>NC_073303.1:200931869-201231869 GCF_027595985.1 Sorex araneus
CATCAGCATATAATCTTTGAGCCTCAGGAGTGGGGAAGCAGAGAGTAAGTATCTCTGCTTGGTTGGGATCTGCACGTCCTGGAAGTGAACTTCCAAAGTCTTGGAGTCAGGGTTGTCTTTCCTCAGCCTGTGTGACGCTGTTCTTAGCTGAACTTGTCCTCAGACAAAGGAACACAGTGTGTCTCATCTGGGGGATGTTTTGTTTTCGTTCTTGCCTTCTTGCCTGATTTATCAGGAATGCCTTTGGATCTAGTTCATTCCGGCCATGCAGCCAAGCACCTAAGGTCTTTGTTGAAAATTTGAAGATGCTTGACTAAGAACAAACTGGAAGATGAGCGTGTCCCATTTTCAATGAGTCACCAACTCGCATCTCAGTAACGACCTATCACAAGGACAAACACAAGGGCACTGTGAGTCACTCTCTGGAACCGGTGTCCTCACCAGGCCCATTTTACAGGTGGAGGCTGAGTGTGGCTCCAGTGACAGAGCTGGGTTTGGGACCCAGGGTTCATGTGTGGCACAAAGGCAGTGACTCTTCTTCTTCATCACTGCACAGCCTGATGAGTCACCAGCCCAACTGTCCCAAACGATGCTAACTTGGTCAAGCCACAATCTCTAGTTAAATCACTCAAACAGGAATCTAGGTGTTGCTGTGAAAGGATGCTGCCGGTGTAATGAAAGGTTAGAATCCTCTAGCTTTCCCTAATCCCTATGCATCGATGGAATAATCAGTTGCGGGTAGGACTGACGCTTCCCAGAGGAAAGAGGTTCAGCTGCGGGGGGCAATCACCACCACGGTGCACACCGGGGCGTGGCAGGGTTCCCTTCATGAGGGCCTATCCCATAGTTTTCTGGGGTGCCATACCAATGATGCAGTCACAGAAAAACCAATTTCCTCCTTACTAGATTATTGTCTCCAGGTTTCGTTACTGTGAATTCTGCCTGACTACCCAGATAAACAACTATAATCAGTGAGTGGTTCTTCAAACCCTAAAGTTTCCTTAGCTGGACAGAAAAAAAGAAGACATAGGCTGGCCCTAGGCCCACTAATTCTGTTTTTTTTTTTTTTCTTTTTGGGTCATACCCGGTGATGCACAGGGGTTACTCCTGGCTTTTCACTCAGGAATTACTCCTGGTGGTGCTCAGGGGACCATGTGGGATACTGGGAATGGAACCCGGATCAGCCACGTGCAAGGCAAATGCCCTGCCTGCTATACTATCTCTCCAGCCCGGCACACTAATTCTTACTTCATAGAACTAAGTACTTTCATGTTGCAAGTGTTGAAGAAGCAAAATGTGAAAGCTTAGGTTGTCTTCTTGGTTTAGATCCAAGAAACTCATCACAGACATAGCAGATATTGTCAAGGTGATTCCTGGGAAACTTCAACTGCAAAAATATTTGGGGAGAGGGCACACCTAGCAGTGCTGAAGGATTACTCCTGGCTCTGTGCTCAGGAATTACTCCTGGCTCTGTGCTCAGGGATCACTCCTGGCAGGCTAAGGGATGCCAGGAATCAAACCCAGTATGGCCGCGTGTGAAGCGAACACTCTATCTGCTGTACTGTCACTCTAGCCCTGAACTGCAAATCTACCTACCTCCAGGGGAGGTTAAGAGAGGAGATCCTGGCTTTGAGTGGGCCACACTCTCGGTTAAAAAATTGAGAGGAACGTGGGAATCCGGGCGCAGTGCATGAAAATGTAGGAAAAGCAATGAAGATGTTCACAACAAAAAACTGCATCCGAGGGACTCAAGATATAATATGGGGATGGGTTAGCCCGGTATCCCAGAGGGTCCCCCGCGTCCTGCTAAGAAAGATTCCTGAGCTCAGAGTCAGGAGTGGCCTGGAGGACCACTGGGTGTGGTGCCCCTCAGCCCGAAAACAAGACGAAACAAAGCCTCTCCAGACTTAGAATATACACTTCCAGGTTTTTCTAGGTGCAAGTTGTGATTCCGTTGCCGCAGAGCTACTTTAGCAATTTGTGAATTATAGTCAGCTCATGTTCATGCAATGATAATCACCAAAAAGGATTATACCTGTATCTTTCTTTTTTTCTCTTTAGGTCATACCTAGCGATGCTCAGGGTTACTCCTGGCTCTGCACTCAGGAATGACTCCTGGCGGTGCTGGAGGGGACCATATGGGATGCCGGGGATCGAACCTGGGGTTGGCCGCATGCAAGGCAAATGCCCTACCTGCTGTACTATCACTCCGGCCTGTATTTTTTATTTGCAGGGATCTTTTCAGCATTCTTTTTTCTCCACATAAACTTGGGGTCCTGCCCTTGTCCTCACACAGGTCCTGTCCTGTGTGAGTTCCTTATTTAATGCCCAACTTAAAACAACTATGACAAGTGAAGACTCAGAATTTATTTTATATGTATTTGAGGGTCAGGACAAGATAAACAGTATCTTCTAGCAATACCCGAATGTCCTACCCACACCAGGAGGGCACCAGGCTGCATAGACCAAACCTATCCTGTGAAGGGTCAAGGGGTGGTGGGCTCCAGAGAGGCCTGTCCAGGGGGGCACCAGGGACTCCATGAATGAAGTGAATCTGGGATTGTTAATGTTTTTTGGTTTTGTTTCTGGACCAGACCCAGTGGTCCTCGGGGTTTACTCCTGTCTCTGTGCTCAGGATCATACCTGGCAGGGCAAAGGGGACCATATTGGGTGCTAGAGATCAAACCCAGGCCGGGGTGTGCAAGGCAAGCACTTTGCCTGCTGCACTATGTCTTTAGTCCCTGAGATTGTTCACTGTCACTGTCATCCCGTTGCTCATCGATTTGCTCGATCGGGCACCAGTAACGTCTCCATTGTGAGACTTGTTGTTACTGTTTTTGGCATATCGAATACACCACGGGTAGCTTGCCAGGCTCTGCTGTGCGGGCGGGATACTCTAAGTAGCTTGACGAGCTCTCTGAGAGGGGTGGAGGAATCGAACCCGGGTCAGCCGTGTGCAAGGCAAATGCTCTACCGCTGTGCTATATGTGATAACACAGCGACAGCCTGAGATTGTTATTTTATTTATTTATTTTTTAATTTTAAAAATTATTTTTATCAATTAATTATTCTTTTTGCTTTTTGGGTCATACCCAGTAATGTTCAGGGGTTACTTCTAGCTCTGCATTCAGGAATCACTCCTGGTGGTGCTCAGGGAACCATATGGGATGCCGGGGATCAAATCCAGGTCGGCTGCATGCAAGGCAAACACCCTCCCCACTGTGCTATCGCTCCAATCCCTATTCTTAAGTCAGAATACAGATCCTTTATCCTGTCCTTTGAAGTGAAAATCCAGAAATGCTTGGATAGTTGTTTTTTTTTTTTTGGCAGAAAATTGAAATGCAGTCCAATCCCTGATATAAACACACAAATTTGCTTATGCATTTGTGCTTTATATCCCTCCTGCCTCCGGAAACCACATTTGAAATAAATCCCATGCTAAGAGGAGAGAGAATAGTAGGTGATGTAGTAGGCTAGTCCTTACCATGCAAAGAGCACTGTCATGGGCAGAACCACAGAGCAGCTGGTGAAAAACCCCGTGATGAAAATGACAGCGGGCTATGGGGTAAATATAGCACAAGAGCAAGCAGGCAGCTCGGGAGACCGATGAAAAGCAAAGCAAAGCTGGGGGCTGGGGCTCATCGGAGGTCACTAGCTCGGAGCTATTATGGGTACTTTAACCTTTGGATTTATGTGTCCATGGTTTCCAGAGAACCAAGCCCGATTTTGTTTTCATTAGCACTCAGTCTTCCTATTAGAGGTGGGTGGGGGCAGAGGAAATTGCTAGCTGTCCTGTGAGGATGGAGACACTGGGGCAGGGGTGAGAGATCCCTCCTTCCCTGGGATCTGGAGCCAGCTGGTGGCAGGAAGCTTGAAACTTCTGCCTTTCTCTTGTCTGGGCTCCTTTTTATGCACCACACTGTTTCTGGGGCCAGGAGGGCAAGGGCAGTGAGTCCCTTGTAGAGCCTGTGCTTTGTGGAATGGAAGGCCACCAGTGCCCTGATTTGCCTCCCATATGTGACCGGGAACAGTGGACGCAGGAGGGGAAACTTCACGGTGGGTAGTAGGAGATCCATGATTCCAAAGACTGGTACCTTCCAAGTACAGAACTCTGAAGGGCTCTTTAGGGGAAATACGGTAGCATTCAAATTCAGAATGCTTATGTACCTAAAAATTACGCGATGCCCCCAGGAAGTAAATGTGCTATCAAAAAAGCATATGGGTGACTGAGTAAAAAATTAATTTTCTCACTATCTCGGGACTGCTGTTAAGGAAAAGTGCCAGTAAAGCTGAGCTCTGGCTGATGGAGGACGGATACCCCCGGCTCTCCTGGGAGGTAGGGGGCAAAAAGGAACTTGCAAATCCTGTCCATGTGTCAGACAGCGGGAAGAAGGAAATGGGCATATGGGAAATGGGAAAACTCAGAGGAGACCCCCGGAGAAGCACCAGCCAGAGGGGGACACTCCTCGTGTAAATTCTCCCAGCGCAAGTCCCCCGAGATCTGCAATGCAATCGCCACGGGCTGCCAGGATTGAGGGAGGGGTGCGGAGGGAAGGGGAGCTGGCAGTGTTCAAATAAAACAAAAAAGCTCTGCAGAATTCACAGTACAGAGAATTCTTGGAAGTTATGTATGTGGGTGAGAGTTTTAAAACATGATTCTCAAGCTGTGTGTCTGGAATCTCACTCGGGATTTAGAAGGAGAGAAAATGAAATTAGGGAGGACTGACGGGATACACTTTTTCCTTTGTTCTCTGGGCAAGAAAATCACAGTAGCCCTCAGACGGGGTGGGGGGAGGCCAGGTTCTGTGAACCCCATAGCTTAATTCTAGGCATTAATTTTTTTTTGGGAGGAACTGTTGAATCATTCTATGAGCCAATAATATGCAGAATCAGGGTTCCATAATAAGCCCCATGTTCTGGGGACAGAAAAGAAGCAAGAGTTCCTGACAGTGGGAAGTTACTATTAATACAGATATTGTCATGGCATTTCCATGAACTCCAAGCCCTGATATACCTCTGGGAGCCTCTATCCCCTCAACTTCTTTATTTCTATTTTTTTATCTCGGTGCCAGGAATCAAACCCAGGACCTCAAGCATGCATGGCAAGTGCTCTACCCCTGACCCACATCCCTGGCTCAGAGACTCCTCTTTTAATCTTAATAGTCATAATAATGGTCCACATTTCTTGAGCCCCTTCTATATAAAAAGCATACAGTTCTGAAGGCTAATTCATAGACTTAATATTAGAGATGTTGTAACAGGCTGGAGTGGAGAAATTTGCTAGGTAAATTTGCTAGGTTGATGTTTTGAATATGTGACCGTTCTGCTACACTGTCAGTTTTAATAATTATTCATTCTGGCTAGGCTGAATTCTGATAGGAACATTTGCCTCAGGCCTTCACATGTTTATATAATTTGGATTTAGCTCACACTGCTCATTTCAAACTGAGACAAGAGTTGGAACAATTTATACAGATGAGGAAGGTGGTTGATGACTTGCAGTGATTTGATAGAAGTAAACAGACTTTTTCTTTCCTTCTATAGCCCTTCATTCCTGTAGGTACCTCGAATTTGCTGTGTCATTCATTCTTCCAAATGAAGGAGTCAAGTTCTATTTAAGATCCTAGATGGGTGAGCCTAGAAACCTACTCATCTCCCAAAAGCTTGTGGGTTGACCAGATGTTTATGACTTAGACTATGACTAAGTGTAGACTTTAGCCAAGACTAGACTCTGAGACAAGGCACTTTAAACCCAGGAACTGTGTTCCCTAAAGTCATGCTGGAGAGGTAAGAGACTGTGGACAGCAGGAGCTGAAAAGTCAAGCTCAGGCAAAGACCAGGCAAGACAGAGAAGAACACAGGTTCCTGGAAAATGAAGAAAAAAGAAAAATGAGAACACAGCTCTCCAAAATGGCCTTTTGCCTAGTAACTGTTTATATCTTGGAAGCCTGGAGGCAGGAGACTCCTGTAGAGATGGCATTATCCTTTTGTGATTGCTCATGTGTGGTGGGCTAGTTTAGAGAACACCAATGGAGGGAGGGCTTTTGTTTTCCGTTTGCTTGCCAAAATAGAGATGGGCACCTGGCATTATACACCTGGTCAGACACCTGAAAGATCTGCAAGTAATAAAGTCAGCAACAGTCACCATTAAACAGAGATTCCAGGAGCGTTACAACAGACCATTTTTATGCTTCTGTTGAACTCGAAGTCTAGGATTTATCTCTTTGGCTCAAACCCAAGTACCTAGCTGGCAGGGGCCCAAATCAAACTCCAGAGATACCTCATGGGATCTAAAAAGAAATTAGTCTATCAGGGTTGTAAACTGTCTTTTTGTGTTTCAGAACTCTTGGAATAATTCTGAGATAGCCCAGAGAGTACATTTTAAAATGGCAGCAATTCAAAAAAATTTTGGTTTTGTTTTCAAAGACATTCTCTGGAAAGGACTTAAAGTGAGTTATAAATCATTTGAGAGGGAATATGTACACAGATTAGTGGATGCTTGAATGTTTTGGTTTCTTTTTTATCTTTTTAAGTCATAAGTTGATACTGAATATGAAGTTTGTAAAATTTGGAGAGGTTGTTCAAGATTGTCTCAGCAAAATCAAAGGACAATTTGATGGGACCCTCATTCATCATGGCCTCATCACTAGCCACTCCTGGACACTCTTACTAACCTGCTAACATGACTGGAGGCATCCCTTATCTATCTCATGGAGACACCATTCCCAAGTCTTGTAGGATGCACCATTATCTCTGCCACCCTGGATTTTGCTTTCCAAATCTTCTTTCTCATTTACTGCTGTAACCATTACTTAAAGTTTGGCACAACTTTGTGCCCCTTTCCTTCCTGATAAATAGGAGAAGGACTCTCTGAGTTTAAGAAAGTAAAAGTGACTTATGGTTTGGACAGCGTGACTCGCCTTCTCTGGGAGGATATCCCTTGCTGTCAGCTTCTGTGTTTCATTGTACGGCAGGACCATGAGGAGACCTCACAAATACATTCATTCTGATAAGGTCAGTGGAGACGGTATAGTGGAACCCTTCTTGTGCTATTTCATTATCATATACTAAAAATGCACATCCTGATGTTTCTCAATCATTTTTCATACATGCAATGTATAACCACACATGTTTGTTGTATGTTCCTCCACTGGGTCTGCCCACCTTTTGGCCCAAAATAGGTATCATTTTCCAGTAAAGCTTCAGTTGTATGTAATCTATTATACTGTCCTACTTTTACTTTCGAGATCACCAGGCCTCCACTTCCTCTCTCAGAAGCTTGTTCTTGAGCCTTGCTGGCCGAGCTGGCCTCCCAACTTGTTTTCTTGCTCAGAACACCCTTTTCTGTTTATGCAGCTGTTCGTGTGAATTTTGGATGACCTTCCATTAAAAAAAAATCATATTCCCCTCGATGCTGAGGTTCCACTGATAGTTGCTGGGCAGCTCCTGACTCATGAGTTTAATAAGATTGGAGGGCGCCAGACAGCTGTGAGGTGAGAATTATCCCGGTGAAGATGGACTAGACTGGCAAGGCATGGATTCTGGACTTACGACATGGCTTGGGGACCACGACAGCCACATTTTTTAATGGATGTGATTTATGCCCACTCCTCTGACCCTTGACTCTTGCCTTGGTGATTCAGACTGGAACAAAAACCACAGTCTGAAGTCAAGTGTTCTGGGTGGTGGGAATTGAGGGGTTAAGCACAAGGCAGATATGGAGTCTGATTACTTCCTACCCACTTCTCTAACAGAATATCGGGGTGGAGGAACCGGGAAGGGCCAGGAGAGGCACAATTCTCCCCTTGACAACAGGATGAGAATCTGGGCATCAGCACAGCTTGAGACCCTTTCCTGTGTACCAGCAAAACCCTCCTTTGGGGAAGTCTTACCCTTCACTCATGGTTCCCTCCTCAAACTAGGAAGAAGTCATTCAGAGAACTGTGCTTCTGTAGATAGAAAAACACACCACTAGACAGATGGGGGTAAGAGTGGGGGCTGCATGATGAACAGTGATGGTGAGAGGTGACTCTGTAGTGGAAATGTGTCCAAAGCAACAGAAGTTGGGTGTTTGGATTTATTTCCTGTTCACAAAGTAAAGCCACCTGTTTCTTTTATTTTTAAGGAACGTTTTTGTTTTTTTTTTTAAATAAAGCCTATTAAGAAGCATCAAAATGAATCTTGGGCATTAGGCAGCTGTTAAAATGTTTTGATGGATTTTAGAATAAATAACTTGGAAGCATATGGATTTAATTTTTCTTAAATTAAGTGAGTATTTTAAAATGAAAGACAAATTCTCCACAAAAATAAAGCTGACTTTTTGAGGTATGGAAGAGAGTTAATTATTAAACAGATGAATGTTTACACGCAGATCAATATAAATGTGTACAGCATGATCAATTACTTGGATCAATTAGCTCAGGGCAAGACTATCCTTTGAGAGCTAATCTGGTTGATTCATTGCCCTGTGAACCCGGATCCATACGAGTTGTCAGGAAAGCGAAGTGCGGGGGATGGAGGGATAGTATAGCAGGTAGGACATCAGCCTTGCACATGGTTGACTGTATTTGATACCCCTCACCTCCTGAGTCTGCCTGCAGTGATCTCTGAATGCAGAGCCAGGAGTAATCCCTGAGCACCGCTGGGTGTGGCCCAAGGAACGGAATAGAAACAAGGAAAAAGGAAGCAAAGAGCAGCAGAACCTAGGCCAAGGCATCTTAGCCAAGTCTACTTGGGTATTTTAGATGCTGTATCGACCATTTCCTGGATGAACCACTGGAAGTTCAGCACAAGGACCACGGGAAGTCTGAATCTGTGACGCCCAAAGGGCAGGTCTTCCTACTGTCCCTGGTATTATGGATCACGGCATCCTCATCACCAACAGAAAGGTTTCAGTTGGGCCGAGAGAAGCACAGGGTGGACAGCAGATTGTCGAAGCCCAGTAGTATTCATTCGTTGACTTTAGTCCACCCAGTTCCTCTGTCTCAGCCTTTAGGGTCTTTGAACAGAACTTCTCACTGATTATAATGTTTCCCTCAACAGATCTTCCACTTGCTGGTGACGTTCGTTTCCCAAGTTGGCTTTCTGGTTTACCTGTCAGTTAGCTGTAAGTTTAGTTCACGTAAGTTTGGCTCCCTGAATACAATCATCTCTAATACACCCTGATAAAATCAAGCTGTCCCTCAGACCCTGGACCTCAGTAATGAGTCCAGTCATCACTTCCCACACTCATCCAGGAAAACATCAGTACTCCAAGTGGGCATGATTTTCAGTCATTTTTTATTAACAATGTAACACCGAGAGTGATGGTGATGCCTTCCCTCTATGCTTGGCTCATAGGCAATACCTACTGTCTATTCTTGGCCGAGTACTTTGTAGTGAATCCTCCCAGGATGTTCTCGCAGACACTTATCAGTCTTAGTTTACAGGAGAGAAAACGGAGATAACTGAGCCTAATGACTTTTCAAAAACTGTGCTTCGCTGTCAGTCAACTGGACAAAGGCCAGTCAGAGCAGTACCACCTTTGTGCCAACCACACACTGACTCCACCCCCTAAGCCATCTCACTAGCTACCTTCTAGGACAGTGCTGAGCAGACACATAAAAAAATTAAAAAAAAAAGACTTGAAGTCCTTTAATTAACCCCAATTTGTAAGTGCTTATGCATTCAAGCACCTTTATTAAAAAGCCTGTGAGGTGTGGATGAGAGATAAAGACAAACTAATTATCCACCTTCTGTTCTCCTTTTCTTTTCTCCCCAACCCTCTAGCACCCTCTTGCCACCCTCAGCCAAAGAACCAGCTTTTTCTTTCACCTCCAAAGTGGATGCCCTCAGGAGGAAGCCCACACACCTGTCTCCTGCCCGTGTCCTCACTTAACCTCTCCTCCCTCACGCTGGTGACTAGCCACTACCTCTCCCAGGTCCAACTAACGTGAAGAAGCCTCTTGGCTGATTTAATCCATAAAATCATTTAATTTAAAAAGACCAAACAAAAGCCCAAATGCATCAGCTCTCAGGCAAAAGGTTGCGACCCAAGAAATCAGCCAGGGCAGGTGCCGGAAGCCTGACCTGTCTAACCTGAAATACCAGCGGCCTCACCATTGAGTCTGTCACATGGGGTTCAACTCAGAGTAGATTTAACTATCTTATTTTTAGAAGTCATATTTCAAAGTGCTCTGCCTTTGTGTAGAGGCCCGATGGAAACTACTTTGTAGCTGAGGGCCATTCAAGCACTATTTTCAGGGGCTCTACCTGACAGCAGTGAGTCTAGCCATAGTGACAAGCTGAGCAAAGCCCAGCTGGAAAGCAGACACTGGTTCAATGATGATGATTAAGCCAGGAGCCCTTTCCTCCCCGACTCTGGGTTCTTAGGACTCATCTGGCAGCTGTTGAAGATCTGGAGCAGGCATGATCTTCCTCACTGCCACTGGGGATTGACGGTAGAACTGAGTGCTTGGAAATAGTCCTGTGAAGTTTATCTAAGGGCTCAGAAGGGCTGTGGGCGGGATGTGCCCAGGGAACCAACTCTGATCTGTGAGGTGCTTCTTCCTTAGACACAACAGCTTCAGGTCTGAGTTCCACAGACTCCACAAGAGTGGACCTTGCACTGATGTGTTGTTTCTTGTAGACTTATGGAATTGGCCAATACAGTCTGGTGTGTTTATCACTCCTCTCTTTCTTCCAATCTTTTAAATTTTTATTTATTTGTTTATTTTGGCTTTGTGCTCAGGGATCACTCCTGGTGGTTCTTGGGGGACCCTATAGGGTGCTGGGGATTAAACTGGGGTCAATTATGTGCAAGGTAGGTACTCCAACCCCTGTATTATCTCTCTGGCCTCAGACCACTGAAATTTAACCCTTCAGGTAAGTTCATCTTTTGTGCAGAAGATGGGATAGAAATGTTGCTGGTTGATGTGGGTTGTTTTCTCTGTGTGTGTGTGTGTGTGTGTGTGTGTGTGTGTGTGTGTGTGCGCGCATGCGCGCATGAAAATATGCCTCTATCCATCTCTAAACTGGGCTGGGCTCTGAGGTTACTTGCCTCTCGCACCCTCCCTTTTCAGAGGTCTTAACTTAGCTCTTGGGGCTGTGAAATTGGACACTCTGTTGCTTTCATTTGAACTTAATAGAATTCTAGGTTTCAGAGTAGAAGTGGGTGTATATTGTCTGTCTCTTTTGCCGAGTGCACCAGAAGTTCATAGACTTAATTTGTTTGACATTTTAAAGGTAAAACACAAGTTGGGGAAGAGGAAAATCAAAGAGAAAGGAAAGAGATGACATGATTTCTTCAAGAAAATGTCAAGTCAAAGAAAAAGCAGCAGCTGAAAATATCAGCTGAAAATATCCTCAACAGGAGGGGAGAGCTGGTTGGCTTCGTTTAGGGACCGGGCCTCCTGGTTGACCCCTGGCCACTGTCAATCTGCATTGTGAGAACAATAAAGCCTTCAGCAGTGAATAGGCAAGGCTCAAAGGAGAAAAACACAGCAAAATGCTAGTTTCAAACTAAGTAACCTCGGAGGATAATTGAATTATTCCTGGGCATGAAGTTATAATGTCATATCCCATTGTGACTATTGCGGCGTTTATGGTTTTCCTTTAAAAAAGAATTACCTTCTTTAGAGAGGAACAGAGCTAATAAGTATTTCTTATAAATATGCTTCTATTCTACCTCTCTCCTTAAACAGTGACTTGAAATTCCAAGCGAATAGCTGTGTGGGACTGCAATGATTTATTTAGCAGCTCTCTGAGTTCAGTAAATGGTAAAGCCAGCTGAACGTGGCATAGCTCTCTGGATATCTCTCAACAGGCCCGCGCACCTATTAGCCAGTTTGCAGGTCAACCGGCCCCCTCCTTACCAAGCCCCCCAGGCAAGGAGCCGAGATAGACCAGGCTGCTTTCTCTGCCATAGTTCCAGGACATCACCCATGATACCACGTAAGCGAATCCCCCCTCGGAACCTGGAGAGCTTGGCATGGGGATGGAGTGGGATTAATTCCTAACTGACAGCTGCTTTTTGGAAAAGGCCCCTTCCACAGGCAGCGAGACTTACAGGATCCCCCGTAGAGGGTGTGTCTGGCTGAGGAAATGCTGGGAATTAGTCACTGCGGTGGGTATCCCACTGACACCTAGTAGGTGTGAACTAAAGCTCTGGTGTTTGGTGGTTGGCAGAATTCTAGGCGGTCCCCAAGACCTTTCCCCATTTGTACAGATTCCTGTTTTCCTGCATTTCCTGTTTTAGCCACTCAAAGGCAAAAACTAGATGTGTCTGGCAAGGGATCTGCAGAAGTAATTTAGACTGGAACCAGCTGTTCCTGGGTGGACCTGACTCTCAAGAGAGAGGCCTCTTTGGGGGCTACAAGGGGAGGAATTCACCGCATCCTTTAGGTTTGAGCCCATTTCAAGAATGGGAAGCTCAGTCCTATAATCCCAGGACAAAGAATTCCGCACAGGAGCACATGTTTGTAGGAGGATCCTGAAAGGGGAAAAAAGCTGGACAGATAACCTTGTTTGGTTTTGTTTGGGGGCCACATCTGGTGGTGCTCAGGGCTCATTCCCGGCCCTGTGCTCAGGGATCACTCCCGGGAGTGCTCAAGGGACCATATGTGGCACCAGGGATCAAAGTGGGCTCTGCTGCTTGCAAGGGAAGCGCCCCACCTGCCAAACCATCTCCAGTCCCAGACACCTTGATTCCAGCCTTGGGAAGTCCTGGGCCAGGACCTAGCTAAGGCACCACACGATGGACCCTGTAAGACACTCAGCAGGCAGTCCCCGTGCTACACAGGTGGTGCTCACCTGGGATGTGGGGTGAGGTGACCACTGAGGGCCAGCTGCTCTCCAAACTGTCCTTTCTCAAGATCCTTTGCCTTGGTGACTTAGTCATGATCGACTGCTGCCAGGCTCATACCAGCAGAGCCATTATTTCCTGGAACACGGGTGTCCCCAGGGGACACTAGGAGTGTTGTTTGTGACGGGTAAGAAAGCGTGCCATCACACGCCAAGGAAGAGGGTTCTGGGACATTCTCAATACAACCTACTGCCAAACTGCCGTAGGTAGGCAGCAAGGCAGGGAAGAGCCCCATGGCAATAAGATTACTAATCCTAAGGCTGACAGGACCCACCTCGGGGACACAGGAATCAAGACCTGGTTAGACCTTCACCAGCAGCAGACCCTGAGGAAGCGGGACCCCTCCCTACAGAAAGGACAAACTTCCGCAGAGATAACGACTGTCGTATGGACCTGAATGAAGGATCTGAAGGCAACGGCTTCCTCTACTCTGATAAACCCTCACGGTCCAGCCCACAGAAAACTCCAGAGCACTCTCAGGCCAAGCAAATCTAAGAAAGTTATTCATTCATCCAGTCTTAAAAGCCATCGGGGGCTCTCTCCAGCTTCGGAGAAACCCGCGTTCTCTCTTGAGTGCATTACTCTCTCTCTTTCTCTCCCTCCTTCCCCTTCCTAAACAAACTTCCAAATAAAATCTGTTTTGATTTCACTGCTTGTCTGTCTACTCCTGAAATTCTTTCTGTGAGAAGGATGAGGACCTGGAAGGCCTGGCTAAGCTCTAAGGCTGACTTTTTTTTCCCTACAAAGAGCAAGTCCTCGCTCCAGCCTGTCTATAGCTCCCTAAGAAATCGGGTGGTGGGGATTTACACCCCTGCTGAGCAGACCAAATGGAGGTCAGGTGTGGCTTGCTGGCTACCTAGTGGGGCTGGCTGGGTCCTGGCAGGGTCTCACTGTAGACTTTATCAGTCCTGGCCTTCTCAGCAGTATGAGAGTCATGCACTCAAGAGAGAATGTGGGTTTCTTCAAAGCCTAGTCCTGGGGTGGCAGAGGTAGATGGGAGAGAGTGGCTGTCTTTCTCGACTCTCACCTAAGTCACCCGTGGGGGCCCATCTACTTCAAACTCTTTAACCAACCAGTGACAGCACTTGGAAAAATTGGGGGGAAGATTATGTGTATATGTACATATATATAAAATATTTTTTAAAAAATTAATGAAGCTTCAAGGTAACTAAACTGCATGAGACAAGGGCCCAATCTCTTCATGGAAGAAGTGGACGGGAGATGGTTTGCTCTCACTTCCATGTCCTGGCCCTCGGTGTGGCCTCTGTGGCTGATTGGTGGCGTTTCTCCGAGAGTCAGGTACAGTCAAGGTGTTTGGTGGTGGATCCTCTGGGTCTTTTCAAACCCCGCCAAGAGTCTCATGTAATTAGAGCTAACCCGTCCCAATTTCAAATCCAAAGGTAACATGATTAAGATCCCCTAAAAATAGTCAGCAGAGGCACTTTTAATAAGACACATCACCTAAATAGGCTACTTTTAAATATAACCTCTGATTGAGTTTGGGGCTGTGTGCCACAGCAAGAGGCTGGGATGGGGAAGTTCCCAACACCACGGGAGCTGCCTGTGGCTTCCCTGTCTCCCTGCAGCTCCTAGATTAGCCCTTTCTAGAACCTCCAGGGCACTGGCACGGCGATTTTGGCTGTCTTGCCCTGCCCATGCACCATGCTAGCGCTCAGAAGCAAGCGGTTGCTGATTTAATTAGGTAAATCGCTCTCATTTTCTCCTCTGCCTGATGCAACTTTCAGTTCCTACTTTTTCGTAAGTTCTGCTCTCGCTCTGCCCAGCTTGATGATAGTGGCAGTAACAGAAACGGGACTGGCAGTGAACCGGGTGCCTCTGGGGCTATTCCTGAGAAGGCTGGCAGCCCTGGAGGTCCCTGAGGCTGCCTGCTGGGACCAGGGCAGAGCTCAGGCTGACCACAGCAGCTGCAAAGCTCAGGACAAAGGTTACCCACCCAGGGATCTTAGCATGAGTCCTTCTCTCTTCCTTTGTATTTCTAGCTCCTAGAAGGGGTCCTCCCTCAGAGATATGCATCTCAAGTTCAAAACATGCATTTTCTCCTTCAGTCAAAATGTCAGGAACAGACACATGAAGTCCAACGGCTTGGCTTCTCTGTGTCTCTGTCTGTCTGTCTGTCTCTTTCTCTTTCAGCTTCCTGCCTCCCTTTTCCTCTCATTCCCCCCTCTCATTGCTCTCTTTTCTCTCCCTCCCTTTATTCTCTCCCCTTCCTCTCTTCCTCCCTTTCTTGCATTACCTCTCACCTCTTTCCCCCTTCTCCCTTCCTCCTCTTATCCTCCTCATTTCTCTCTCCCCCTTCTCTTCTCTCCCTCCCTCCCCCTCCCTCATCCTCTCTCTCTTCCTCCAGGCAGTCCTCAATCAATGCTCAATAAACCCAATCTACTCTGTTCCTTCATCCCCCGGTGCAGCGGTGGTCTTTATAGTTCTCTTGGGCCCGTGCCCCTTTCTCTTCACTCTGCCCATTAAGTCCTTCCACAACTTTCCAGGGCTTGAGAAGTTCCACAGCAGTCTGTGACTAAGAAGTCTTTGTCCCAACTACCGAGAGTCTCAATAGTTCCTGAGGGTCACTTCAAAACCTGCAAAATCACCCTCACACCCTAGCGTGGGCCTGTAGTTCTTCTGCTCCCTGATGATGGTCACGGTGGTGCTGTCGGTGGAGTGTGGGTTGAGGGCGGTAGAGAAGGGCTGTGAGAGTATAGAGGATGCCTAGAATACGGTTGTAGATCACGTGATTTTCAAGTGGCGGCTGGCAACAGTAAAAAGATAAACTATCTTCAGGTTGGAATCGTAAAACACTTAAAAATGTGCAAGTATCGTTTTGACAATATCTGTATCACTGTATCACTGTCATCCCATTGCTCATCGATTTGCTCGAGCGGGCACCAGTAACGTCCCCATTGTGAGACTTCTTGTTCCTGTTTTTGGCATATTGAATATGCCACGGGTAGCTTGCCAGTCTCTGCCGTGCGGGCGAGATACTCTCAGTAGCTTGCCGGGCTCTCTGAGAGGGGCAGAGGAGTCGAACGAGGGTCAGCCACGTGCAAGGCAAACGCCCTACCCGCTATACAATATCTATATATCAATATTCATAATAGCACTGCTGCAGGATCCAGGCATATTATTTGTCAAGTGGCATTTTTTTTTCACAGGCTGGCAGGAAATTTGGGGGGACAGTGGACTCATGGTTGAAAGTCATTGATTAAGGTCAATTATATTGAGTATACGTCACAGCTGAGGCAGCAGTGTAGGCAAGGCTGAGACCAGAAGACAAATTAGGGCAAGGGTACAAAATTGGCATGAGGTTTAGGAGATCTACTGTAACCTCCCAGTTTATCCACTGTTGGCTCAGGCATTGACTTACAATATGTTTTATTAAAAGACCTTAATTCATTTTTTTTAAAAAGAAGAAACCACTATTCAGGAGCTCTGCCACCTCCTTCCATACCCCTTCATCAAATCCCCAGGTGTTCCTCTTAATCTCCCACCCAGCCTTTTTGTTTCAGACAAATGTTGGGTCTTTGTTCGGAACCTATTTGCAATATATTCAGCTCCAGAACAGCCAGGGCCACCGGTGACTTGTGTGTCCACTGCCAATGGTGAAGGCAGGGGTCTTGCTTTTGTTCTGTTCTGCTGGCCAGAAATTGCTCCTTTTTTGGACACAGCTGTCTAGTAAGTGGCATCTTGCATTCTGCATTATATTTCTCAGAGGGCAGTCAAAATTTTCTGGGTCCTTTCATTTGGTGATGTTTCTTTGAACAGAACTGAAAAAGGTATAACTCAATTCTAGAATATGCCATCAAATTACCTCTTCCGGGTCCCCTATCATTCTCTTTGGCTGAGAAAAGCTGGATCTGGGTCCATGCCTTAGAATAATCTCAAAAATAGATACCAAGAAGTCGTGTTCAATACTGACTGGCCTCTCCCTTTCTCTTCCGGGGCTCAGATCCACTCCAACATCACGTCCTCTGCAATCTTAAAATGATGTGTTAAATTATGGTGTAATCAAAACCCTGTCATCCTCCATCACTTCTTAACTTCAGGAACCCTTTAATTCTTGTTTAACCATTCAGCAAAACAAAGATAGAAAAGAGATGCGTTAGGAAGCTCAGTTCTAGAAGCTTATTCATTCTTCCTTGACGTCTGTCTAAACTCATAAAAGGAATAAGGCATCAGCAAATAAGTGGAAGTTACTTATAGGCTGGCAGTGCCAGAAATGCCAGGATCCTGTCAGAAATGCACAACCCAGGCTCAACCCTACACCTGCTGAATCAGAAACAGTTTCGAGTCAGCGTCCCAGGAGGTATCTACACACGCGAAAGATGAATCAGCACTAACGTACGACAGGAAACCAAGGGGCACTCAAGCTCCACATGCAATGCACAATGAACCGATTAAGACTCTTGTGTTAATCTGTAGTCGAAGGCCATGTGGGGGAAGGGAGTTGCGGGCTGAATGAGGGCTAGAGACTGAGCACAGCGGCCACTCAACACCTTTATTGCAAACCACAACAGCTAATTAGAGAGAGAAAACAGAAGGGAATGCCTTGCCACAGTGGCAGGGTGGGGTGGGGGGGAGATGGGATTGGGGAGGGTGGGAGGGACACTGGGTTTACGGGTGGTGGAGAATGGGCACTGGTGAAGGGATGGGTTCCAAACTTTGTATGAGGGAAGTATAAGCACAAAAGTTTATAAATCTGTAACTGTACCCTCACGGTGATTCTCTAATTAAAAATAAATAAATTAAAAAAAAATAAAAAAAAAAAAGATAAAGAGATTAAAAAAAAAAAAGACTCTTGTGTTGAAAAACATTGGGTGACGGGGCAGGGAAGCTATATCAGAGGTCAAGGTGCATGCTTGGCACACACAGAGACCTGAATTTAATCCCTGGCACCCCTGCCCCCGGCCTTCCGGGGTCTGAGTAGCAATGAATCACTGGGTCCCAGCATTGAGCCATCTGGCCTGGTTGGCCAAGTTAAGACCAGGAGAAGCCTCTGGGATCCCTGAGGATGTATTAGGAGCCCTCCGCACCCCCCCCCCCATAAAATTCAGGCGTGTAAAGTTTATTTTTGGGCAGTGTGGCAGTGTAAGGAATCACATACATATGGAGGGTTGCACACACACATGAAACAAGTTCTCTTGCCCAGAATCTCTTTCCCAGCCCTGGTTTGTGACGTTGGAGACCATTCTTGGGTCCCCAATACGAAAGGGCATTTTTTTTTGGTGGGGGTTGGGAGCATTAACTATCAACTTTTTCTACAAATTCCCTTCAAAAAACCAACACGATCATGGAGATACGATTTCACCCCTCTGTGACCTTTCCCGGAATTCTGCTCCCAATGGCTCTATTCTAAGGACAGCAGCATGTGTGGCGGGGAGGGAGCAGGAGGGAGAGAGGGTCATGGGCAGCCATGCTCCGGGAAAACTGGGGCACTAGGCACAAAGGGAGAGGGGAGGCAGGGTCCTTCTCCTTCGTGCCAGGGTCAGCGGGGTCGAGGGCTCAGATACCCGCCCTCCCACCATCTGGAGGTTCAGAGTCAGACTCCCTTGTCCCCATCTCAGCAGCCTTGGAATGGAGGGACCTTGGCCCACACAGCCCCATGGGTCGCTTCTGTGGCATCAAGGGGTGGGAAGGGGGAATGGGAGAAGGGGTCTGTGAGGTGCAAATAAAGGGGCTGGGAGACCTCCCCAAGCCCCACAGCAGGGTCACCTTATCTGGGAATGGGACCGGAGGGGAAGGTCCCTGCAAGGCCCTGGTAACGTGGTCTCGGTTCCCAGGACGAAACCCCACTTTTCAGTCAGGTTGGGGCTTCCAGAGGCCCCTTAGAGCCACACAGCCCCCATGGGTGGCCACAGCCCCACCCATACCTGCTTTTGCTATGGCGCCAGGCTGGTGGGACCTGGGGGGGCGATGCTTAGTGGCGCCCCTACAGGCTGGGGTCCAGGCCAGGGATTTTTCTGGACCGCGGATGCACTGGGGTGACCTTCCCTGGGCCTCACGATGAGCCCTGCCATGTGAGGGCCAACGCTCAGGACACGGGGACCCTCAGGATTCCTGTCTGCAGGAGTCAGGGGGCCACGGGGACAGGCAGGCTGACAAGCTTTGGAGTGGGTACACTTGGGTCCCAGCAGGGGCAGGACACCCTCATGTGCAGACTCGTCCTTGCCGAGAAATCAGAGACCTAAGGAGACAGCTCAGAGCACAGAGCTGCCAGGAAAAGGCACCCCGGCTTCAGAGAGGAGGAAAGGGGTGCAGGGGACGAGAGAGGAGTGAGGGGTGAAGGGGAGGGGAGAGGGGTACAGAAGGGAGGAAAGTGAGGTGCAAGGGAGGAGAGGGGATAAAGAGAGGGAGGAGAAAGGGTGGAGAGGGGGAGGAGGGGGAGGAAGGGGGGAGAGAGTAGGAGGAGAGAGAGTAGTTTTGAGATGGGAGGAGGGGGCGCAGGGAGAGGAAAGGGGTGCAGAAGAGGAGTAGAGGCGCAGGGAGAGGGGGAGGAGAAGGAGAGGAGAGAGTGTGGTTAAGAGATGGGAGGAAAGGGGTGCAGAGGGGGAGGAGGGGCTGGAGAGGAGGAGGAGGAGAGGGGTGGACAGGGGGAGGAGAGAGAGGGATGAGAGGATGGGGAGGAGGGGGAGGAGAGGGGTGGAGGAGGAGAGGGGTAGAGAGAGGGGGAGGAGAGGGGTGCAGGGGGGAGAGAGGGGGAGGAGGGGCTGGAGAGGAGGAGGAGAGGGGTGGACAGGGGGAGGAGAGAGGGATGAGGGGGTGGGGGGAGGGGAGGAGAGGGGTTCAGGGGAGGAGAGAGGGATGAGTGGAGAGGAGGAGGGCAAGGAGAGGGGTGCTGAGGAGGAGGAGAGGCAGGAGGAGAGGCCTGCCTGCTGGGGTTCTCCTGGGCTCACGGGAGGCTCTGGGGGTGAATCCCGGCGCAGGGGAGGGGTGAGAGAGGGAGGCTGGAGCTCTGCCTGCAGGAAGCCACGCTGGTTCCATGGGCTTCGGGGGCCCCAGGACCCTCCAAAGGCAGGTGCAGGGCACCGCTCTCTGCACACAGGAGGCTCCTGGAGTGTGTGTGTGTGTGTGTGTGTGTGTGAGAGAGAGAGAGAGAGAGTGTGTGCTGTGTGTGTATGTGAGCGCCTATGCTGTGTGGTGTGTGTGAGTGCCTGTGCTGTGTGTGTGTGCTGTGTGTGAGTGTGTGCTGTGTGTGTATGTGAGCACCTGTGTTGTGTATGTGTGAGTGCCTGTGCTGTATGTGTGTGCGTGTGTGTGTGCGCGTCTGTGCTGTGTGTGTATGTGTTGTGTGTGAGCACCTGTGCTGTGTGGTGTGTGTGTGAGTGTGTTGTGTGTGTGTGTGCCTGTGCTGTGTTTGTGTGAGTGCCTGTGCTGTGTGTGAGAGCCTGTGCTATGTGGTGTGTATGTGTTGTGTGTGTGAGTATATGTACTGGGTGTGTGAATGCATATGCTGTGTGTGGTGTGTGTGTGTTGTGTGTGTGAGCGCCTGTGCTGTGTGCTATGTGTGAGCATCTGTGCTGTGTATGTGTGTGTGTGAGTGCCTTCGCTGTGTGTGTATTGTGCCTGTGTGTGTGAGCATCTGTGCTGTGTGTGTGAGCATCTGTGCTGTGTGTGTGTGAGCATCTGTGCTGTGTATGTGTGTGAGTGCCTTCGCTGTGTGTGTGTCTGTGTGTGTGAGCGCCTGTGCTGTGTGTGTATGTGTCTGTGTGTGTGAGTGCCTGTGCTGTGTGTGTGTATCTGTGTGTGTGAGCGCCTGTGCTGTGTGTGTGTGAGCATCTGTGCTGTGTGTGTATGTGTGTGTGTGAGCGCCTGTGCTATGTGTGTGTATCTGTGTGTGTGAGTGCCTGTACTGTGTGTGTGTATCTGTGTGTGTGAGCGCCTGTGCTGTGTGTGTGTGTGTGAGCATCTGTGCTGTGTGTGTGTGTGTGTGTGAGCGCCTGTGCTGTGTGTGTGTGTGTGAGCGCCTGTGCTGTGTGTGTGTGTGTGTGTGTGTGTGTGTGTGTGTGTGTGTGTGTGAGCGCCTGTGCTGTGATGGCTGTCTGTGGTGGCGTCTGTGGGGCCGCAGGGCTGTGTGGCCAGGGCGTGGTGGTGCCAGGCCCGTGCGTCTCTGCCGGCTGCACCTGCACGTGTGGGACCTGCTGTTTTCATCTCGGTGGTCATCAGATTGGCACCGGAGTCCTTGTTGGTCATGGAAAATTCCACTCCAGATGGGTGACTGCCACAGGCCTTCAGGAGTTGCTCCCAGTGGATTCTGTTCCTCAAACTAAAAAAGACGTCAATAGCGAGCTGCTGGGCCACGCAGGAGAGGGAGAGGCGCTGGGTCCAGCAGACTCAGCTGGACCCTCTGGGCTGGCCTTCCCGAGTGTGAGCCGTGGGCAGTGCCCCCTGCAGCCGGGGGGACGGAGGCGCCAGTGTCGGTCCAGCTGCGCCTTCTCCAGGGGAGCCTGCCCAGACCCGGGGCGTTCTGTCCTGAGCGCAGGCATCGCTCACGGATGCACAGGGCCACGGCCCTCTGTCCACAGGCTGGCTATCGCAGTTTGGACGCAGAGAAGAGTTGAATATCCAGCTTTCATCAGAAAATAAATCTTGACCGTTATAAAGAAGACAGGCTAAAAAAAAAAATCTCACAGCAACTCAGGAAAATGAAGGCTTTGCTTTCCTCTGTTAAGAACGAGAAAGCGTCCACTCTAGTAAGCTACTTTGCTGAGGCTTAAGGGGCAGGTCAGCGAGTAAGGGCGGCTGAGCGCTCTGACTCGGGGCTGGGCACTCCGGGCACAGGTGGAAGGATGGAAGCAAGGCAGGGAGAGTTTTGTGTACGGGCTCTGGAGCGGACCACACCCCAGTGATATTTCTGCATGGGAAAAACAAACAGCAGTTGGTGAACTCAGACTGGGGCACTCTCTTGGCCCAGAAACAGGCCAAGTGGGCAGAGCACTCCAGGAGAGAGCTTCCCTGAGCTCGACTGCTTCCTCTTCCTCTCTGCTCCCACTCCTTCTCTTCCTTGCTCTCTTTCTCTCATTCTCCATCTAGAAAGTTTATAACAGAATTTCAAGAAGCTAAGAAACTACCACTGTTGTGCTGATTCTCTGAGAACCTTTGGCAGAGAATACAGAGTGGACGCGAGTGAGACCACCCGATGAACGGGGGGACCTTCATAAAGCAGCAAGAGTGTCGGAGGAGCAGAGGTGGGCCCATCTGGAGCCCGGGCTCCGATGGTAAGTCCTGGTAGCCCTGTACCACCAACCCCTGTGAACTGGACTTTCAATCTTCCGTGGACAAAATGGGATGATGGTGTCTCGGCTTTCTTGGGGGTTTCTGTGCAGCTCACGTGAACCAAGGATAAAAAATTATTTCCAGGCCAGATACCTTGTAGGTCTATTGGAAAGTGTTTGCCGGCTCTGGTCTGTGTGGCTGAGCCGCTCATATAGAGATCGCTGCCAGAAAACGAGCAGGCCCTGGATGGTTTCTCTGAACATTCCAACTCCCATTAGGCTGCTCACATGGCCGGTGGACCAGAGGGGGATTAGGGTTGCAGCTTTACTGGATCCTGGTGGAGAATAAATAGGTGTGCACAGTCTCTCTGGAGGGCAATTTGGTGAAATGAAACATGTTTAAAAAAAAAGTTTCTATGCTTTCACCCAGAAATTGTATAATGTGTTCTACCTACCAGGCATTCTGACATGGT
Organism: Sorex araneus; assembly: GCF_027595985.1. Lineage (NCBI taxonomy): Eukaryota > Metazoa > Chordata > Mammalia > Eulipotyphla > Soricidae > Sorex > Sorex araneus. The sequence continues at coordinate 200,954,408 of NC_073303.1, forward strand.
GTTTACAAAGGCACGGCGCGTGTAGGATGCTGATTACAGCAGTGTCGACAGCCACAAGAAAGGCAAACAACCCCAACGTCCCAAATAAAGCATGGAATAAATGCACAGTAAGTAGGTTTCAGAGTCACAGCGTGGCCTTCGCAAAGATGTTCTATATTTATTTAGCAGTTCTGAGCAGCCACTACGTGCTAGACGATCTTTGTGATGCCAGGGACACACCAAGGCGACGAACACTTTCATTTGCGAACTTGACTGCCTTGTTGAGAGTTCACATGAAACATTATTCCTGATACATCTGCAAGGGTCTTGGGGATGATGAACAGGTGAAGTTTGGGGCTCTACTAAAGTGACTGTCCTCTCCAATAGGGAAGTTATTCGACCATCCAACCCCTGGATGCTTAAATAGAACACAATCGAAGACAGGGAGAATTTCCCCCCCAGTTCACTTCTTTAACCAGGGCACCTCAACACACCTCCTCCAGCCCCCATTGCACCAGTAAATCTCCTTGATTCTCAGACCTCTGGACTTAGAACTCTATCCTAGCTTTCCTGGGCCTTCCACTTGCTGATGGCAGATTATGAACCTTCTCAGCCTCCACAATTCCATGAGCAAATATTTTTGTTTTCAAGAGCGTTCTCATAAAATCCTGTATCTAGCAGTAGATAGATTGGTCTTGGTTTCAATTCCATCAAGGCCTCCAAAAATCACTGTTTAATGTAGGATGTATGCTGAGGGTAACATACTCAGGAGGAATTAACCCAAAGGCCTGGTGCAAAGTAGAGGGGACCTCGGTGACCACAGCTTTCAAGTGGGCTGCGAGGTAACCACAGCAGGGGAAGGGGATGGTGGAGGGAGGGAAGCAGAAACTCTGGTGAAGAGTGTTGGAAGATTGGAACCTAGTAGGCATGAAACCCGATCATTAGTCTTACTGTAAATCATGGTGCCACAAATAAAATAAAATGTATTACAAATAAATCAATTAAACAAATAAATCAAAGACCAAGCAAGAAAATTCAAGGAAGATATACTAGCAGCCAATAAGCTTATAAAAAATAGTCTCGGGGTGGGGGTGGTGAGAGGGATACTGGGATCATTGGTGGAGGAGAATGGGCACTGGTGGAGGGATGGGTAAACGATCACTGTATGAGTGAAATGCAAAGACAAAAGTTCATAAGTTTGTAACTGTACATCACAGTGATTCTCTAATAAAAAATTAATAAATAGTCTCCTTAGTGTTTAATGAGATGCAAATTAAGTCACAGATACCATATCACCTTGGCTAGTAATAATAAGCTGTAACAAAGGTGGATAAGGTGGATAAAGAGGGAAACACTGAAAAATAAGTAACGAAAGAGGATCATGATGCAAGTTTTTCTGGAGGGGGTGGATATCCTGTGAGGATTGGAGGGCGGAAAAGTCCGTCTGGAGAAGAGCACCAAGGCCAGTGGGAACAGGGAATTAGATTATGGTCCAAGACCATCTTGGGGCCATCATCCAGATGGCTCGAGTGTGGGGAGTGTGGGACATAGGGAAAGAGAAATTGACAACCAACATCGTTACCTGGATGCATTATCAGGAAAACAACAACAAAGCAAACAATAAACTAGCTTATATGATGACTGACTTCTGTTAAAAATATAAACAAACCGGGCTGGGGGATAGTAGCACTGTAGCACTGTTGTCATGTTCTTCATCGATTTGCTTGAGCGGGTACCAGTAACGTCTCCCTTGTAAGACTTGTTGTTACTGTTTTTGGCATATCAAATACGACACGGGTAGCTTACCAGGCTCTGCCGTGCGGGCAGGATACTCTTGGTAGCTTGCCAGGCTCTCCGAGAGGGATGGAGGAATCTGAACCCGGGTCGGCCACGTGCAAGGCAAACACCCTACCCGGTAAAGTGCTTGCCTTGCAATGCAGCCAGCCTGGGTTGGATTCCCAGAACCACACATGAGCCCCTGAGTATGGAGCCAGGAGAAAGCCTTGAGCACTGTCAGGTGTGGCACCACCCCCACACTAAAAAATAAAAACAAATTAAAAAATCTAAATAAACTCACATACTTACTGAATGTGCTGTTTTCTTGCCTCCCTTGCTTTGTCCTTTCTTTCATCATCCTTCCTCTTCCTTCTTTTCTTCCTTCTTCGTCCCACTTTCCTTCCTCTTTCCTATCTTCTCCCTCCCCTCCTTCTTTCCAATTATTAAATTTATTTGAATATTCACATCTGCATTAAAATAGCTTTCTCATACAATAAATAAATGAGAAATAATCAGGTAAAATAACTTTGCTATCTTTTATAGTCCTTGAGCAAGCTATGTGTTTTATTGTGTTTCAACAGAATAAAAGTTACGTATCCCTTTTATTGTGTTGAAAATGTGTGTGGGTTTTCTTTTTTTCCCCAATTTAAAAAGGAAAGGATCAAATGCAAGCAAAAGATGGGTTAGAGCTGTTTGGGTGGATGATGTGGGCATTTTGACATTATGGTTTCTTTGACGTGTTTGTGACTAAGGAACTTGGTGAGTTTTAAGTTTAAGAGTCTTTATTTCAAATGGTAGAAATTCATCAATTCATTAATAGAGTAGAAATCTAGAAAAAATGTCTACAACTGTGGCAAGCCAGCTTTATTATAATATTAACGTAATTTCAAATATGAAAAAATTCAATTTAAAGGTTAAAAAGAACATTAATTTCCCAAAAAGAGCTTAATTTTTACTTTTCTGGATGAGCAGGCAATAGTTTTAGCCTTATAAAAATGTCAGATAATGGGAAAATTAACACTGAAAAATTACTCTAGAAGTAAGTGTTGTTTCCAAGAAATAAAAGGTTGGTTTCCAGAAGTCATCATTTCATGTTCATTTCTACTGGGAAGAGGTTTTCCAGGGTAGATCTTAAAAAGTACCACTAGTATGGAAACCATGGATGGCCCCTCATGGTGATATCTGGACTGGAGTGCTCCCTTGATCCACACACAGATGCCTACAACTATTTGGAAACTAATTTGCATTTACATGATTAAGTAGTGACTTGGTTGTGAAACTGATGTTTTGAATGTGCTTTAGGATTGGAATGATCAAGCTTACCTGAATGTCTTAGGCCTTTTCTTCCTTCTTACAGAGAATTTCAACCCTGAACCCATAGCATTTCAAATTCAGTTGTTAAAGGTCTTTCTCCTACCTGAGCTCAATTCCTTACATGCCACACTGGACACGCTCTCTCTCGGACTATGTGCATGGCCAATGTGTCTCTTGGGGTTGATTGATCCTACAGATGAAGCCGTCATGAATGCTTGTCTTTGTGAAGGGACGTATACGCTTGGTATGGGAAAAGTGCAAAATCATGCAATTGCTTTTTACCATTTTCCATAATCTCTTAGAATCTGGAGCTAGGAAAAACAGCTCACTACTTTGTTACGTTCCTCCACCCCCACCGTGAATTAACCTTATCTCATAGCTGGAAATTCTGGGGTAGAAAGAGGCTAAGGAATGTATTGATTTGAGCTCTGGGTTGGTTGCAGATCACAGAACCAGAGAGTCAAAGCTAAGTGCAATCGTGCAAGCTTCTTGAAAGGAAATGTGCCCTAAGCTTCAGAGCGAAGGCTTGGAAGAGCTTGAAAGCCACTGGGAAGGAAAATACTGTACAGATATGTCAGAAGCCAGTGACCTGGAAATGACTGAGCTCTGATTTTGATATGATTCAGAGAGCGAACCCTACTCACCTTGTTCATCTGAAATACACATTCCTGTGCTTCTGTCACTCAAGTACTGCGTTTGAGTGACATCCCAGATCGGCGTTCTCACTCGGACAAGTTCCTAAGAGGAGAGGGAAAGCGGTTTCCCTCTCACGTCTCTCCTCTGACCTCTGCCGAGAGAATGTGGGCTTTTTATTTTCCTTCCATGCTGAATTTTCAGACAGCTAGGACTTCATGATGGGGAATAATATAATGCTCATTTTCCATCAAAAGCTATTTTTGATAGCTTCAACAGTTTCTACAGTCAAAATACCTGAGGTCTTACAGATACGCTATCCAAACATCATGTATTGGATGGTCCTTCTGTGAAACTATTGGGGAGAAGGTGGGGAGTGACGTGAGCTACGTCTAGTCCTTGAAAGCAAGGGTCCTGAAGCCTGTCGGGCAGTAAGGTGAGTACCTGTCTGCTGTAGCCCCTGGGACCAGAATAAGACCAAGGAATTGGGTGGTGCCTTTAGATACACGCTTCCCAGAAATGTCATTTACTGTCTGGCACCACGTCAGCACCCCACACCTGGACTGTGGACAATCCTTCCTGTCCACAGAGTGCCATGCTGTAGTTTTGCTGGAGTCTTCTCTGGGCTGAATGCATCCTCAGCACAGCCTCTAGGCACCTGCATGAGTGAGGTGATTTCAGCACCCTTGAAGGTGTTACAGGAAACCATTTATCTTCTCATCCTCTATTTTACTATTTTTTTTTTGAGGGAGGTACCTAGCAGGGCTCAGCTACTCCCAGCTCTGTGCTCAGGAGTTTCTCCTTGCAGTGCTTGGACATGTGGCTGCAAGTGGAGCCCAGGTCCTCAGCACGCTAAGCATGACTCAGCCTCCTGCGCTAGTTTTCCAGCCTGGGACTCATTTTCCTACTGCAGGTTTTACGATATGGGACACACTTCTATCTTCTTTGGCTAGTCATGCCCAGCTGTCTCCTGATCTCTTATTTCCTCTCAGTTTGCCTTGCCCATAGCTGCCAGATTAAAAAACAATCTCTGAGTTATCCTCCCCTTCACCCAACCACCAAAGATTTTCTTTCTCAAATATTGAACTTTGAATTCTATACCAGTGTTCTCTGCTCTCTTCATGGTGGGATAAGCCCGACTTCTACCCAATAATCCTCACTGCCAATTCTTTATGGATGCAGCTGGATGCCTTCTCTGGAAAGTCCTCTCTTTCCTTTCTCCCTTCCCCCATGTCCCACCAATACTCTACTCCTCTCCTACCAGCCCGCAGTGACATACTGATAACCCTTGACCTTATATCAATCCTGCATTCTCTCTCAGTGGATGCTATGTTTCTTTGTGTGACATAATTCTGTCATTGATCATTTTATAACAATTTCTCAAGGTCTAATTCTGGAATCACGACCCATCAGCCTCTGTCCTCCTATCCCATGTCTTCTCTCTCTCTCTCCTTCTCTCTCTCTTTTCTTTTTAGGTCGCACCTGGCGATGCACAAGGGTCACTCCTGGCTCGGCACTCAGGAATTACCCATGGCGGTGCTCAGGGGACCATACGGGATGCTGGGAATTGAACCTGGGTCGGCTTCATGCAAGGTAAACGCCCTACCTGCTGTGCTATCGCTCCAGCTCCCCCCCCCTCCGCCTCTCTTTTTAAGTCACACCTGGCAGTGCTTCGGGCTTACTTCTGACTTAGTACTCAAGGATCACACCTGATGGGGCTCAGAGGACCATATAGGATGCCAGGAATTAAAACTCCCGCCCCCAGGTCTTCTTGACATAGTAGATATACTTAGAGATTCTTGGCTAACAATATAGTACTGTAGGATTAGCTATCAAAGGCTAATTTCTGGAGATATGCAAATGGTCAAGAAAACGTTTTAAATAAAAGTGAATGTTAGATAACTCTAATTATTCTTCACTCGACTGTGCCAAGGTTTGCCATGATAAGCCCTCTTTTCAATTTTTCATAATGTGGCTTTTCTCAAGAGTACACCATTCTTATTGCACTGATAGCATCTTTTATTTAAAGGATAATAGACAAGACTATTCATTTAAAATAAGAGCCAGAAAAGTTCTGGATGGATTAACTGGAATTCCAAAAGGCTAAACAGTTTACTTAAAAGATGATAGTAAGAGAGAAGGCCTTGCTGGGTTCCCATATCGTTCTGTGTGTGATGGGGCACATTTCATCTCCAGGAACAAAAGCCTTTTTATCTTTGTCTTTTCCCCTGGCATGGAATCCCAAGCTTGATCAGCTCCAGCCAGGGGAAACCTGGGCAGGCATCCCACCCCCGCCAGACAAGGCATTTCTCCTTCCCTTGGAGGCCTCCCCAGCGTGGGGACGAGCAGAGGCGCAGTATCTGTTCCTCCGCAAAGCCTGAGACAGCAGTTCTCAAACTTTGCCATGCAGCAGAAACTCTGGACGCTTCCCCAGATGGGGGGTCCCACTGCCAGAGGCAGGCAATCCACAGAGGGTCAGTCTCATTCCCAGAGTCACCTTTTCAGGGAATCTAGCAAGGACGGTTTGCACGTATAATCATTTCCCTGGTGACACTGTGGCTGTTGGTGTGGTAATCTTAAAAAGTCAGGACCATGTTTGGGCAGCCTGCCTCATGAGCTGGGGGAGATAGAGAAGGGGTCACTAAGTCAGTGATGGTTGGAGGGATCGTTTGGGATGGAGATGTGTGCTGAAAGTAGATAAAGGACCAATTGTGACGGCCTCTCAGTATCTGTACTGCAAACTATAATGCCCCAAAGGTGGGGGGAGGAAGGGGGGGGAAATTGTCTGCCATGGGGGCAGGGAGAGGGTTAGAAAGGGGGAGGTATACTGGGGACATTGGTGGTGGGGAATGTGCACTGGTGGAGGGATGGGCGTTCGATCATTGTATGACTGAAACTCAAACATGAAAGCTTTGTAACTGTATCTCACGGTGATTCAATTAAAAAAAAGACATTTAGTAACCAATTAACAACAACAACAACAACAACAACAACAAGAGCCAGGATCTAAACTGATTTCAGTCAGCTACGTTACTTTTTTTCTGCACACAGCCACAGACCTGTGACCAAGGACTCGATGCTGTTGCCTGTAGGTCACCACTGTCTGGGGTAGCTGCTGAGAGAGAGGATGGCACCCGACTCAGCTCCCTTCTCAATGAAGGGACCCTGTGTGCGAGCACACCTGCATCAGATACCCAATGACAGGCACTTCCTCTTTGTCAGCGAAGGAAGCCCTTCATGAAAGCACTTCTGTACTAGGTACTTTCTCCTTCTCAGGGAGAGAGCCCCCCCTCCCTTTAACAGAATACCTATCCTAGGTACTTTTCACCCCATTTTCCTTTTGTCTTTCTCTTTATATGCTTCTCTGCTGATGACAAGAGGCTGATGACAATTCAAGTACATAATAATCTAGTTAGGGTGTTCATTGGTGAAAAGTCGGGATATCACTGCAAAGGGAGGGTTCCTTCCTTCTTAGCCAATGATTGAAACTGGATTCCTCAAGAGGGGAGATTCTCTCTTATTACTACATGCAGGGTGTCTGAAAGGATGAAGGGTTCTCTCACTCATGTCAGGGGTCCTGACGCAGGAGGGAATGTGCTAACAAGAAGCCCCTCAGAGACTCACTGCCTAGTTCTTGACTGAGGGCTGGGAGCTGCTGAGAGTGTCTAGCATATGAAGAGTCTTTTTGGTGGGTGATGCATCACCTTGTCATGTGCCCCCTGTTTTTCAGGCCTGTTCTCACCTGACTGCATCTTCTGGGGATGCACCAAAATGTCACTGTGGACAAATAAGACTTATTCTTTCCTAGAAAAAATGAACGCTCCCCAAAAACATATAGACATGTATTTTAGTGTATTTTAGTTAGTTTTATTATAATAATTTATAAAACAAAGGCCTTGAATGAAGATTGTCTCTGGTCACATTAGGACTTGAAGTTCTGTGTGAATAGAGTTTAAGACATGTGCACATAAGCACTCCAACCCCTGTTTCTTAGTTCCTTTAACTTGTGTCTCTTTTTTCCTGCCCAATTTGAATGACATCATTCTCTCTCTGTCTCTCTCTCTCTCTCTTTTCTCTTTCTCTTTCTTCTTTTTTTTTTTGAACTACACAAAGTGCTCAGGGGCTGTTCCTGGTTCTGTGCTCAGGAGTAGCCCCACAGTGCTTAGGAGATCATATGTGATGCTGAGGATTCAAATCGGAGTCAGCAGAATGTAAGGCAAGCACCTTGATCCCTGCACGATCTCCCTGACCCATCAATTTCTTTCTTATACTGAGCCAAAATAGATCACTTTCAGGGCCAGGGGTGTGGCTCAAGCCATAGAAGACTCCTCTAGTTTGTGCGAGGCCCAGGCCTTGCTTTTGATTCCTGGCATATCAGCCCCTTATCTGAACACCCCGGGCTGTGGAGCATGTCCCTTTGGAGTGTATACTATAGGCCCTGGATCCTTTCCTTAGTTAGAGCCCTGCAGAACAAATCTCATTCCTCCATCTTCACTGTCGAGAGACTCAGAAACAACTATCAGGACCGTTCAAGTATTGTCCGAGAGAAAGAAACCCTCCAATTCTTTTATTGAGTTTTCTCATACACCTGCCCTGGCATCGTCTTTTCTCGAAGAGAAAGTGTGGCACAGAAACTGTACCTTTGGAAGGTGTAGGTTTTCATCTCCCAAGGTACCTGTTTTCCTTGAGGCGGGCAGGAGTTCTCAAGTACTACTTGTAAATTACACGAGCTATTTTCAGGATTAACACTGAGTATTGTTAGATGGAGTCAACCTAAACTTAGAGCATCTGTCCAACCTATAGAGGACTTTGTGATTCAAAACAAAATGCAAATTGCTAGTCAACAGCAAGCACTAAATATTGGAAGACAGCATCTAATTCTTCGGCATTCTTAGACGCAATGTGGGTGTAATTGTCAGGATCAGAAACTCGCTCTGCAGCCTGGGTTGGGAGTCAGCTCTTCCTTCTTTGTATCTACTTCAACGGTTCAGCTACCAGAAGCTAAACAATATGGATTTGCATCTCTTTTGTTAGCATCAAATACACCCACTACAAAAGTCAAAAGATTCCAACTAATAGAATAAAAATAAGCCTCCAGTGATTTGAGGGCTCAACTAAATACTATTTCCACCAGGGATCCTTTCACCATTGGGACAAATTGGCTCCAATTTATTCTTCACCCATCCTGACTGGTATCTCTTTGACATGTGACATTTATATTACAGAAGCAAATGGGCACTACAACACTGGATACATATGCCAGAGACTCAAGTGTATTTAAGGCAACTTATTGATTGTCCTTCTGTTTACAGAGCTAAACTACAATGCCTCACTACCTCTACAGTGAGGGACAGCCATAGGATATGCACAGAACCAATATACATTGCTTCTGCACTTGGATCATTAATATTCTTTACATGATCACCACCACTCATTCATGCCCTCTCTGCTGGCAGTGAAGAGGCCAGGGCAGCCGGTGTTAAGGATGATACAGGATCCAGCAGCATGAATACCTGCCCTGCATGGCATCCACCAATTTAGAAGAGCAGGAATGAGAAATAATCTCTGATGATTTTGTTAAACTGCTCCGAGTCATGAATTTGCCTGTTGTAGCAGTTATCTAATTACCACAGTCCACATAACTCACCAAGACTTTAATGTCATATTGTAACAAATAAAGGACGGCATCTGCTAGTTCTAAAGTGCCTACTTTGTGCTGGGGATTGTACAGTGGCCACAAGCACATTAATTTCATTCCTGGGAAAGATGCGATTACTTTCCTTTCACAGACAGACAAGCCCCAAAGAGAAAGTTTCTGGATGGAGGTTGTGCAATTAGTGTAGAGGTATTGGTGACTGTCCCGAATGACTCATTCCCCTCTCTATGGGATTCAATGTCTTCACCTGTCATGATTAGCATGGCAGTGCCTCGTGCTGGGAGAAACACGCATGTCCACTTCGGTGATGGCTGGCACTATAGGCTTGTGTGGCTGATTTTGAGTCCGTGGAGCTCAAAATATGAGTGGATAATACACAGCATATCTAAATAGGGTCTTTAAAGTAATTTCAATTTTATTATTTTATTTTATTTGAGGAGTCTCTCCTGAGTCGGAGGCTTGTTGGGGACCCCACCAATGATTCTCTGCTAACAAGCAGACAGTCCCATGCAAGGGCCTGAAGATGTGGCACCACTCAGGCCTTACAGCATTAGGGGTACCCAGGCCATCTGCAGTGGGGTTGGGGGCCTCAGGGGTACACCAGCCAATGCTCAGGGGACCATGTTGGGAACCAAACTTGGGTCAGATGCATGCTAGGTAAGTACCCTAACCACTGCACCATCCAACTCCCAGTTCCTTTGAGGGGTGATTCTGGGTAGTTCTCAGGAGCCCTCAAGTTATACACTTGGCACTTCTGGGGGTCATGTAGTGCTGGGGAGTGAACTCAAACATACAAGGCACAAAGTTTACCCTATGAGCCCTCTCCCCAGGGCCCCAGAAGGACTTTTAATTTTCATTGCTTAATTTGGCCTTCTCTTTTCCCTCTGACATCAGAATGGAATGTTCTAGATGAGCCGGATACTTCCGCCTAGATTCCAGAATGAAGCAGCTAATGCCAGGCACGGCCCCCAGCAGATGAGCAAGGGCATTTAGCTCATCAAAAACACCCATGTTTCATAAGTGCCAAGAAGTTGGGGTCCCAGCAAACCTAAGTAAGTAAGGCTGGACAAGACTCCAACACCCTTATGCAATGCAGTGAGTTAGGTACTAGTGCAGGCTCTGAATTACTGAGCAGTTCTCCCCCAACACAAGTCAAAAATACACACACTAGACACTGACAATCTTGTGTAATGCTGTGAGTTAGACACCAGTGCTGGGCTCTCAGCCCCGAGCAGTGCTCCCCAAACACACATCAAACTCACACGTATTCGTGTCAGATGACTGAGGAAACTTTAGATTGTAAGTTCTCATCTTGGCTAGGAAAAATGGGGTGCCTGTAAGTTTGGAGGAGCTGACCCAGCACTGGGGGTGAGACTTGGTTGATTTGTCTCACGTGGGTCAGAGTTAGTCCCCCCCAAACAATCCTTGTTGGCAAGGACGTGGATCTCTTCTGATCCACAGAGCCACTTGCTGGTTCATGTTGAAAAGTGTTTGCCACAGAAACCCCATCTCTGTGACCGGGAATAAGATTGGTGGCGAATGTCAGTCACATTTTCTCCAAAAGAACAGCCCCAAGGTCTGGCCCCAGGTGTTGAGCTTGGCCCCAGAGGGGAGGCCTCCAGAACTTGGGGCCCCCAAGGGCACACTGGCCTGAGTCTGACCTTTAACCCTCTGAAAAGGCATAAGTTAAATAGTCATTTGGTTAATATTTAATTTGAGGCAGACTTCATAGCGATTAGGAAGGCTGATTGATGGGTGAATGCATGGAGATTTGGCCATTTGAGCACTGGACACTGAGCAAAACTGTCCTCTCAGATCTTGCTTAAGTCATGATTCAGTTCAGTAATAGGCAAACACATTGCAATCTGCAACCAACTCAGTTAGACCCGGGCTATCCTCGAGGGTACACTCAATAGTCTTTCAAAGGTAACTTTGTCCTTTATTTAGGGAATTAACACTGTGTAATTAAACAGTGCAGGTAAAGTGATATCAACTATGTGTATATTTTAGTACTTTGTCAGAGGAGGGTGGGAATATCATTAAAACTTCAATTATGATGATCTCTCCTTTCTATAGAATCCTAGTTATTTCTGGAACTAATTAGTTAAAATACATTTAAAATGCATTTTCATCCCAAATGAGTACATTTTATTTTTCTAGCTCCCCCCCAAACTTTAATTATACCAAAAGAAAAAAGAACCTTAATTAACAAAAGTGTCTTGATTTTTCAGCTCAACTACCTTATTCACCCATTTTATTGGATCCCTAAATTAAACAATTTTGTAAAACTCACTGAGCCAGGAGTAGCCTTCATGCACCATTGGAAATGGCCTCCCCCAAATAAATAATAATATACATTAAATAAGTAGCCTTTGGGTACTTAAATAACAATAAGAATTAAGTAAAGTGTCTATAAATACCACTTTAGTATGCTATTATTTAAATGACTTGAATGTAAACATTTTAATTCCATTAATGTTAATGTTCTAATGCAATGAATTAAAATATATCAAAAAGAGAACCTTGCTTTGAAAAGTATCATTCCTTTAAAAGCTACTTCGAATAAGCCACTGACTTCTCCCTAGATACCCGTCCTCCTCCTTATTCTGAATCTCTCTGGCTCTTTTCTCTTATTAATCTATATACTGCTGGTATATTACTTAATAATGGAAAAATAACTTTTTTTAAAAAAACTTCAGTTTGCCCACTTGCTTATTTTGATAGAGTTTGTCTTAGTTTCATGAAAACCTACATGGGTCAACATTCAACTCTTGAGGAAAGCAACATTTTTCCACTTGTGAAAACCAGTAAATGAAGTTAACCCTTTAAATGGATATATTAAATGAATTTTAATCTCCAATAAAATTTTTCTATTTCTTATTAAACAGCTATTTATGGTTTTGGAGACACTCCCTGTGGTGTTCAGTACTTCATGACTTACTCCTGGCTCTGTGCTCAGGGGTTAGGGTTAGGTTACATGGTGCTGGGGTTTGAATCCAAGTGACTCACATGCCAAGTAAACGCTTGACCCCCTGCACTATCTGTTGGCTCTAGACAGAAATTCTTAGGTCTTATTTTCATCTTAATCTATAAAACAGAGATAGTTTATGACAGGGAAGGATACGAGAGCAAACAGAAGCATTTTTGTGCTCTCAAAAGAAACAACTAATGTATGTTCAACATGTTAAAAACAGAACTGAGTCACATAAATGAATCTACTATTTACTGGTGTTTAGAAAATTGTGAGTCAGGTACCAAAATGACTTTTAAAAACACAAAATGGTTCTAAGCATATAGAGATAAAATTTATCATGTTACCCTTAACAAATTTTACTTGAAATGTGAAAACCAATTAATTTTGGGGATGACATTAAATGCCATAAAAAGATAATAACACTTTCTCCATTAATTAGTCACCCAAGAAGAAAGCAAATCAGAGTTTGATAAATTATCATTGAATACTACAGCATGGAATCTACCAGAACTAAAAATTATTGATTGAATAATTCACTATACCCAGCTTTTTTATTATGCCCTACTTTCCCTTTGATTCATGAGATAAAATGAATCTTGAAACTCACAAATATACATATTAATTTTTGTATGACTTTAGAACTAATCTCTCCCCTTGTGCACACAACACCGGACGGAGCAAAGAGAAGGTTCAATTTCTAACAGTACATTCATCACTTCTTTCTCCATTTTTGGTAAAAACTTTTTGCATACAATAAACCACTAGTAAATTTGCTAGTATCCAATAAGAACTGAAATGTACAAAGCAATATAAGATCTATCCCTTTTGTCCAGGTTTGGAACAGTTACCTTCTGCTGTCACTAGTGATCATGAAAACACACACACACACACACACACACACACACACACACACCAATGTAAAGACACACAGCTTTTACCACTGCCTCTAATACCTTCAGAAAATAACTTGCCCATTTAGAAAGGCCCAACTTTCAAGGAAGCCCAGAAAGCATCTTTTTTACCTTCATAAATAAACAAACCACAACCAGCTCAAGATCATGCGTGCACAAGGAGCATCCTCAAAAGAGAAAAGCAACCAGAGAAAAATTAGAGAGGTTAGTCGCCCTTTCCAACTAGCTTCGGATCCTTCTCCGAACTGATCCCGCGGGAGCCTTACACTGCCTCTTGAAAATCTCTCAGTTCCTAATGCCACTGTGACCTGCCTTGATTATGTTACCCCTGAGCATGAACCATGAGCCGTTAGGGACATGTTAGAAGACCTTTTGCCTGAAAAACGATGGGGAAAAAAACAGCTTTGCCTAGTGGGGAGATGGACTTACCTGTCTCCCAGCTCCCTGCGCCGGCAGCCTTGGAAATGCAGGCCGGTGCTCAGAAGCTCCCGCGGAGAAAAGGGCCACGGGGTCTCACCTCATTAACACTCCCGCTTGCTTCCTTCCCCTGCAGCTCGCCTGTTCTCCTTAGAATTAATTAGGACTGGTTCGGCCTAACTGTAAACTGACCCCTCGTCCCTCCTGGGTGTAAGGAGCCCCAGATAGGAGGGGTATGTGTTTTTAAAAGGCAGTTTTCCCCACCATCTGCACTGGACAGAAAGTTTCAACGGGTGTTGGGGTCTTTCGGTGGGGGAGTGGTTTTTAATTTTGCAGAGCTGTCGGGATACCCTGCCGTGTTTGAATAGGAGGCTCTGCAAACTTCTGGGTCCCCCGCCAGCCCGCGGAATCAGCTATCCAGATTCTGTAGGGCCAGGGAGTTGGGGACGCGGTTGTAGAGAGCCACTGGCACTTTTGCAGACCACAGGCGCTAATATCCATCACTCAGCCGCCTCCCCGGCTGGGGGGAATCCCTGCGCGCCAGTGCTCTGGCCGTGGTGCTGAAGCCGGAACCCGCCGCGGGAACCATCTGGGCAGCCCCTGGGTATCTAGGGGGCGGTCGGAGGGGGTCTCGGGCCGTTCTAGGCGCCCCCTCGTGGGTTACCCAGAGGAAGTTGGGCAGAGTCAATGTCTTAGGACCCTCCACAAGGGGATTCGACTGGCTCGCATCTGAGCCTGGAGCTGGGAAAGTTTTGGCCAACGTTTTTTGTTGTTGCTTTTTTTTTTTCTTTTGAGCTGCTTTCTCCCCGCCCACCTGGGTCGCCATGGAGACTGAGCTCTTTCATTTTCCCAGGCAAAATGGGCGAAGCTGAATTGGCTCAGCCCTGACTAGACCAAGCCCCCCCCACCCCCCCCGCGCCCTTTCCTCTCTCAGCTGCCCCTGGGCACCCCTCTTCTCCGTTTCCCAGCCAAAGAAAGGCATGTAGGGAAGAGGCCGGCAGGGCTGTGGGGTCACCTGGCCGGCGGGGGCTCCCCGGAACCAGCAGACTAGAGATAAAAGCCCCGCAAACACAGCTTGAATCTCCAACTCCCAAACACGAAGAACCCCCCCCCCCTCTATTTTTACTGGTGAGGGGTGGGAGAGGTGGGGTTCTTTGGAAATTTCTAGCATTTAATCCTCCACAAACCTCACACCACGTCGGTAGCTGTTTTTTCTTTTTCTTTTCTTTCCTAAGGATATTTTCTCCCTAAGAGTCTCTCCAGATGGAGGCTGATCCAAGAGCCATACATATACCTGTGGATCCACCCAAGGCTTTCTTAGGTTTGGGGAGTACTAATGCTATTTCTGTTAAAAACTAATCCAAGCTTAATGTCTTGATGCAAATGAAAAGACACCCCAGAGGGAACAAATCGGCAATCCATCCACCCTCCTCCCCCCCCTCCAAATGCCATAAACATCATTTAATTGGAAGGGTTTTCTTTCTTCCAAATAACAAAATAACCCCGTTTACTTCGAGGGGAACGCTTCCTATTCTCCGTATCCATCTTGTCACATCTTCAGGGATACTGATGGAGAACAGAACAGTTAGGACTGCTTTTCTCCCCCATGTCAGCCTGCTTCTCCCCACCCCCTCACTTTCCCTTTACCTCCTTCTGCGCTCTCTCGCTCGCTCTTTTTTTCTGTTTCTTTTATAATAAGGAACCAGGCTTCAGCTTTCCACAAAGACAATGGGGCTTTTCCTAAGTGACTACAGCGCCAGCCACCCCTGTCAGGGAGTTCATGGAACATTTCATGGTTCCTGGTTGGCACGGGGGGTGCTGAGCTGTCTGTTGGGACCGGGTTTCTCTGCGCCCGCCCGGGGCTTGCTGGACCCCCTCTGCCCGCCCCCCTCCGGCTAGTTTCAGCGGCTAATGCCAACCAAATGAAACAGATCGCCCTCCGGTTATGTAACCCGCTTCTCTCCGGCTTCTCCCTCGCCCTTTTCCAGGACCTGGGCAGCCCCGAGTGTAGACGGCGCGGGGCTGCCTGCGGCGGCGGCTGGGGAGGGGGACCCGGGGACCCGCGGGCAGGGCGCGACTTGCCCGGACTGCCCGCACCTGGGTGCCCCGCTTACCTGGCTGCGGACGGGCTGGCTTCACTCAATCATGATCGCCCCTCTCGGCACGGAGCGCGGCTGAATCATGCACCCCCGATGGACAGCGAGGGGAGCAATTGTTCGGAGGGATTTTTTTTTTTTTTAAAGGAAAGGGAAACTGGAAGCCAAGGGTCCGCCGGCGCTCAGCCGCGCAGGCAGTTCGGAGGCTTCATGCTGCCCGCGGTGCCCCCCGCCGCCCGCCCCACCTCTCCGGCCAGGTGCGGCCGCCTCCAGCCCGCTCCCTCCGGCCGGGCGCGCACAGGCGGGGCGCGCGGGGCGAGCGCGCGGGCAGGGGCGCGGGGGGCAGAGCCGCTGCGGGAGAGGGCGGCAAAGGCCAAGACTGGCCGGAGAAGAAAAGAAAAAGCGAGGGGGCGAGGAAAGAAAAAAAAAAACCCCGGCAGGGAGAAAAGTGCCGGAGCAGGCAGGGAGACGTCATGAAAGCCGCAGCTCCGGGGACAGCTCCCGGCGCCCGGCGCTCCGCGCGCTCAGCCCGACGCGGCGCGGGCAGGGCAGGGCAGCGGGCGCAGCGCCGCGTGCTGGCCGGACGCGGCGGCGCAGGGGTGCGCCGGGCGGGGTGCGGGGGCGAGAGGGGCGGAGCGGGACTGGCTGGGCCGCCTCTCCGCTTCCCAGCGCCCGCCAGCCTCCCCGCTGCCCCCTGCCAGCCTCCCCGGCCACCTTCCCCACCTGGGGCGTGCGGGAGGGCCCGTGAGGGCGAGAGAGGCGCTCCCGAGACCCCTCCTCAAACTCCCGGGGGGCGCTGGGTGGGGGAGAACCCTTGTTCTTATCTCCCCCCGCCCCCCAACACACACACGCACACCCTGTACCAAGCTGCAAATGTCGGGGTGCACCGGGCTTGGGGGGGTCAGAGGGGACTTTGGGGTTGAGCTTTGCTATTCACACTCCACGCTCCTCTCTGCAGGTCTCCAAATAAGATATTCTCGGAGAAAGACGCGGAAAGCCTTTCTCCCGGGATCGGAGAAAGGCAGGCGGGTAGGAGGGAGGGTCACAAGCGGGTTTTTTGGGAGATGGGGAAGCCCAGGGTCTGGCTCCAGGCTCGCTCCCGGCCGAAATCAGCCGGGCTGGCCGGCAGGGGGCGCAGCGGCAGGCTAGCGGGCAGGGGGCGGCCGTCTCTAGGGGTTTTGCTTGCGGGACTTGGTGGGCTGGTGGGCTGGTTCAGCCCTGGGCTGCGTGGAATCCGGTGCCTCCCCGCTGCAGAACCCCCGCAGACCACGACTCTGACCAGGGGCCCTGGAGCTTATCAAAAGTCCATAATTGGGCTGTTTGAATTCAAAGTAGCCGTTATCAGACTTCGGGCATCCGCCTAATGTCCTGATGTTTTAGTTACCCTAGATCCCTGTTGGAATAAGGTCCTGACCCCAAGGAGTGCGTTACAGGGCTGTCCCTGCACCCCCCCTTGCCCCATAGGCTCATGGCAAACAATAGTTGCACCTCTCCACGCGTTTTACAACTCGCTTCTCCCTTTAGCGGATGCCGTCTTTTAAGCTGGCAATGAAATTGTTAGGGGCAGTGAAGACCGTTGCTTAGCAGTTTTATCATGATTTTTCAAATTACTGGCCCTTTTAGAGACATCTTATAAAGGGGCTTTTGCTTCCCTACCCCCCCCCCCCCCCCCGGCTCTGTCTCTCTTCCCGGGTAAGGGCAACGGAGACTTCTTCAGCCCCAAGTCATTGAAACTCTGCAGCCGTGCGTTCTGATGGCACGGCAATTCAGGCGCTCAGAAATGCCCTCTGCTCTCTAAAGATGACTTTGATATGGAGAAGTTGCCTCTATCTGGATCATCTGTGTGAATCCGCTCTGCACACAGCCCGTGAGTACTCGTTGGCTGTTGATTTTCCCTGAGAGGTTGTAATCTCACTGGTTTTTATTACTGAAACTCCTATCCTTGATCCACAAAGATACTAAGTCTGTATAAGGCTTAGGTTTTAACCCTCCGTAGGGCTTGCTGGGTCTAGTAATTGTGTAAGTGATAAAGATAAGCAAAAAATAACTGGTCTCCATCCCGAGGGATCCCTAAGTAAGGACACAAGATGCAGGATTTCCGTGGAAACAGCCTCGGTGTATTAAAAGAATAACTCACGTTGACTATAGCTGTCTCAAGAACGTTCTATTTAATCTGTGAAGCTACTAAGGATGTGCCCATTTATTCTGATTATATGTTTCTATCAGCAGAAGGATTTCACGTTTCTTTCTTCCAGGACCTCACACTCATGGGGTAATAACCCCACACATCTCTTTTGGACACTCCACAAACTCCCTGAATTTGAAACAGTTGCTGGGGCACTCTCTCCCAAAACGGCACAGATGCTGGTGTGGAAAGAGACACATTATAGAAGTGCGGTGTGATTCTCACCAGAGACAAGTCCAGTTGGCTTAAGTGAATTCATTTAGACCCTAGGAAGCTCAGAAAATGATCTGCAAGGTGTGACTAGGAGGCAGTGTGGTGGCATTTGAAAATCAGGCAAAACTGCTGTGGGGTACTGGGTGTCCCAGCAGCAGTGCCTGGAGACAGATGTCAATCCTCTGTACTGTATTTCATGATTTCACATCACATCCCAACAGGGACTTCCAGGTCTTTGGTTCTTTATGTCTCAGGAGGTCTCTAAAGCCCCCCAAGAATTTGACTGGTAGCTTCTTTTTTTTTTTATGGCAGAGACTGGATTCTCCCTCACCTATCAAACTAATGGAGGCTGATCAGCCAGCAAAATTGTCAGAATTACTTCTCCTGGTGTCTTGGGTCCTGGGTGATCTCAGTTTTTTCTCTTACTGAATTGTGGCCATTGACTCTCTGACCCACCTCCTTGCCTGTCTGTCTATCTACCTAGCACCGGAAGGAAGGTGAATGGTTGTTTCTGATTTCTGTCTTTTCTGCTCCTGTCTACCTGGTTCAGGTTTGAGAATTCAGGCTTTAGGCTAGGAGGATTGCTAAGGGTCCAGAGGGCAAGTCTTGTGTGTTTGGGGCTCCAGCTTTCATCTCCAGCATTGCAAGGTCCCTGGGAACTTTTGGGTGTAGCCCTGATCACCCCCTGCACTGCTGTGCCCGAGCATTGATGTATGTAGCCTGGTTGACCATGTGTCACTGGGAATGGCCTTTGGGCCCCCTGAGCTCTGCTTGGAGGCTCCCTCCCAGGAAAATTAAAGAGAAAAAAGAAAATAAAATTACTTAGACTGCTGTGGAAACCCATATTCTCTTCCATCTCCCTTCCCTCGCTCATCTTTTAATCTGTATATGTACTATGCAGAGGAAAGTATCATTTTAAATAATTTAGCAATGGAAGGATATAGTAAGAAGCACAGAGGAAAAAAGGGAAAAAATCATTCTATTCTACAGCCCTGCTTCCAATGAACTCGACCAATTTCATCCGTGTTTCTTAGTTAGAGGATATTTATGAAGAGCATGTGTGTTTCCGTTTTGGATTCTGATAATGCATTGGGAGAAAAACAATGAATAACTCCAGGTATAAAATATTTAGGTGCTTTTGCTAAGAAAGGGTTTCATTTCAGGTGGATTTTAGCTCTAGAGCTCACTAGACATTTTAGTGTTGCTCTTGAACACTTTTATTCCCTAATTACTCAGTTATGTTTTGTCTTTGGGAGGCTATGCTGTCATTTCCTACACACTCTCCTTCAGAATTCCATTCAATATTTCTACTAATGCTAAGTTATAAATACTTTGAAAAAATATATACAATAGGTTTGGAGGATTAACCTGACAGGGCTCGGGGGTCGCACCCAGCCCTTGCTATGGAGCCCCACCCGATGGTGCTGGGGACACAGTATGTGACCTAAGGACTTAAGCCAGTCCTGAGGTTTGCTTTGGCAGTCCCCAGCCACACATGGCCAAGTGACTTAACCTTTGCACTCTCTCTCCAACCCCTTGATGATACATTAACTATTTTTTTTGTCCTCTGACTTGGTAAGTGGGTGCGATCTGAATCCACTTGATAAATTTTTTCTAATATAATGGTTTATTAGTCCATCATTTGGTAGGTATTGTTCTTTTTAATCACAGTGTCCCTCAAGGAATTCATTAAAATGCAATTTAAAAAAATCATAATAACTTCAAATGTAATATTTCAAAAGACCACGGGAGGTGATGATCACAAACAATTGCATAAATTTGTCTTTCTGTACCTCTTACTGGAAATAATTTTAATTAACATGAAATATCCACCAGAGAAAACACTGAAGGCCAAAGCAGGAGATTAAATTTGGGAGATGTTCTTTATGCAGGCAATCAGATTGACTTTTTGCTGGAATCTTTAATTTCTTTCTTTTTTTGTGTGCGTGCTTTTTGGGTCACACCCAGTGATGCACAGGGGTTACTCGTGGCCCATGCACTCAGGAATTACTCCTGGTGGTGCTCAGGGGACCATATGGGATGCTGGGGATCAAACCCGGGTTGGCTTCGTGCAAGGCAAAAGCCCTACCCACTGTGATATCGCTCCAGCCCCCCCATCTTTCTCTCTTTCCTTCTCTCTTCCTTCCTTCCTTCCTTCCTTCCTTCCTTCCTTCCTTCCTTCCTTCCTTCCTTCCTTCCTTCCTTCCTTCCTTCCTTCCTTCCTTTCTCTTTCTTTCTTTCTTTCTTTCTTTCTTTCTTTCTTTCTTTCTTTCTTCTTTCTTTCTTCTTTCTTTCTTTCTTTCTTTCTCTTCTTTCTTTCTTTCTTTCTTTCTTTCTTTCTTTCTTCCTCTCTCTCTCTTCTTCTTTCTTTCTCTTTCTTTCTTTCTTTCTTTCTTTCTTTCTTTCTTTCTTTTCTTTCTTTCTTTCTTTCTTTCTTCTTTCTTTCTTTCTTTCTTTCTTTCTTTCTTTCTTCCTCTTCTCTTTCTTTCTTTCTTTCTTTCTTTCTTCTTTCTTTCTTTCTTCTTTCTTTCTTTCTTTCTTTCTTTCTTTCTTTCTTTCTTTCTTTCTTTCTTTCTTCCTCTCTCTCTTTCTTTCTTTCTTTCTCTCTTTCTTTCTCTTTCTTTCTTCTTTCTTCTTCTTTCTTTCTTTCTTTCTTTCTTTCTTTCTTTCTTTCTTTCTTTCTTCTTTCTTTCTTCCTCTTTCTTTCTTTCTTTCTTTCTTTCTTTCTTTCTTTCTTTCTTTCTTTCTTTCTTTCTTTCTTTCTTTCTTTCTCTCTCTCTTTCTTTCTAATTTTACTTTTTTCATTATTACTATTATTACTTGACTGGGTTTTTTTAAAGGGAGAGAGTTTGGTGGCCACACCCAGCTGTACTTGGCGATTTACTCCTGGCTCTGTGCTCAGGGATCACTCCTGGCTGTGCTTGGGGACCATGCAATGCCATGGACGAATCTGGCTTAGCTACATGAAAGGCAATATCTTAATTTATTTTTGAAGCACTGCGATTTCTAGTACTATCCATGATAGGGTTTCACGCATCCAGCATTCTAGCACTGCCCCTCCTCTTATCCCCCACCTTTGGGTCAGGGCCCTGACTTTTGGTAAGCTCAGCCTTGTAAATCAGATCTCACATTCCATTGTCTTTTGCCACTTATTTTCCTGCCCTGTTTCTTTCAATCCCACTGTGGGATAATGTTATGTTTCCATCCCTCTCCTTATGGTGACCTCACTCAGCACGGTCCCCCATCTCCATTCACAGAATGACAACTTGCATTATTTCAATTTTTTTTTTTGGTTTTGTTTTTGTGCCACACCCGGCAGTGTGGCAGGCTGACTCCTGCCTCTGCACTCAGGGATCACTCCTGGCAGGACTTGGGAGGACCATATGTGTAACCATATGTGTGGTGTGAGGGATCAACGCAAGTCGACCACATACAAGGCAAGTGCCTTTCCCCTAGACTCTCTCTCTGGCCCTAGCCCCTAAGCTTGTTGACCTGGTTCCCTTCTCTTACTTCCCTGGTCCTAGATGTTCTGCTCCTTATGGCCTTGCCATGGTCTGAACACTCTCAGGGTCCTTAGCTCAGTTCTTTCCCATTTCTATCCTGGAATTATTGTAAACTATAGCTTCCCAACTTTGACCATGGGGCTTATTCTCTGTCTTAGCGTCTGTCTTCTCGATAGCAGTGTTCATCAGCCTCTTTACACCTCTGGACCAGCACCTGTTCTGCATACTGGTCTACAGACATTAGGTCAGTGGTTTTTAGCCTTCCTACACCTGTGAACAAATATTGGTCCATGGAACTGTGGCTAAAGACCATTGATTTATAGTACCATCAACACGAAAGGCACCGGCTTATTTACTCTTGAGTTATATGACCCTTTTCAAGCAAATATTACAATTCAGGAGGGGAAAGTGATACAACATAATAAGATAATAGCCAGTTGGATTTTTGCCCAGATGTTTCATTGGGTAACAAGATAATAATAGAGCCTTTAGAAATGTAAGCAAAATTGAGCAAATTATCCAAATTCTTAGATCTTCCTTAAAAATAATGGTAATGCCTGATGCTAGTTTTCGATGCTGTATCACAGATTACTACAAACTTAGTAAGCTAAAAATACCCATTTATTAGCTCAGAGAGGTTTTTTTTTCTTTTTTGGGTCACACCCAGTGATGCTCAGGGGTTCCTCCTGGCTCTGCACTCAGGAATTACTCCTAGGCGGTGCTCAGGGGGAACATATGGGTTGCCAGGGATCGAACCCAGGTTGGCCGCATGCAAGGCAAATACCTTACCCACTATGCTATCGCTCCAGCCCCTCAGAGAGTTCTTTAGGTCAGACATCTAGTGGATATGACTGAGTTTTTTGGTTTAGGTATCTCAATGTGAAAAGAAGATGTCAATGATATTTGGGGGGTTTGTCTGGAGGACCTGGGGAGTGGGGAGCCCCACTATAATTCTTGCCTTTGGTGAAACTCATTTTCTTACACTTAGAAGACTGATGTCCCAAGTTCCTTATTGGCTGTTGGCCTTTGCCCTGGAAACTGCCCAGATTCCTTGTCATGTGGCCTTGCTACCTTGAAGCCACCAGTATGTCAATAAATTCTTCCTGTGTTTCAGTTCTCTGGCCGCTCGTTGTCTGCCGCCCCTGGAGACTGTGATGCTTTAGCAATCATATGCCATCAGGTCAGGCTATCTCCGTAATCTCTTTTCCAGCACCAGTTGAAATGGATTTTAATTATGTATGACACAGGAGCATCTAAGTTGACGTTGGAATAAGGAGGAAAAGTTACATGCATGTGAGAATCAGGACTTTTAGAGAACCTCTCTCCTATCCCACACACACCCTCTTCCCAGAGTTAAATAACAGTCAATCCAGCGTGAAGCTCTGATGGAAATACCAGAGGCAAGCATGGTGTTGCTCATCTGCTGATTCATTTCACTGGTGAGAGCAGGAGGCTGAGCCTGTAATTGACTCACGGCTCCCTGCCTCCACTCTCAGCTTCTCTGATTCCTGGACCTGGTGCGTAACCTAGGTTGAACCCCTCATTCTTGGGAGGGTTCCAGATTGTGCCCGTGACTTTCACCTGCACACATGCTATTCTGTCACTACTCTGTTGCTCATCATTAGTCTTGAGCACTGGTACCTGAGCAGTGGGTTTTCCACCTAGTGTTCTCCGTACCCTCTGTCAGCACATGGACAGGTCAGACTTCTTCAGCCAGGGACGTCATGCCAACCTCCATTGGCAGTAATGGATACCTTGGTTGCGTTATCATTACTCAATTGCGGCACGGTCTTGAAGTATTGAGCAAAGGAGTCAGAGAGGAGTCCCGGTGTTTCTCGGCTTCTTAAATAAGGAATTTTCCCCTTGTTCTGCAGCAGCAACCCAGTCTCTCTCTGGCAATCAGGATTGATCACAAACACCAGGGAATCATTTTCTGATGTAGGTTTCGTAGCATGAGGAGGGTCAAAAGGTCAGGTAGAAACTCAACTTCCAGTGCATCAAACCTGGATGATTCTTGGCAGGTGTCTTCTTCCCTGGGACACTAGAATATCCCAAACCATCATGCTAAGGCAGTGGGATAAGGAGCAAATTATTACCGGGCAAAATAGCGAAAGGCCATGACCTGTCTTGACGCCATATTTTTAACTCTGTTTGTGCACCTGTTGGGGCACTGATGGATTGGGTGCTGGTTGCCACTTACCATTCCCCCAGGAAGAAATCCTGATCTCACAGGGTGCTGTCTCCACCCTGTATCCAAGCAGATTCCAGGATGGGGTTTAGAAGAGTATTCCGCAAAGGTGGGTGTTACTTGGTCAGGGAATTCATGGTAAGAACAGTGAAGTTCACTGGTAGAGTCCATTGTGGCATGTAAATCACCACAAAATTGACTTCTGATTAGAGAGATACTCTGGTAGTGGATAGGGGAGAAGTTGTTCAAACGATGATTGCTTGATCAAAGAAGTTCTTGTAAGGAATTGACTCCAAGTTGGCCTTGTGGTTCCGCCAAAGAATAGACCTATTCTGAGGTCATTGATAGATGACACAGACACCTTCTCACTGTCTGTTCACTCACTAAGGTACAGTTAGAAATACACATATACACATATGTATATGTGTATAAATGTAGTGTGTGTGAAGCAAGATGGTTTTTATTGCATGAAACATACTTAGAAAGATGTAGGGAAGAGAGAAAGAGGAAGTACATGTTCAAGACAGAATGAGGGCTTCTCCAGAGAGGACAAAGCAAGCTAAGGTACATAGAGACAAGCAAGCAAGGTACGTGTTCAAAGGAATACCTGGGCTCAAAGAACAAGTGAGCTACAGATATTCTTATCAGCAAATTTTTAGTCTTGGTGACATGAATTAAGACACATGTACATGTCAGCCTATGTCTCCCTCCAGGTTTCACAGGGAGTTGGTAACATCACCCAGTTCCTGCCCTTTGGGAAGGCCCTTTCCCCACTCTCTTTCCTAATAGCATCTACTTCAGTCCAGTATACAAATAAGACATTTGATTTTTCTTCCTGATTTGCTACTGGTCATAGAAATTCATAATCCACACATATGTGTTGATGGAAAAAAGGTAGACTTGGGTCAAATTTCTGGTGAGTTTATTTGGATCCTCCAGTCTGTTTGAACCCCAAATCTTGTCTACCAGGGCTAGATTATTTCATCAATGGTCACCCCCAAAAGACTTGTATCTTTGTGTTCTTATCCCTGGTGCAATCCCCTCACACACAGACAAGGTATTCCTTTGCCATTCAGGACAGCCCAAATATGATGTGTAATTATGGACTGGGGTTCTACCCTGACACTGATTCTTGCTTTTCTGGGAATGTAAGACTGCAGGGGAAGAAAGTCACAGATCTCTCAGTCTTGCCATGATGCTCAGCACTGACACATCCTTCAGCCTATGCAACTGAGAGAGCCAGAAGGAAAATGAGCAGATCATTTACAAAAGGTCACCAGAAGTGGGGTCTTTGAAGAGTACAGGGTCTAGGGAACATGCAAGGGTTTGATCTTGGGCCACCACAAGTATTATGGGAGTGGCCTCAAAGCCCCTCAGGGACTGCTGGCCTAATTAATTGACTATCACTGGGAGTGGCCTTTAGACCTACTGAACATCTCATAGTTCTCCTCCCCTCAAATCCTGAAAAACAGAAAGATCATCACCTGTTTTGGGGGAGAGTGTGCACTAAGGGATAACTCCTGGCTCTGTGCTTAGGGAATCACTCCTGGCAGGCCCAAAGATGACATGGGGTACCAGGGATCAAACCTGGGTTGGCAAGGCAAGTACCCTCACCACTAAACTCATCCTGGCCCCAGATCATCAACTTTGTGAAGTACAAGAAGTTATAAATTATCTTGAAATATTGTTTTTGCTTTGTTTCTAAGCTCCCATCTACATGGGGTTGTTTGCCCTTCAGCATCAAAAGGAAAACAAAATTGGGTCTTAGTAGTGAGATGTGGGGGTGTTTATATAATAAAAGTCCAATACATGGTACCAGGCCCTGAGAAGAACTGGAAGAGTTGCTGGGAAATTGCTAGTGGAGCCTGGAAAATGGCAGTCCATGATTTGTGGTAGTTAAACACTTTGTAGAACTGTCACTGACTAAACTTGGTAAATTAGTGTATACAGCTGAACTGGTATATCTAGTTAAGGGAAATGCCAGGTAGAATGTTGAAAGTAATAAATGGTTATGTTTAGAGGCATGTCATAAAGAGATGTTTAATAGTAAGAGAAAAAATATTCCTTGTAAGTAGGATTTAGGCAAAATATAAAGGAGATGCAAGTTTGTGATTGAAAGTAAGTTTTTCATCCCTACCCTTTTCAATGAGCAGATGAGTCTTAAAACAAGGAATACTAACAGTATGGATGGAATTAAAGTTATGCCTTTGGGAACTCCAAAGTCTTAAGGCATTTCCTCTTTCCTTCTATAAGAGGCAAAAGGTCTTTAAAAAGTTTTCTAAGCATTGCCTTTTGTAAGTTCTGTGTGAGGACAGAAATATAGAAACATCTGATTTGAACAAAAATATGGTTTATCTAAGGGTATAGGGAAAATCCCCATTTCTCTTTCATTTATACTTTATAATCATATAATTTTGGGGGAATGCATTGGGCTACACCTGACTCTGCTCAAGGCTTACTCCTGGCTTTGCATTCAGGGATCACTCCTGGGGGTTCTCTGGGGACATATATGGTGCTGAGGATGACACTGAGGTTGGCCATGTTCATGGCAAGCATCCTTGTGCTATCTTGCCAACCCCCAGAAGTATTAAGATTTTTTTGAAAGAGTTTTTCCAGCTTAAACAGGTAGAGAGAGAACTAAAAATACAAAGAGGCTATGGATCCTGGATTCACCATGGACAGGAAGCAGGTGGAGAGAACTCATATTTTTCACAGGAAGAATTATATACACATGCATTGAAACATCAATGGCTGGCGGTCAATCACAGCGTGTCATGTGAGTCTAGGTCGAAAGTGCAGAGCACCACAGCAATGGATGTCTGATCTAGTGCCTTTTCCACTGTACAGTGGTAGGCTGTTGTGAGAAGCTGATTTTAGATGGTTCTGTAAATCAGACAATACCCTATTAATAAGGAGAGGTTGAGTCAGATGGTCACTGTGTGATGTATAGTAACGTTCTGTATTTACAGAGCCACATATCAAGGAAGGAGTTGCTTTCCAAATAGAAAATGCTCCCTTGTAAAAGATGTCAACGCATTCTCCCTAAAGCCTAAGAGTGTGTTCCCTGATTCTCCTAAAGGAACTTTCACTATTAGCTTCTTCAGAGAACTTGACCTACATACCCTTCCACAAAGGATTTGATTTATGTAGAGCTGACGTAGGTCTGGGAAATAAACAAGAAGCATGAAGTCTCATAAAGGTAACTTGCATTAATATCAGGCTCACATGCTAAAATTAAGTTTTTCTGTTGTTCATATGCAGAATGGTGAAATAGATAATAGGAGAAATTATCTATTTCAGACCTAGGAATTCCTGCAGGCCAAAGTGTTGCTCACACTTCCTTTTTGAGCCTTATAATGGACTGCGAGTGCAGGTAATGACCCCCGAGCACCAGAGCATTGCTATTTGATGTGGGTTTATTATCTATTTGCTTTATTTTGTGTCCAATGTTATTAGTGAATTTTGATGATCTCAGAAGGAATAGAAGAAATCTTAGAGGAATCAATTTTAATTATGAAATGACTAACTCAAAAGACAACCAGAGAATTACAAATACCAGGAGGCAGTATATAATAAATTCTATTACAGTAATATCGGCAATGCTGAAGGGATATCAGATGCACATGCAACAGAATCAGGCAGACCATTTTCCCCATAGCAGAGCAGCTTTTCAGAGTGTATATTATTATCTGCTTATTTACCTGTATGATTATTTCTATTTTTCTCTAGTCGCTTTTATACTTAAGAGCAGAAAGGAAGAGTATCACCTTCTTTCCTATGACCTCAGTCCTTAACTTGGGAAGAAACACCAGAGATAATTGGAACCATGGTTATTAACTAGCACATTTAGGCAGATGAGCTTGCCTTCTTACAACTGAGATCATTTTGGAATATATTTATATGGAAGAAGGAGAGAATGAAACAAAAGAAACGACTCCTTTTGGTGGCTACTTATGAGCCAGATAAATTGTGAAACAAATTGCAAGGAAAGGAAGTGCCCGGTGGACCCAGGTGGACATCATTAAATGGCTTCTGCTCATCTCCAGCTCGAGGCACTTGGAAATGAGAGCAAGTCAGGCGTGAAAACGTCTAAACCCGTTTTTCTGCTGCAGTGGCACCAAATTAAAGACCTCAGACTACACACGAGAAATGTCAGAGCAAGAAATCCTGACTTTCCAGCGCCCGAGGAAGCAGACGATGATCCAAGTTTTTGTTTCCTTTCTGATTTATATCTTTTTTCCCTCCGATACTGACATTAGAGTCAGTGTTGTATGATTTGATCTGAAACAGTGTTACTCATAAATCAGTGGTTTTATAGAAATAGGTCATCTTAGTTTATATTTCCTGTTCCCTGAAACAAATTATATTATTCCTTTACCTTTAATGATGCTTTCCATCAGAACAGCAAGGTCTATTAGAGCTATTAATTGGCCTACTCAAGTATTCATGATGTTTTAGAGGATTTGTTCTAGGTAATTGTAAAAGCAACACAGTTTAACAACACACACACACAAAGATATATGAAAAGTGCCACCCCCACCCCGTCACTTCCTCTCGCCCAAATTAACTGATTGCAATCAATCAAGCAATACTTTTGGGTGGAATTTATTTATTCATTTTTGATATGACAAAAACAGTAACAGCAAGTCTCACAATGGAGATATTACTGGTGCTCGCTCGAGCAAATCGATGAGCAATGGGATGACAGTGCTACAGTGATTTAATTATTTATTATTGATTGATTGATTTGCTTTTGGGTTACATTCGGCGATGCACAGGGGCTACTCCTGGCTCTGCAGTCAGGAATCACTCCTGGCGGTGCTCGGGGAACCATATGGGATGCTGGGAATCGAACCCCAAGGCAAACACCCTGCCCACTGTGCTATAGCTCCAGCCCTTGGGTGGAATTTAAGTGCTGTCATAAGGTTACTTTGTTTTGTTTGTGGGCCATACCCAGAAGTGCTCAGGGACTGCTACTCTTGACCTGTGTTCAGGGTTCACTCCTGGTTATGCTCAAAGAACCACTTGTGGTGCCAGGAGTTAAACTTTGCTCAGCTGCCTTTGACTGCTGTATCTCTCTCTAGCCCCTAGTGTTGTGTTTTCAGCTAGAATAATGGGTCACACCTTTCCCTTCCTTCAGCAATGAGAACTAAGGGCACCAGATAAGGGTTTAATGGGGCCAGTATTTCACAGGGACTGCCGTGCCTCAGGGAACTGCTGTAGCCTGGGACTTGAGAACCAGCCATTCTGATTCTGCAGCCTAATTTCCAGGAAGGGAAACATCACCTTGCTCACTGTCTTTCCTGTTGTCCCTGAGAACTAATGTTTGTCTCAGAAAAACATGTGTACATGAGTACATCTGTGTACATGTATTCCTGTGGTGGTCTCACAAATGATGGTGTCAGTATGGAAGCAGATAGACGTAAACCCCTGATCGGTGACAATGATAGATGCAGGTCAATGGTAGAAGATAGATAGGTGATCGAAGATAAAGGTCAGTGATAGATTCAATAATAGAAGCAACCTGAGCTGGTGCCACCCTAATAGAGCCACCCTGAGGTTCAATGTTTGCAGCACTGAGCCCCTGCCATCAGACTATCTGGAGGACTAAGAGCCAGGTCCTGGCACCTACCTAGTGCTAAACCCCAGAATGAGGAATTCCTGTTTGGGGAAATGGATGACTGGTGATGGAGGATTTAAAAGCTGGTGGTTTTTGTGTGTTCAGTGATTCTCTCTGGGTGGGGTGATGTTCTACGAAAGGTACGTCAAAAGCAGAAAATCCAAAGATTTATAGGAACGAGACACTTTCTGATGGCAAATAGACCAGTTGACACCCACCTTCTGAGGTCACTGTCATGAACAAATCATACATGTTTCACCGTGGAAGAATCTTTTTTAGCACCGTTTTCAGGCAGACTATTTTCCTTGGTCAGTTGTCCCAGCTTTTCAGAAAGATTTTTCAGAAGGAGCACAGGCATTTTCGTCCCCGTGGACAGGGCAGTTTGTGTGACAAATGATGTCCTGTGGACCAGGAAAAGGGTACATTTCCTGTTGCAGACCACCCTCCCCCCAACCCCCAACACACACACACACACACACACACACACACACACACACACTTCTTCAGAGCTCAGGTCTCTTGGGAGTGAATGTGTGGTGCCAGGGTCAGCTCTCAAGAGAATTCTAAACCCGTTTTTCTGCTGTCCAGCCAGCACCCAGGAAGACATACGAAGCAAAAGTTCTCTGAAAGGAACTGAGAGTAGAAAGCCCGGTTGATGTTTGGGTTATAATGAGGGCAAGTGGATCCAGCAGCTATTGCCACATGGTGGATGGTGAATCAGAGCTTTTCAAATCCGAAAAAGACACATTGGCCAATTTACCCACTTGTGGAAATAAGAGGGGTACTACAACATTTTATTATTACCAGTGCATAAAGACCATGTCAAAATAAGAAATGGGAAGAAGTGTGGTCTTTCTGTTACTGAGTGAGATAGAGCCATGTTTTTTTATGTGATGATTGGAGTGTGCCCAGAGAATACAATGAGTGTCACTATTACCAGCCTAGGCACTCAATTAAATGAAGCATCACTACTCCTAAAAAGACTTCATGCTTCTCATTGAAACACTCATGCTGCAGAAAATTTGTACTCAATTATTAGAATTATATTCTGAATTTTTATTTTGATAAAACTTGCATGGGAAAATTTTTTTTCTTCTATAAGAACCACCATAATAGCTTCATGCACCATAGTACTCTAGGCACACATTATTTTAATTCATTTTCTTGTAGAAAAAAGTAATGCTAATGATAAGAAGCAAAATTTAAAAGATGAGTTAGCTAGGGGGGGTGGGAGAGGTAGAGTTTTGGTCTTTAGTGGAGGGATGTTGGTGCTGGTGGTGGGTGTAAAGTTGGACATTGAATGCCTGGAACTCTTTTATCAAATCATGGTAAACAAATAAAAAATATAAAATGCTTTACTGTTGCAAATGAAGCTCGGGAGCCTCCATGGGTGGCTTATTGAGGTGGGGAGGAGAGAGAGGGTCACATTTTCCCTGATCCTCCTGTACCACCACTGGATCAGCTGGGACGGCTAGGACCAACAAAGTCTTCGATGAATCCCTGCACGGAACAAACCTCAAGTCCCATCACCCCACA
This sequence comes from Sorex araneus, assembly GCF_027595985.1. Taxonomy (NCBI): domain Eukaryota; kingdom Metazoa; phylum Chordata; class Mammalia; order Eulipotyphla; family Soricidae; genus Sorex; species Sorex araneus. Next base: position 200,985,409 of record NC_073303.1, read on the forward strand.
AGGTGGCCATCAAGTCACATCTGACAATTGCTTGGTCTTCTCAGCGTGGGAGTTGATCCCTAAGACTTGATTCTCTCTGGGGAGCTGAGGACTCAGGCTGGAGTGAGGAATTGCTTGTTTCAGGAAAGGAAAGTCAGTCCTAGGCTTACCCAGGATTCCTGGGTCCTTGTCTTCTCCACAGAAAAGAATTTCAGGAGCAGATGAGCAGTGAAGCAAAACATCTTATTTGGAGACTTTGAGGAAGGGGAAGGAGGAGGAGAAAGTGAGACAGAGAGAGTAAGACGTTCAAGAGAGACCAGGGGCTTCTCCAAAGACAAAGAAAGCCCCAGTACACATCCCAGGAGGGGAGATGTGGGACACACATGTGCTTGGGCACCACATATGCTCCGCCACATGGACAAAAGCATGGGCTCGGGCAGCATATGCACGTGCTTCCTTGTTCAAGGTGGCATTTATAGGGTTTCCCCCAGGCTGTCCCACGTGGGCCTTTCTAGCTAGATAAGAGTCCTTGCTTGGTGGTTTGAAACTCCTTTTCTTGACATTTGTTCTTGCTGGGTCTTCTCTCAGAGAGCGGTTCTTCTCACATTCTCTGGTGTGGGCTAGCTCCAGGTACAGGTCTTATCAGGTCTTGGTTGCTGTATCCACGTGGGTCCGGACAGCCTTCGGGCTAGATGGTTTTATTACTACGTAAGAATTCCATTGCCATGGGTGCTCTGCCCTGTCTAACTGCCTGCATCACAAAGAGAGACACATGTATCATGCTTCCAAATAGAAATGTTCGTCATTTAGTGTGTTAATTCTCAAATCAATCCACAGAGTCTATGAAAGGAAAAGAGATAGCATTTTTTTTTTTGGAGACTGCTTGAGAGATCAAAAGAATTAGACGATCTAAAACATTTTTGAGAAAGAAAAAATAAAGATGAAGTATGTATACAACTTGGTTTTAACTCCTGGAAGGCTTTGGGGACCATAAGGGGGTGCTGGGGCTAGAATCCTGTCAATTGTGAGCAAGGCAAGCTCCCTTCACACTGCACTATCTCTCCAGCCCCATGACAAGTACGCCTTTAGTCAAGATATAAGGGCAGGCCAGTGAAGAAGACATACTCCAGGTGGCAAAGGATCAGGGTAGCTTACAGTTTTCCCTGGGCCTATCCAGACCCTTCATTTGGACCCTGCTTTTGGAGTGCTAGGAACTAAGGGAAACTGAAGCTTAAGTCGAGTAAATATGGATGCCCAGGAGTAAATATTATTTGGGAGTCAATTAACTCTTATGTTACAAAGCATAGTATGAGTTGTCTTCCTGTGTCTGTACAAAAAAGACATTGCTAAACCATGCAAATGGCAAAGGAAAGAGAAAAGCAACTAAAGATTATTAGTGCTTGATGGAATTTGGTGTGTCTCAGGGCCACTGTTGTGGGAGCAACTCAATAAGCCTAAACTCCCTGTGGGAGGAGCAAGGACACCCCAATGTTATCCAACCACCTCCCAGCAGGGCTCAGACTTACTTCTGGCTCGTGCTTAGGGATCACTCATGGTTGAGCTTGGGGGATCATATAAGGAGCCCAGGGATTGAACCCAGGTTAGGTTCAATTTAGATAATATGGTTACAATAGTATTAGCGTTTATGGCTGATGTATATAAATCTTGCTCACTACCAAAGTGTTCAGACTCTCCACCACTATCCTTATGTCATTTCTACTTCACCTGTTTCTTCCCTCCACTCTTTCCTAATTTTAATTCTGCAAGTAAAGGCCAAGACAATAGCAAATGGTGACAAACTTCAGCTGTTTTATCCGGCCCAAAGTGGGGAGAGGCAGTCTTTCCCAATAAATAATACCTATTTGTGAAAACAAAATAAACGAAAGCCCCCACACGTCCCTTGGACTATACACACAATTTAACTCAAAATAGATGGCAGTCTTAAATTTGAATCTCAAACTTAAGCTCCTAAAAAAGAAACATAGATGATAGTGACTTTGGGTTAAATTAAAAAAAGTGACACTCAAAAGCATGATCTGTAATGGAAAATATTCACAACGCTGAATTCATTAAAATTTTAAATCTTTTGCCCTTTGAATGACACTGTTAACAAGATGGAAAGTCAAACTATATACTAGGAAAATTCTTGTAAAAAAATATATATGTATATAACAAAACCTGATTCAGAATCTATGAGAAATTGCCCGAGTCAATAATAAGAAAACAAAAATATAGTTTTAAAGAAAATGGATGTTCAATTCATAATAAAAGGTGCTTAAGTCATCAACCTTTAGGTAAATGCAGATTAAAACTGCAATGAGGCCCACCTGTTTTATTATTCAAATAGAAAAACGAAACCTGACAAAAACAAATGCAGGGAAGGAAGTGTTGAAATGCTAACACTCATGCATTTCTGTAGGAAAGCAAAAGATGCCACCACATTGGGAACCACTTTGGCTATTTTTTCTAGAGCTCAACCTCCCCTTCTGCTAAGACCCACAGTCACAGAGCAGTATTTACTCAAGGTAAATAAAAGTATATTGAACTAGGATCTGTCTGGGAGAGTTGAAAGCAGCTTCATTCAATCACAGGAAACAATCTAAAGGTCCAGTGAGACATGACTAAATATGCAACCATTTTCATTCATTCCACAGAATACCAATTAGCAATGAAAGGAAACAGATTGTGGGACATACAAGAACATACAAGGACATACAGCTCAGGTGTGTTCTGCTATCTGAATAAAGGCAACACCTGGCTGTATAGACTACAACTGCATTTATATGCCTTTCCTAGAAAGGCAAACCGATAGCAAGAAAAACAAATTGCTGTTTGGGGGTGGGAAATATTTGGTAGAAAGAGACAATTGAAAAAGTTAAGGTCCACATGATATACCTATATACTTATTTTGGAAGTGATTATAGGATTCTTTGTATCTGTCAAAACTCACAGAATAGCATTAAAAAGTCATTATTTTGGGGGTTTGTTTTATTTTGTTAGGGCGCGGATCGAAATCTCCCTATAACGACAAAGAGACTCCAGAGACTGCAAACAGCAAGCAGGGTTTATTGTAAGACTGGCTAGCCAGGGTCCAGCTGCCTACATGGACACGCAGGTCCAGCAGGTTGGGCAAAAGACGCCGAGCTTCTCCAAAGGAGATCTTATATAGGCTTTCCTATATAAGCAGCAGAGCCCGCGCATTCCCTAGCCAATAGATTTGTAATATTACAAACTTTCTTAACCAATTCATTTAAAAGGACATCACTCCTTAGCCTATGGCTTTAGAGATCAGTATTCATGTCAATATTCAGGAATGTCCCAGTTCTGGGGGCAGTCCTGGGTCCTGTGACATGGGTTGTGTGATATGGGTCTGGTTATCTGGTCTGACCACCACCCTTCTTGCGACCCAGGGTGCCTGTATCCAAATTCCTTGCTCAGGGACAGATAGACAAGTTATTCTAGAATGCGGGCTCCTGTAAAAGGAGTCTTAAGAAAGCTAAATAGATTCCTGTGGTCTGTCCTGAGCCAGTTCCTCACAATTCGAGTGACTTTCAACATGAGAAGTTTAATAAAAATTATCATTATGTGGCTACAACATTTGTCTTAACAAATATATAGTTCCCTCTATAGCAAAAATCTGAGGATAGATTTCAAGAAAAAAAAACTATCAGTCCAACTTTAAATCCCCCCCCCCCCCAAATGCTGGAGCCCTGTTCTTGAATCCCTGTCATCCATAGAGTACAGTGTTCAATTCTGCACTGTGGCACCAAATCTTAAGTATGATACAGTTTCAAGCTATTGGGAATCTAGTTGCAGAAACAAAACAAATGAGTCTGCATCTAGCGCATAAAACTTGCATTTAGTAACAGGAAACAAAGGGAGTTCAAGTTAATAACCAATGAACCATATCACAATACATTTGTTCTTTTGTCATTGTTCTGTTTTATTGGCTAGATATTATGACAGGTTTTACTATGAGCATGGGAAAACATATTCTGACTACCGTTTGCTCCAGATGATGAAAAATTTTATATGCCCACTTGATTAGTTAAGGAAAAACCAGAGATCTGGAAACCATCATTTCCAGGAGTGTTTGTTGAAGAGGCTAGCATTCAAATGGGTAGAAGGATGAAAAATATTCACTCTTATGGGTGCATAGGCAAAAATGATCATTTTAAAAGTAGTACATTATACCCCAGAAAACCCAACACAAAATAAATTAAGGCAAAACCGAGTTATTTCCAAACTAAAAAGCATTCATATAAATGGTCGCATCGTTAACATAATTAATGACACATCTGAGCCACATTGCTAAAGCTAGTCCTTTATGTGGAACCAAACTGGCCCAAATGTAACTTTAAGCTATAGGAAAGAAGTGATACAATTGTAAATAGTTCATGTGTGTATACATGCATATTTATACATTTTGTTCTCTCACCCTACATCTGATTATTTTGAGGGATTTAAGTTACAAATATTACAATTCATATTATTATAAACAAGGGGAAATGGTTTAAACCAACATATTAGCTTGAAGTTTTTATATTCTCTTCAGGATAAGTTAATATATAAACCTGAGGAAGGCTGTGATATAGATTAAATATATGTATTTGAATCAGAAAGTCAACACTGAAAAAGAAAACAATACGAACAAGGATGTCATTTTAAAGTTTAATGAATCAACAAGTTAGTAAAAAACTAAAAAACTTTAAGTCAGTGACTTAAAAAGAAAAACAACCTAAAGACATAGAATGAGGATGTCATTAAAAAATTAAAACTGTATGCAAGGAAATATCTGTTTAACATGACAAAAGAAAATAGTAAATGAAGAACAGGGTAGAAAGAAGAGAAGGGAAAGTAAAACCTGTCAGCAAGTTGGCAGGCTTAAATCTAATCATATCAATTATTGCATTAAATATGAGTGCTCTGACCACAGTGATGAAAATGCAGGCATTGTATGACAGAATGAAAAAAAGAAGATTCAATTAGAGGGTGTCTAAAAGAGGCACTTTAAATTTAAAGGTACAAATTGGCTGAAATTGAAAAGAGAAACAAAAGTATACAGTACAATTAGCCTAAGAGGGCTTGAGTGCTTATATCAGACAAAATAAACAAACGATAAGTCATGTCTCTGGAGCCCATAGAGGAACATTTTATCATGATAAAGTGTTGACTACAGTGTAAGGTTTGCTCAGGACCAAATGACAACTGGCTGATGAAATAGCGACATTTCTTTCTTTCCTTTTTATTGAATCACTGAGATACAGTTGCAAAGATTTCATGTTTGAGTTTCAGTCATATAATGATCAAACACCCATCACTCCACCAGTGCACATTCTCCATCACCATGTCCCCAGTATACCCTCACCTTTTCAACCCTCCCCCTGCCTCCATGGCAGACAATTCCCCCCATACTATCTCTCTACTTTTGGGCATTATGGTTTGCAATATAGATACTGAGAGGCTATCACATTTGGTCCTTCATCTACTTTCAACACACATCTCCCAAGTGACATTTCTGGAATCAAAGATTTCCCTGGCCCCCAGCGAGGAAGACAGGACTTATGGCCCAGCCAGCCACCAGGCTGTATTCCATGCTTCCTCACATCCACCCCTGAGGATAGCAGAAGATCACACCAAGCTCACAGGTCCCAAGGTCTCTGTTCCCTTTTCCCGCCCTAGACAACTTAAAATCCTGTTTAGTCTCCCCCAGGGCGTGGCTCTGCGCCAGCCTGACCAGGGACGGGACTGGGACCAGGGACGGGACTGCTAGGGTCCTGGGAGCGCACCCCAATAAGTTTTTCTCGATTTCTTCATTTCACTCGTCTCTGTCCCTCTGTCTGTGCTGGGCAAGGTAAGTGACCTCACATACATTATAAATATATGCGTCAGAGAACCTGGCAAGCTACCAAGAGTTTCCTGCCCGCATGGGAGAGCCTGGCAACCTCCCCGTGGCGTATTCATATGCCCAAACCAGTAACAATGATGGATCTCATTCCCCTGACCCTGAAAGAGCCTCCAATGTGGCACCATTGGAAAGGACGAGTAAAGAGAGGCTTCTAAAATCTCAGGGCTAGGATGAATGGAGACGTTACTGAGACCGCTCGAGAAAATCAAAGATCAACGGGTTGATGATGATGATGATCATGATGATGATCATGATGATGATGATGATGATATGTGTATCTATTAGGTACAGAGTGCTTGGAGCAAATATTGGCAGCTTTAGAAGAGAAACAGACAAACCATATTGAGAACTGCGGGTTTCACTCTACTTCTGTTGCTGATGGAACATGAAGACAGAAAACCAGCAAGGAAGATATTGGCCACTTGAATAACAGCAGTCACTAAGTTGATTATGTGATGACCACATTGAACACTTTACAGAACAACAGTGCTCTATATTTCCTTTAAGTACACGAAATATTCATGAGAGTGTACCATATGCACGACTGTAGTACAGGTTCACCCAATTTAAAAATATTTCAATGACAAATTTTTTCTGTTCCGTGACCACAATGTAAATTAGAAGTCAAGAAGAAAGAGGGTGCCATCTGGGAAAGTCCCAAATAGGTGGGGAAAACAAACAAACAGACAAACAAACAAACAAACAAAACCCAAAAAGAATAGGTAAAGAGTCACATAGCAATATTCCTGGGATAAAGCTGAGGAGAGGAAGATGGAGTGCTGGACCAAAGGGTCTAGAGCACATGTTTTGCTTGTTGGAGGTCCAGGTTTAAGCCCTTGCACACATCACTGAGAGTGAACCCAGAGCGCAGCTGGGAGAAGTTCCCACACACAGCAGGGTACAGCCCAAAATCCAAGAAAAGAAGATTCTAAATCAGCATCTGAAGTTTCCATTCAAAGAAGCAAAGCTACAAAAGGAAAACCAAATTAAATCTGACTTGAGTTAAAGAAAAATAGAGAAATCAATAAAAAAGGAGATGATTAAACAATGGAAAAAATCGATAGCACCAAAGTTAGCTTTAAAATGATTAATTATATTGACTAACCTTTAGCTCATTGATAAAAGAGAAATGTCACTATTATACAAGTGTCATTATTCATGCCCGAATGGCGTATCTTGATATAAACCCTACAGATATTAAAATAATAATAAAAATATTTTGAACAATTTATGTAAAAAATTGACTACATATAATTTGGCCAATATTAGAATGTTATTAAAATTAACTAGATAAATGCCTTGAAAAAATACCAAGATGACAAAAAAGTCCCAGAAAATTTGGCTATTTCTACATAAAGTAAAATAATTAAATTAGCAATAAAAGCTATCCCTACTAAAATCAATCTCCATGGATTAGCTATCAAATGTTAGTGGACAGTACTGATTCTCTTTCAGAAATGAGGGGAGAAAGGAGCAACTCTTAACTCATTTTGTAAGGTTAGCATTACTGGTCAAAGACATCGTAAGATAAAAAAACCACAGATTAATCTTCATGAATACAAATGTTCTTAAAAATTTTTCAACCCATTGACTCTAACAATATGTTAAAATGCTAATATTCTGCCAACTGTTGGGTTTTATATTAGGGATGCAAGGTTGGTCTTCAGGTTCTAAAGTTGACAAACAGAGCGTGTCTGTGCCAGGTGAAACAATGGCCTTCCCCAGGGATGGTCAAGTAAGTCCTTCCCATTCGCCTGTGAACCTGTAACCTCTCAGAGCACAAGAGACTTTGTAAGAACAATTCAGACAAGGCTCCTGTCCATGGAGAGACTCTTGGGATGATTTGGTGAGACCAGTATGGTCCAGAGAGTCCAGTGACAGAGGAAGGCAAAGGGATGTTAGGATAGCGGGGAGCAGGATTGGAGGCAAGGAGTTACATGGTTTTGATAAAAAAAATCATTTGACATTATTTTGAAACTTACTATAAAGTCATATTAAACAAGAAGGGAAATGGAGGTAAATGGAATTGAAAAGAAATAAAAAAAAAAGAAATCCAGAAAATAGACCCATACTTATATAGTAAATTGATGTTTTTATTATCAAAGTTGCCAGGAAAAATACAGCAGTGTATTTTCATCAAATAATTTGATGAAATATTGGAATAACTGGATACCTGTGTGCCCTGGATACCTCACAAATACATGAAAATTAAGTCCAATGTATTATAGACTGCTACCTAAAATCTAAAGCTTCTGGAAAAAAAAAATGAGAACATTTGTACTAGCCTGGGTAGGAATGTGAATTCATAGGATAGGTAGAGCATGAACCATACGAGGAAAATAATTAGATATAGGATTTTATTAAAATCAAAAGTTTGCTTACTTAATGATACTATTAAAACTGAAAAGGCAGTTTCAGTTCCTCCGCCCCTCTCAGAGAGCCCCGCAAGCTCCCGAGAATATCCCGCCCTCACAGCAGAGCCTGGCAAGCTCCCCGTGGCGTATTTAATATGCCAAAAACAGTAACAACAAGTCTTACAATGGGGACATTACTGGTGTTCGCTCGAGCAAATTGTTGAGCAACAGGATGACAGTGACAGTGACAGTGACCAGAAGGATATGACTCAAGTGGCCAAACAAATGCCCCACAGGCGAGAGACTGCACTGGGTCCCCGCAGACCCCAGTCTGGCACTGCAGGGTATGGCCGCAAAGGCGCCTGGAGCTCTTGCAGTTGTGGTCCCCCAAACAACAATTACTAGAAACGGTAAAACTTCAAACAAAGAATTATATTAAGAATGTATTTTGGGAGCTGGAGAGATAGTACAGTGGGGAAGGCACGTGCCTGGCATGTGGCTGACCTGGGTTTGATCCTTGACATCCTGTATGATCCCCTGAGCACTGCCGGGAGTGACTCCTGAGTGCAGAGTCAGGAGTAAGCCCTGAGCATTGCCAGGTGCACCCCAAAACCAAACAAACAAAAATAATATATTAAAAATATTGTATAACTTAATAGCATGCTACAACCTGAACAAAAAGAGAGGAAAGATATTTGAAGAGATGTTTTGGAAAAGAATTCTTAAAAATATCAACAAGTTCACGAAAATATGCTCCTCTTTGGTCATTAGAAAATGCGATTTAAAACCACAAGTGGTTAGAATTACAAAGACTCACGAATACCAAGTATTGATGATGCAAACAAGCTGGACTGTTCCTCTTCTATTGTTGGACATGGGAAATGGTATAACCACTTTGGCTGATTCTGAACAAGTTAAACTAGCCCAGGTAGAAGTTTCACTCTTAGTTACCTCCTTGAAAGAAAATAAAAGCATACCGTCCACAGAAAGAAGTATATGAATGTTCACTGAAGTCCATTCCTAATAAATCCCCAAAGAAAACAAATCTGTGACCATCAACTGGTGAATACAGAAAGCATGACAGATCTATGCAATGGGATACATTCCACAACCTTCACCAGGGGTGATCCCTGAGCACCTTGTGTGGTCCAACACCCACCTCAACAAAATAAAACACAACAATGACAGCAAAAAATAGCAGTCATCAGTCATACAATGCAACTCATGAACAAATGTGAAGAGAACTGTGCTCAGGGAAAAGATGAGGCATATAAGACTCTGGACTGTGTATTTTCACTCTGGAAATTCCAGAAAAGCCAAAGCAGAGTGTTAGCCAGCAGAGAAAAGGGTACTGAGGTGGGGGTTGGGCAGAACTTCACTCCCTCCATTTAGGCAGGGGACATTTCTGGGCTTGGTTACTTTTTTTTGTTTATTTGTTTTTGGGTCACACCTGGTGATGCACAGGGGTTACTCTTGGCTCAGCACTCAGGGAATTACTCCTGGAGGTGCTTGGAGGACCATATGGGATGCTGGGGATTGAACCCCATTAGCCGCGTGCAAGGTAAATGCCCTACCTGCTGTACTTTTGCTCCAGCCTTGGCTTGGTTACTTTAAAGACTCATAAGTAGTCCAATGGGTACCTGTAAAATTTACCAAATCTCATCAATCTGTGTACTTTACAAGAGTAGATTTGTTTTTTAATGTAAATGATGCCTTAGTAATGCTGCTGAAAAGGGAAATATTTCTGGGATCAAAGAGGTAGGACAGGTATTTAGATGCTTGCTTTGCATGAGGCTAACACTGGTTCGATTCCCAACACCCCATATGGTTCCCGGCACCACCAGGAGTGATGCCTGAATGCAGAGCCAGGAGTAAGGCCTGAACACAGTCAGGTGTGACCTAAAAAGAAAAACTAACAACAACAAAATATTTCTGATGAAAAATAAAAGCTCAGCGCTGTGATCTTCTCATGTGCCGGGCTACACTCACCAGATGTTGCTGTGACGGTACTTCAGATATCATTAAAGTTTACAGTCAGCTGGCGTTAAGTTCGAAAGATCATTCTAGGTTTTTCTCTCCCTCATTTAAAAGACTGTGTGTGTCCTGAGGACAGCTAGCCTGGAGTGGAGAGGAGAAATTTCACCTGTGAACAGCAGCGTCAGCTAGTGTGTGAGCTCCCGCCTGCTCTTCCTGATGGGAATTGGAGCAGTCTCTGAAATTGGGCGAGTCATTTCCTCGCAAAGACTCTGGTGTTATAATTTTGCTTTTGTTCCCCCTTCTAATTTTGTGACTGTCTTGAAGGGCAAAATACCCTTTTTATTCATCATCAGTGCCCAGCTGGTGTCTGAGCTATAATACATACCATAAATATTTGCCAAAGGAATGAATGAACTATTACCCTGAGTCTACACTGATTTTTATCAGACTGTGCATTCCGAATATCAGTTTGGAATATATTGTTAATGTCATGCCATAAAGTAGGAGTTGGCAACAATTTTTTTTGAGGGTTTGATGGTATGTATTTTTGCTCTGAGGTTTCTGCAGTCTGTATCTCAGTAACAACTTTGTCATTATGGGGCAAAAGTAATTATAAATAATATGTAGTTCAATGGGTGTGCCTGTGTTCTAATAAAACTTTATTTATAAAAGCAGATGGCCAGTCAGTAAAGCATAATTTGCCCAGCCTGTGTAAAGTTTTGTTTATCTATGGGAAGCAAGGGACATTGTGTAATGAATCATCTGGTAACCAAGTGAATCATTATATACCAAGGTACGAGAGTATAATAAAATTAGGCCTCATCATAATGATGTGAAACTGATGAATATAATTTTATCTGCTGATTCACAAAGTACTCCAGTCTTGCCTCTTTCCCGTATACAAATTTCCACTGCAAAATGCAATGACTGCGGATAAAATGATGAAAAGGGGAAGAGATTGACCTAAATCAGCACCAAATCCAGGACAGTCTCAACAAACTTGTTATTTTTAACAAGTATCTGAAATTTCATTATTTACAAGGCTTTGATTTCTTTCTTATAAATAGACAGTAGGTCAATGCTCTAACACTCAATAGTCAAAGTGTGATGCTAATTATCCTTATTGGCTTCAGGAGTCAGCTTTGAGAATTAAAGTAACTGGCGCCCTAATACATTTTTCATTATAAAATTCAAGGAAATGATTAATGTTATATTTTTTCATATTTTATCTATTTCATAGTCAGATGCCTTTATATATATCAGCTTTCTAGAACCGAAAGCTACACATGAAAATGAAAGTTCTCAAAATGTGGAGATAATTTTCCCAAAGTCTTTGGGTTGAGGTCATATAACTAATTACATAATCCTCATTGACATTTACTCTACAGCCACTCTTAACAAACTTGACTATTTAGGTTTCTAGTCCAAGCAAGTGAGAACAAGTGAGATCATGGGAAAATATCCATTAACAGCAAAATATTGCTGATACAGCCTATATGTACATTACTAAATAACTGGTTCATCAAGAAAAAAATGTTTAGTTATACTCACTGCCTTTTTATTGAAAGAAGGAAATCACACTGCACATTTCAGGATATTTCCATTAAAGTTGTTCACTATATCACTGTCATCCTGTTGCTCATCGATTTGCTCGAGCGGGCACCAGTAACATCTCCATTGTGGAACTTGTTACTGTTTCTGGCATATTGAATACGCCATGGGTAGCTTGCCAGGCTCTGCTGTGTGGGCATGATACTCTTGGTAGATTGCCGGGCTCTCTGAGAGGGACAGAGGAATCGAACCCGGGTTGGCCATGTGCAAGGCAAATGCCCTACCTGTACCTGCTGTGCTATCACTCCAGCCCATTAAAGTAGTTAAATTATTTAAATTAGCCCTGTGCGTAGATGCAGTCATGATTATCTGGAGGTAACTCCTAAGTAGCAACAATTGATATAATGCCAACGATAGACATGGCGGTATAGAACTTTTGCATCTGTTTCTCTTCTCCTCTAAACAATTTTTTTCATACTCAACTTATTTGCTTCAGAGCCAAGATTCTCTGTGATCTGTCACTGTCACAGTCACTGTCATCCCGTTGCTCATCAATTTGCTTGAGTGGGCACCAGTAACGTCTCCGAGAGGGGTGGAGGAATTGAACCCAGGTTGGCCATGTGCAAGGCAAACAAACGCCCTACCCGCTGTGCTATTGCTCCAGCCCCCTCGTGATCAGGGAACCATATATGGTGCTAAAGATGGAACCAAGGTTGGTCCATGTGTGAGGCAAGCGCCTTATCCCCTACACTATCTCACTGGTCCCCCATAGCTCTATGAAAATTATCCTTCATTGCCTTTTCTACTAAACAAGCCTGTCATCTATGAATAACGAGCTACATGTTTTTTTCTGCCTGATATGGTCATCTGATGGTGGTTTTCTCCAGATTGCACTAATCAGTAAAGTCAAACATGAATAGTGGAAGCGGATGTTTCTTGTTTACAGATAAACGAGTCCTGACTGTAATTAATTGTGGGGGGTTTGTCCATGATTGTTATGAAGTTGAGGAAGCTCTGACATTTGTTCTTTCCTTCCTAGTTTGCTGAGTTTTGTTGTTATTGGGAATGAATGTAAGGATTTGCCAAATGCAATTTGGGCATCTATTGCACTGGTCATATAGTTTTATTTCTGTATTTATTTTTAAACCTGGTGAATTGCTTTGCTTTTTTTTTTTTTTAAGAAATATTTTATTGAACCACCGTGAAAACAAAAAAAAAAAATACAAAGCTTTCAGGTTTAAGTCACAGTCAAATTCTGATTAAACCACCATCCCTTCACCAGTGCACCCGTTCCACCACCAAGAACCCCAATACACCCCCCTCCCACCCCTCCCCCCATCTAAGTAGCTGATGATATTCCCATTATTCTCTCTATATATAGAGTACATTTCATATTTCCATACAGAACTCACTATTGTTGATTGGAAATTTTCCCCAACAATCAGGCCTGCTGAATAAGCATCATCTAATAATTTCTCTTCCTTGGTAAAGGTGAAGACTTTGAGTCCGCGCGGCCGCGATTGCGGCCGCGCGGTTTTGGGTTTCTAATATTTTAGCTCAGTTCACAGTCAAAATGGATGGCTGCAAGAATCTGCTTTGGTGCCAAAATGGGTTAGGAGACCTCAGGATCACAGTCAGTAGGCGGGAGGCTCTGCTTCTCGTGCCGCGGCTCTTGGTTCATCTCTGGGCGGAAGGCGCGCCGGGAACACCTCCCCTCCCAGGATCACCTACAGGCTACGTCACTAAAGAAAGTCCTACCTCCTGGTGTAGGGGTCTTAGAGGGTGGCTCTCACCGCGTGGCTGCTGCCGCTGCCGCCATTTTCGCTCAGAAAAATGGGGTGGAGAGGGAAAAAAATCCCTTCCCGGGCTGCACGAGGTTGTAGTTCAGTTCGCAGTCAAAATGCATGGCTGCAAGAATCTGCTCTGGTGCCAAAATGGGTTAGGAGACCTCAGGATCACAGTCAGTAGGCGGGAGGCTCTGCTTCTCGTGCCGCGGCTCTTGGTTCATCTCTGGGCCTGCTTTGCTTTTTGAATAGTAAACTGATCTGCATTCCTGGGATAAATCCCACCTAACTGGGATTCTGCATTATTCTGTTTGCATAACAATGACTTTGATTTGCTAATTAAAATATTTCTTTCATAAGGAATATTGGTCTATAGCTTTCTTTCCTTGTAATGTCCTTTGTTCAATATCAGGAATATCAAGCTGAGTTGAGAAGAGTTCCCTCCTTTTCTTTTTTTTTTTTTGTGTGTGGTGGGGAGGTAAGAGTCTATAGAACTGGCATTCTTTCTGCCTTAAATATTCGAGAATGAAAGAGAAAGCCTCAGTTTACCTTGTCGGTTGCTGGGAGCAGTCCTGTGTTTTTGCTGACTTCCTGCGAATTCCTGGGCTCTTCTGATAAATAGGCAATTAACAGTTATCCATCATAAAATTCTGCCCCAGAGCTTAGGCTCACAGGGAGACTAAGATGATGGACAGTACCTGGGTCAGGTGGCCAGAAAGACTGGAACCAGCCGGACCCTTGGAGATTCCCTGCGTTCTCTGTGATAGTCATCGATGGATAAGAAATGCAAAGGGCCTTTACAAAGGCTACACAACATGTTTACTTTTCACTTAGTCCTGTGCTGCTTCTCCCTGCTCAGGGAGCTCCTTTTGTCTGCTCCTTTCCAATCAACTCTCCTACTTTCCAACTCTGAGGCTGAGCATCTTTATTACCCAACGTTTTCATCTTGAAAATACTGAAGAACCTGAGAAATTGCGAACAAACCGAGACCCCCTCCAGCACCACTCGCATCAACGATGACACTAGCAAAGCCACCTGGCTCAGGAGTCTGCTTTGCAGCACCTCGATATAAATATAAAGTAGATTTCTTTCACTGTTCTGGAGGCTGACAAGAATGAGGAAACTCCTCCAGGGTGCGCGTATGAATAAGTGGCTTTATTTCAGGGCCTTTCCTGAGATGTCCTGTTGCAAATGTTCAACCCTTCAAAACATTTCCTTCAAATTCGAAGTCTCTGGATCACCTTTCCTGGCTTGCGTATTGGATTGACTGATGAGCCCATTGTGTTTTACCAAACTGTGCGGATCAGTCAGAAGGATGTGGGTGTGGCGTAGGTGGAGGGGAAATGGAAGCTCCCTCAGGTTGGCATTCAGTACCCCGGGGAGTCTAGAGTCCTGATTCATCCTAAAGGACTAGCCGGGAACTGGGTCTGATATTCCTGCTTCGCTCTGTGTGCAGGAAGGCCGCTGCCTTGGAGAGCAAGCAGGAAGGTCGCTTCCCTGCCCCCTTGCTGTCTTCACGTCAAGACCCCCTTTCCAGGGTCTCTCTCTGTTGCACTGTGAACGGAGCCTCTGCCAGCCAGCCTGCTGTCACGATGCTGTTGATACCCCGAGTGATATCATGATCTTGTCACCCAGGAGTTCCCGCACTTAGTGACCATCAGAAACCTCTGAAGGGCTTGTGGAGACCGAGGCGGTCCCACTCCTAAAATGATTGATTCACTGGATCTGGGCATGGGGGTGGGTGGGGAGTGTAACGGGAGGGAGGAGGAGGGGTCAAGGCCAAGTTCCTGAGACCAGAGCCAGGCTGGCAAGGGCTACCTGTGGAGCAAATGCTGCTAATAGGTGAGCCGGAGGCTTCCTGCTTGGTAACCATGGCGACCGTGGGCACTCCCTGCTGCCAGCTGGAAAATCCCACCCGGAGGCCTGAGCAATGAAGCGGGTGGGGCGGCCTCCTCCAGCCGGCTGCTCTCTGCGGGGCTGAGCCCGGGGGGCTGCAGGGGAGATTCTGGGAGAGTCAGCAGAGTCTGTCCCGGATGTGTGCGGAGGGGAAAGATGAGATGCTGAGCATGCAAGACTGCACGTGGGTGGTAGGTGAGAAAAGGAAAAGGCTCATCCGTCCACCCTGGACCTGCTCATCTCTGAGGAGCAGAAGGAGGAAACCCGAGCCCGGGAGACATCTGGACCCCAGCGAACTGACGCTGTGTGTGTGTGTGTGTGTGTGTGTGTGTGTGTCTAGCAGCCTGCTGCCTCCTCTGGGCTCACCACATGGTGGGGGTGGGGTGGGGGGAGAGGGAGTTCTTCCTGGGTGCAGGAGAAGCAAAAGAACCCCAGAGCAGCTTGTCCGGGCAAAGGCAGGTGTAAGACCTTGACTCAGCAGCCAGTGTCTCCTGGCATCTGAACACCCCCCTGAGAATTCCCCACAGGTTCCAGAAGATTCCATCCGGGCTGTGAGCCTGTGCTTAGGGCATCCCCTTTACAGCCTGCATGCAATCTGTTCCTGCTTTTGTGACCTGGCGGCCAATTCCCTGTTTCCCCTTTGCTCTGGCACGTGTCATAATACCTGTCCTAGGAGATAGTAGAGCCTTTGTTCTAGAAGGAACATGTTCTCTACGTACCTCCAAGAAAACTGCTTTGCACTCTGGATAGAAAAGCAAGCCTATGCGCAGCTCCAGATTACCTGGCAGCCTTTGACTTTCTTGGTTCTTTCCCAGTTCATTCAGGAAGCTCTTAACCCAGGACTCCTGGGGGGAGGCACTATCTGGGGCAATGGATTAAAAAGCCATGACCTCAGGCAGTCCCAGTAGCTCACAGTTTGGCCCCGGCCTGGCCCTGAGTGGACACTGTCCTGTGATCTGCAGAAAACGGAAGAGAAAAACAGAATCCAAAGAGAAAAGCTTCTTGGAGAAGCTGATTCGTCTGAAGAATAGAGTTAGGGAGCCAGTAATATGCGCAGGAGAGGAAGAAGGCTGGAGAGAGCCATAAAGCACAAGCAGCCGTGTGCATGCCAGGGATGGACCTCTATGTGCTTGCACACATTTGGCTTAGCATGGTTGCCTGTGCACATGTGAGCATATGTGTTGTTCACACATGTGTAAGTGTGTGATGTGTGTGCACACATGAATGGGTGCATTTTGAAAGTGTTCATAAATCCACGAGTATATTTGGTATGCATGCTTATGTGTGCCTGAATATATGTGTTTGGGTTTGTTGTGTGTCTGTACATGTCTGTGTAAAAATCCTGTTTCTGCATGTATAGATATGTAAACATGTGTGCGCTTGTGTGGGATCATGTTCATGCACGTATAGTACACTAGCTATGCATTTATGCATATGTGTATGCACGCATGTATACAAAATGTACACTGTCACATTTACATGCGGGACATTGTATGAATATGCTTTCCTGCATATATGTGTGGATGTATGAAAGCACACATGTGTACACACATTGATGTTTAGACACCTGTGTGGCATGTGTTCACAGTGGGCACACGTGCTTGCTTGTGCTTATATGTGATTGCCTGTATCTGAGCTCATGCATGCTTGTGTGGTGGGATTGTCCAAGGGCGGGGTAGGGGCAAGACAAACCCCAGGTTCCTGAAAGATCAAGTCAGAGCTGGCTCTCGGGAAGAGGAGGGGGCCCAGCTCGGGGAGGGCTTGGGCCTGCACAGCAAGGAGCAGCCTGCAGTGGCCACGCGTGGGGGCTCTCTGCTAATCCCACGCAGGCAGTGAGGCTCAGGCGGGTCACGGACAGAGGCCCGCAGGGATTCTGGGGCTCGGTGCCCTGAGGAGGAGAGCAGGCAGGACAAGGGGCGATGCTGAACAAGGTGAGGCCTCAGCTGGGGCACCAGGTCCCGTGGGGACTACGGCAGCCTCAGTGCTGCCTCCTTGGGACAGAGAATCTTGGCACAGCCCTGGCCGGAGTCTGGGGACGGGGGGAGGGTGTTTTCTTGGCAGGCCTGTTGGGGCAGGGCCTGCCCGTGCCCGCTGGTGGTGGGGCCCAGCTGCGTTCTGATCCCCACTGCAGTAGGTTGTTTTTGTTCCCTTGTTTTCGGGCCACATACAGTGGAGCTCAGAATTCACTCCTGGCTCTGTGCTCAGGGATCACTCCTGGCGGGCTCCGAGGACCATGTGGAGTGCCAGGGCTGGACACACGGGGCTCTGCCTGCCATGCTCCTGCCCTGCCCGCTGTACTATGACAGTGTCCCTCAGGACATAGCTTTTGTTCGAATTCCTCACGAGAACCTAAAATTTTGGGTCACTGGGACTTAATGGTGATTACTTTAATTCAAACATGTCTATCTTTAGGGTTCTCTGGGAGCTAATATCCTTAATAACTCTTTTCTTCTTTTTTGTTGAAGAATAATTCTCAGCTTCTCATTTGGATTGCTGAATTTTTAATTACTGATTTTTCTATTGGTTTTAGGCAAAAAAAAAAAAGAAAAATAAAACATCCCTTCTAAAGCATTCCAGATGGAACCATGCTTGTTATCAGAAACTCACAGATATTTCAGCTCCAGTGAGATGGATTTGAGTGAATAAGACCCCTCCCCGAGACAGCAGCTGTGTGGGAAAGTACCTAGCTGTGCTCTTCCTTCCCTAACTGCAGAGGGAGCCAGTCCTGGAACTCCCGGTAAAGAGAAGCTGCTCTGGTGTGTGCTCCCACGGCCTGGAAGGTATCACCCTGGAGCCTTAGACTCGGGGAGGTGGGTAGGAATCAATTCCAAACACAGCCAGACTGTTAGTGTTGGTGACCAGCAGGCAGGGTGGGGGGGGGGCGGTCAGAGGGTGAACAGTGTCTGAGCGGGCCTGTGAGTGTGTGTGTGGGGGGGGAATAGAAGGGAGGAGGTGAGGAACTTGTGTTTCGCCAGGTAGGACTTAACTTTTTTTTTTTTTTTTTTTGCTTTATGTGTCACACCTGGCAATGCTCAGGGGTTACTCCTGGCTCTGCACTCAGGAATCACCCCTGGCAGTGCTCAGAGGATCATATGGGATGCTGGAAATCGAACCCGGGTCGACCGCGTGCAAGGCAAACACCCTCCCCCCTGTACTATCGCTCCAGCCCCCCGCCAGGTAGAACTTAGACTGGGCATGAGGAGCTGGATCAGAAGCCAAGGCTGGGAGGATTCTCGCCGAACCGACATAACAGAGGCATTGTTATGTTTTAATATTCTCTTTTAGGAATTTTTTTTTTTTATAGTTTATTTTTAATTAGTGAGTCAACGTGAGGGTACAGTTACAGATTTATACATTTTTGTGCTCATGTTTCTCCCTTACAGAGTTTGATAACCCATCCCTTCACCAGTGCCCATTCTCCACCACCAGTAAACCCAACATCCCACCCCCCCTTCCCAGTCCCGTCTCCCCCCACCCCACCCTGCCACTATGGCAGGGAATTCCCATTTGTTCTCTCTCTCTGGTTAGGTGTTGTGGTTTGCAATAAAGGTGTTGAGTGGCCATTGCGTTCAGTCTCTAGTCTATATTTGGCCCGCATCATCTTTCCCCCACATGACCAACAACCACATTTTACTTGCTGTTCCCTTCTCTGAGTTGCCCAGAGTGAGAGAACAGCCTCCAAGCCATGGTGACAACCTCCTGGTACTTATTTCTACTATTCTTGGGTGTTCGTCTTATAGTCTATTATTCTATATTCCACAGATGAGTGCAATCTTTCTATGTCTGTCTCTCTCTTTCTGACTCATTTCACTTAGCATGATACTTTCCATGTAGATCCACTTATATGCAAACGTCATGACCTCATTTTTTCTAACAGCTGCATAGTATTCCATTGTATATATGTACCAGAGTTTCTTCAACCAGTCATCTGTTCTAGGGCACTCGGGTTTTTTCCAGATTCTGGCTATTGTAAACAGTGCTGCGGTGAACATATAAGTGCATATGTCACTTCGACTATACTTTTTGGCTTTTCTGGGATATATTCCCAGCAGTGGTATTGCTGGGTCAAATGGGAGCTCAACCTCAAGTTTTTTGAGAGTCGTCCATACTGTTTTCCAAAAGGGCTGAACTAGCCGGCATTCCCACCAGCAGTGTAGAAGGGTCCCTTTCTCCCCACATCCTCTCCAACAGCGGTTGCTTTTGTTCTTTTGGATGTGTGCTAGCCTCTGTGGTGTGAGGTGGTATCTCATGGTTGTTTTGATCTGCATCTCTCTGACGATTAGTGATGTAGAGCACTTTTTCATGTGTCTTTTGGCCATTCGTATCTCTTCCTTGGTAAAGTTTCTGTTCATTTCTTCGCCCCATTTTTTGATGGGGTTGGATGTTTTCTTCTTGTAGAGTTCAACCAGTGCTTTATATACCCTTGATATCAACCCCTTATCTGATGGGTATTGTGTAAATATCCTTTCCCATTCTGTAGATAGTCTTTGTATTCTGGTCGCTGTTTCTTTTGCGGTGCAGAAGCTTTTTAGTTTAATGTAGTCCCATTTGTTGATCTCTGTTTTTACTAGATTGCTTAGTTCCGTGTCATCTTTGAAGATACCTTTATCTTCAATATCCTGGAGGGTTTTGCCTACCTTGTCTTCAATGTACCTTATGGTTTGTGGTCTGATGTTGAGGTCTTTAATCCATTTTGATCTGACTTTTGTGCATGGTGACAGATCGAGTTCTAAGCCCATTTTTTTGCATGTGGTTGTCCAGTTGTGCCAGCACCATTTGTTAAAGAGACTTTCCTTGCTCCACTTCACATCTCTTGCACCTTTATCAAAGATTAGATGATCATACATTTGAGGTTGTGTGTGGGGATATTCCACCCTGTTCCATTGGTCTGCAGTTCTGCTTTTGTTCCAGTACCATGCTGTTTTAATTGTTACCGCTTTGTAGTAGAGTTTAAGGTTGGGAAGGGTGATGCCTCCCATCATCTTTTTCCCAAGAATTGTTTTAGCTATCCGTGGGCGTTTATTGTTCCATATAAATTTCAGGATTGCTTGCTCCGCTTCTTTGAAGAATGCCATGGGTATCCCCATAGGGATCGCGTTAAATCTGTATAATGCTTTGGGGAGTATTGCCATTTTGACAATGTTTATTCTCCCTATCCATGAGCAGGGGATATTTTTCCATTTCCTCATGTCCTCTTTTATTTCATGAAGTAGCGTTTTATAGTTTTCTTTGTAGAGGTCCTTTACTTCTTTAGTTAAGCTGATTCCAAGGTATTTGATTTTCTGGGGCACAATTGTGAATGGGATTGCTTTTTTCATGTCCCTTTCCTCTGTCTCATTGTTTGCATATAGGAAGGCCATGGATTTTTGGGTATTGATTTTATAGCCTGCGACTTTACTGTATAGGTCAATTGTTTCTAAGAGTTTCTTACTAGAGCTTTTAGGTTTCTCTAGGTATAGTATCATATCGTCTGCAAATAGTGAGAGCTTGATTTCTTCCTTTCCAATCTGAATCCCCTTAATATCTTTTTCTTGCCTGATGGCTATTGCTAATACTTCCAGTACTATATTAAAGAGAAGTGGTGAGAGTGGACATCCTTGTCTTGTCCCCGATCTCAGAGGAAAAGCCCTTAGTTTTTCTCCATTGATGATAATGCTCGCCATAGGTTCATGGTAGATGGCTTTGACTATCTTGAGAAAAGTTCCTCCAAAACCCATTTTGGTGAGAGTTTTTATCATGAATGGGTGTTGGATCTTGTCAAATGCTTTTTCTGCATCTATGGATATGATCATATGGTTTTTATCTTTACTTTTGTTGATGTGATGGATTATGTTGATTGATTTCCGAATGTTAAACCAACCTTGCATCCCTGGGATGAATCCCACTTGGTCATGGTGTATGATCTTTTTGATGAGTTGTTGGATTCTATTTGCTAGTATTTTGTTGAGAATCTTCGCATCGGTATTCATCAAGGATATTGGTCTATAGTTTTCTTTGTTAGTGGTGTCTTTGTTTGCTTTTGGTATTAGGGAGATATGTGCCTCATAGAAACTGTTCGGAAGGGTTCCTGTCTTTTCGATTTCCTGGAAAAGCTTAAGGAGAACTGGCAACAAGTCTTCTTTGAATGTTTGGAAGAATTCGCCAGTGAATCCGTCTGGACCTGGGCTTTTGTTTTTGGGGAGACTTTTGATTACCGTTTCGATTTCCTTGATATTTATGGGCCTATTCAGGTATTTCACGTCTTCTTGGCTCAGTCTTGGGAGGTTGTAGGAGTCAAGGAATTCATCCATTTCTTTTAGGTTCTCTTGTTTTGTGGCATACAGACTTTCAAAGTAGTCTCTGATGATCCTTTGAATCTCCTTGGTTTCTGTTGTGATGTCCCCCTTTTCATTTCTGATTCGGTTTATTAGGGTTTTCTCTCTTTCTTTCTTTGTGAGTCTTGCTAGCGGTTTATCAATCTTATTTATTTTCTCGAAGAACCAGCTCTTTGTTTCATTGATCTTATGGATTGTTTTTCGGGTTTCCATATCGTTAATTTCTGCTCTAAGTTTTATTATTTCTTTCCTTCGATCTGGTTTGGGTTCCTTTTGCTGGTCCTCTTCTAAGATCTTGAGCTGCGAAGTCAAACTATCTATATAGGCCCTTTCTTCCTTTCTGAGGAAGGCTTGCAGAGCTATAAATTTTCCCCTTAACACAGCTTTAGCTGCGTCCCATAGGTTCTGGTAGCTTGTGTCTTCATTCTCATTTGTTTCGAGGTATCTCTTAATTTCTTTCTTGATTTCCTCCGTGACCCACTCATTGTTCAATAGTGAGTTGTTTAATTTCCAAGTGTTTGATTTGGTTCTCCGAGTCTGTGCATGATTAACTTCCATCTTCAGTGCATCATGGTCTGAAAAGATAGTTGATACAATTTCTATCTTTCCAATTCTATTAAGGTATAACTTGTGGCCCAGAACATGGTCTATTTTGGAAAATGTTCCGTGTGCACTGGAAAAGAATGTGTATTCTTTCTTTTGGGGGTATATAGCCCTGTATAGGTCTATTAGCCCTGTCTCCTCCATTTCTTCCTTCAGGGCCTTCGTTTCCTTGCTGAGTGTTGTTCTTGTCGATCTATCCAGAGGTGATAAGGCAGTGTTGAAATCTCCAACTACTATCGTGGTGCTAGTTATGTCCTCCTTAATTTCTGTTAGGAGTTCTTTTAAGTATTTCGCTGGTCGTTCATTAGGTGCGTATACATTTAGGAGTGTGATTTCTTCCTGTTGCACATATCCCTTGATGAATATAAAATGACCTTTGCTGTCCCTTCTGATCTTTTTCAGCCTGAAATCAATGCTATCGGATACTAGTATGGCCACCCCTGCTTTTTTTTTGAGGGGGCTGTTTGCTTGCAGGATCGTTTTCCATCCTTTGATTTTTAGTCTGTGTTTGTTTCGGCTATTCAGATGTGTTTCTTGTAGGCAGCAGAAGGTTGGGTTTAGTTTCCGAATCCATTTTGCCACTCTATGCCTCTTGATTGGTGCATTTAGCCCGTTAACATTAAGAGAGATTATTGTCATTGGATTTTGTGCCATTTTTCTGTAGGGTTTGTTGTTCTTATAGGTCTTTTTCCTTGTCTTATAGTAGCCCTTTGAGTCCTTCTTTTAAATTTGGTCTTGAGTCTATGAAGTTCCTGAGCTGTTGCTTGTCCATGAAATAATGTATGGTTCCTTCAAGTTTAACTGAGAGTTTAGCCGGGTAGAGTATTCTTGGTGAGGCATTCATTTCATGAAGTTTTTTCACTATATCCCACCATTGTCTTCGGGCTTGGAGGGTTTCTTCTGATAGGTCTGCTGTGAATCTAAGGGGTGCGCCTTTGTATATGATCTCCTTCTTTGATCTTGCTGCTTGCAGTATTGTGTCTCTATCCATGGCATCCATCATTCTGACTATGATATGCCTTGGGGATTTTCTATTTGGGTCCCTTTTAGCTGGCACCCTTCGGACTCCTTGTATCTGGATGTCCACATTCTCTAGCTCTGGGAATTTTTTAGCAATGATGTCTTTAATGGTGTTTTTTTCATTGGGATTGGTTCCGTGTGGTTCCGGCACTCCCATGATTCTTATGTTGTTTCTCCTGAGGTCGTCCCCTAGGACTCTAACTCGCTCTAGAGCCATTTTGAGGTCTTTTGCCATTATTTGCTGTTGTCTATATGCTTTGTGCAGCTCATCTTCAAGTTCACTGATTCTGTCTTCGGCTGTAGTCATTCTACTATTGAGGGCTCCTACGGAGATTTTCATTTCATCTACTGATTCTTTTAGTTGTGTGACTTCTGTTCGTAGCTTTGAAATTTCTGCTCTCATTTCTTCCTGGATTATCTTGGTGGAGCGTTCCAACGCGGCATCCATATCCTCCCTTAATTTATTGGATGTTCGTTCCATAGTTGTGTTGAGTTCATGAATCATCCTCACAATTTCCTCTCTGAATTCTCTATCTGAGAGGAGGGTGTATTTCTGGGAGGTCGCTGCTGAGGTTAGTGAGATATTTTCTTGGCTCTCTCCTAGTGGTGGGGATTTTCTCAGTTTCTTCATGTTGTTATGGGCTTTACTATCTGGAGCTCTCGTTAACTTGGGAGGAACCTCGACTAAAGATTTTTGGTTATGCTCTTTTGACAAAGTACTTTTCTGTGCAAGTTGATGTGTTCATTGACAGTTTTTGTGAAGTTAGGATAGGCTAGGTTAGTTGAGTATCAACATATAGTAACTAAGATGATGAGGGAGTTCTTCGAAGAAATGGGTTCAATCAATTGTAGTCAAAGGACAATGCGTGGAATGGTAAGAAAAATATCTGCGGCCGCGTTAGCGGCCGCGGCTCTGGAAACAGGCCACGCCCACTTTTAAGGCCACGCCCCCAAATGACAGGACACGCCCCTAACCTTTTCGGACACGGGAGGGCGGGATCAGGCGCGGTGGGCGAATGACTGGGACCTGCCCGGCGGGGAGGGGTGCTCCGAGCTGTCCCGCTGCCGCGGGCGGGCACGGGACGCAGGGGGCGCTTTTCCAGGTGGCACAGGGTCTCCAAGGGGAAGAGCCAATATACCTGTCGGACACGGGAGGGCGGGATCAGGCGCGGTGGGCGAATGACTGGGACCTGCCCGGCGGGGAGGGGGTGCTCCGAGCTGTCCCGCTGCCGCGGGCGGGCACGGGACGCAGGGGGCGCTTTTCCAGGTGGCACAGGGTCTCCAAGGGGAAGAGCCAATATACCTGTCGGACACGGGAGGGCGGGATCAGGCGCGGTGGGCGAATGACTGGGACCTGCCCGGCGGGGAGGGGGTGCTCCGAGCTGTCCCGCTGCCGCGGGCGGGCACGGGACGCAGGGGGCGCTTTTCCAGGTGGCACAGGGTCTCCAAGGGGAAGAGCCAATATACCTGTCGGACACGGGAGGGCGGGATCAGGCGCGGTGGGCGAATGACTGGGACCTGCCCGGCGGGGAGGGGGTGCTCCGAGCTGTCCCGCTGCCGCGGGCGGGCACGGGACGCAGGGGCAGGAATTTTTTTTTTTAAGTCCTCCCAGAGACCTTACTTACATGCTGGGGGAGAAACCCCGCCTCCCAGGTGGCAGTCTTAGAGTGGCGGGTGGCACTCCAGGAATACACCTTTCCTGGCAGGGTCTTGCCACCCTCTACACTTGGACGCCTGCCCACTGCTCTTGCACTGTCACTGCCCTGGGCCGGGTCGCAGACAACCACGGGGACACTGGGAGATGTGCACGGACCAGGCCTGCACCATGGTCTCTGCCTGGCTGGACTCCCCTGCAGAGACCCACCAAAGGTCACGGCCTGACCTGGGCTTCCCCGGTCATCTTCCCGGTCCAGACCTGGCGTCCTTCTTAGAACCCCGTGTCGTGAGCGGGACCACTTGATTGGCTGCAGCCCCTTCCGATTTCTATCTGCAGCTCTCCGTGTCTCACTCAGTGCCTTGACACGCCAGGACCGGGCCACCAGAGGTTTCGGTGAAACTAGCCTTGACAAGGACAGACGTGGAAGGCCAAGGTTAGGCTTGCTGGGGGCGAGAACTCTGAAGTCCTCGTCAGAGTTTGATCAAGGACAGTCCCTGTGTCCCCACCGTGCCCCACCGTTAGCACTGACCCCAGAAAGCAGTCGGGCCAGTGATTAATAATCATAAGCTGAGCTCGCCTCGAGAGCCTGGGAGGGCAGGACAAGGCAGACCCACCCTAATTGGATATCAGCGATGGGCCTGGCGGAGAGCGGGGTCAGCCGGAGAAGGCCAGACGCACGTGTCACCTCCAGCTTGATGAGGAGTAATGAGGCGGTCCGAGACACTTCTCTCACAGGCACAGCGGGGTGACCTGGCCCGCCCCGCCCCCCCCCCCCCCCCGTGTTTGCTCTCCTTTCTGTCCCTCCCCCGCCCTTCCTCTTGTTGGCAGGGCCGGCGGGCGGTCACACACGGGATTGGCTCTGGGGCTCGCGCACTGAAAAGGGAGCTCCCCGTGACTTGGAAGTCTTGCAGTTCCAGGAACTGCACATCAGGTTGTGGTGTGTGGCCACTTAACAGAGGCGCGCGCTGGGGCCTGCCTTCACCACTCAGCTATTTGCCTGACCTAGTCCTCGGTTCATTCTCCTCCAGTTGCTGCAGACAAACAGCTTCTATTGCAGTGACCCCACTGGAGCCCTGGGTTGGGGCGGGGCTAGTCGAGTCTTTGCAGGGCCTTTCTGGCCAATGGGCAAGTGTCTCGCTGTGGACCTGCCGCCTCTGAGTCCTCTCCGCTGATGGGCTTCCTCCTGACCCCCCAATGCTGATTTTAAGCAATGGGTATTTCCAAAATGCCTATTATTGTCGGAAGCCAATCTAAGAAAGCTAGTTGCTGTGTGATGTGCATGTGTGACGTGCTGTGTGATGTGATGTGCATCCTATGATGTTCTAAAAAAGGCCAAACTACAGAGACGGTCAGAGGTGATATATATATATATGTATATATATATATATATATATATAATTGAATCACCATGTGGAAAGTTACAAAGCTTTCAGGCTCAAGTCTCAGTTACACAATGCTCAAACACCCATCCCTTCACCACTGCACATATTCCACCACCAAGAACCACAATAAACCTCCCCCCAACCCCCCACCCCCCCAGCCCCCCACCCCACCTGTGTAGCTGATAAATTTCACTTTACTTTCTCTTTACTTTGATTACATTCAATATTTCAACAAAAAAACTCACTATTATTGTTTGGAGATTCCACCCCCCCGCCCAAAGTCAGACCTGCTGGAAAGGAAGCATTTGATAATTTGTTTTCCATTGCTGAGAATGAAGAGATGTGAGGTCGTGTGGCCACAATAGTGGCCGTGAGGTTTTGGATTTCTGTATTTTAGCATTTTAGTAACTGAGTCCAGAGAAATTTCTGCCAGAAGTTGCATTATTGCTAGCTCGTACCTCTCTGCTACATTATATTCCACATATGAGTGCAATCTTTCTATGTCTTTCTCTTTCTTTCTGACTCATCTGATAAGGTAAGGGGTTGATATCAAGGATACACAAGGCACTGGTTGAACTCCACAAGAAGAAAACTGCTGACCCAATCAAAAAATGGGGTGATGAAATGAACAGAAACTTCCCCAAAGAAGAAATCCGAATGGCTGAGAGGCACATGAGAAAATGCTCGACATCACTAATCATCAAAGAGTTACAGATCAAAACAACAATGATATACCATCTCACACCACAGAGACTGGCCCACATCCAAAAAAACCAAAAGCAACCAGTGTTGGTGTGGATGTGGGGAGAAAGGGACTCTTCTTCACTGCTGGTGGGAATGCCGACTTGTTCAGCCCTTTTGGAAAACAATATGGACAATTCTCAAAAAATTAGAAATTGAGCTTCCATTTGACCGAGCAATACCACTCCTGGGAATATATCCTGGAGAGGCAAAAAGGTATAGTAGAAATGACATTTGCATTTCTATGTTCATTGCAGCACTGTTTACAATAGCCACAATCTGGAAAAAAACCAGAGAAAAATCTGGAAAAAATATGCCCCAAAACAGATGACTGGTTAAAGAAACTTTGGTACATCGACACAATGCAGCTGTTAGAAAGCATGAAGTCATGAAATTTGCATATAAGTGGATCAACAGAGGTGATACATTGTTGCTTGAAAGTGTAATTGGATTATTGTAAATGCATAGTGTGAAGTCAATGGCAACGACTAAAATATAGTAAAATACAACTGATAGGCTAAGAGAGCAAGTGATGTAACACTTGTAACACTAGCAACAGGTACCTGTCCTTCTCGATTCCAGCACCATTCGTGCTTTGATATCATCACTTGCAGGCCTTAGAATATAGGCAGATGCACTGTGGGCTGCTAGGGAGTTTACTTAACTTTATTTTATTTTATTTTTTTAATAATGTAGGAGTACTGCTATTTATTCAGCCATTGATTAAACTGATTGAATTGTGCATAAACTCCACATTACTTTTTTTTATTCTATTCTGAATGTTAATTTTATTTTATTATTTTATTATTATTATTCCCTACCCCCTTTTTTTGGTTCACTGTAAGATACAGTTACAAAGCTTTCATGTTTGAGCTTTGGTCATACAATCATCAAACACCCATCCCTTCACCAGTGCACATTTTCCACCACCAAAATCCCCAGTATTTCCCCCCAATCCCCATTCCAACCCTTCCCCTGCGGGTGTGGCAGACAATTTCCCCCACACTCTCTCTCTACTTTGGTTACATTCAATATTTTGACACCAGTCTCACCACCACTCAAACCTGCTGAAAAGGCTGTGCTAGACGATTTGTTTTGTATTGCTTGTTATGGATAGAATATAATGTCCAAGAAATTCTGTGTTGTTCTCTTCCAGGAGCTTTATTTTATAGTCGGGGTTTTGGCCATTGATGGGATTACATGGGGAAGGAGGGCAGTTTGTGGGTGTGACTGCCAAACTACTGGAAAACTGGGAACCTGGGGGGAGGAGGCCCAGTCCCGATCCAAGTGGGTTGGAGATCTCAGTCATGGGTTCCCGCATATCTGGGTTTTCCTGCCGGTCTGCTCTCTGGTGAGGTTCATCCCGTTTTGGGTGAGGCTCGTCCGAGTATGTGGAGAGTGGCCTTGGGCATGGCAGTGGTTGGATTCTGTAGGTTTTTGGCTGCCAGGGTTCTGCTTGGGGCAGGGAGGGAAACTCAACCCGCCCCCTCCAAGGGGGCCCGGTGAGGACAGCCTGGTGCGGGGTCAGGGGGTTAGCCCAATCCAGCTCGCTGGTCTACAGTTTTTAATAAGAGCTATTTAAAAACTATTTAAAAACTAGTTGAAGTGCAATCAACCTTCAAACTTAATATACGTATGTATTTTTAGTGTGTGTCCCATTCCATAAAGGAGGCATCATGAGAGACATTAAACATTTAGCATTCAGTACTTATCTGAAATTATTTTTTTTAATATATCTGGCATTGCTCAGGGTTACTCCTGGCTCTGTGCTCGGGCTCTCAGTAACATCCAGGGAGAACCATGTGGTGCCGGAGATGGACCCCTATGCTGTCTCTCCAGCTATCTGAAAATCCAATCTGATGAACTGTGTGTTTATTTGTTAAAGCAGCACCCAGGTCCCCCAGGAGTCCTGTAGGGTCAGAGCTGCAAGTGTTGAGATGATGAAGGCTGGGGACCTGTCCGCTGGGAGGAATTGAGAATGTTCCCTCCTCCAGGTGTGGTTTCCTCCCCTGGGACACGACCACGATCCGCAGGGCCCAGCTCCTGGTCTACACTCGGCTTCTCTCTGAGTCCTGCTTTGGGCGTCCACATTCCTGTTCATTCTTCTTGCTTGGACGGTTCGAGGGTCCCCAGGAGAGCTGGGCGATCTCTGTGGCTGTGCTTAGGCCCGCCTGAGGATACATTTCTGTGGCTGGATGCGAGCGTGCCCACCTGGCGGAAAATAAATTTTCTGAAAATCATTAAAGTGTGTGTGTGTGTGCCCTCCCAGGTCCTGTTGCACAGACTATTAAGAGTGTATTCTTGGAGCGGGGAAAGAGAGACTTCTCAGCGAGAGCAGGGCTGGGGCTTGGGGCCGGAGCTGACAGCTGGGTCTCTGCCTCAGCACCAGGCCCCAAGGAGGCTCTGTAGCCAGCAGGGAGCCTGCGGCCTTGGAAGTGACCACAACCCTGATTTTCACTTCCAGCAGCAAGGGCACAGCCCCCTCTGGGCCTGCAGCCCCCTCTGCTCTCTGGCTGTGCTCCCTGCACTCTCCCGGCCCCCAGTAAAGAGGGGACCCTCGCTTCCCCCTCTTTGTTCAGACGGGCCGAGAGGGCAGCAAAGGGAGGGCAGCTGAACCTGAGAGGAGCTGGGGAGTCAGGCTGCTGTGCTGGTCACTCCTGCAGCCTTGCTTCGGGAGCCCCGGACAGTCTTGCCTTTGCCCGGCTCAAGGTCAGCTGGAGGCCCGTCAGCAACCCCTGAGCTGATGGGCTTTGACCAGAGAGCATCTCCCAGGAAAGGGCCAGAGCAGCGTCCCGCAGCCTTCTTCCTCCTGCAGGCTGGCCCCAGTCTGCACGCGGGTCCACAGTCCAGGAGTTCGAACCACGGCACTGGACCAGTGCTTTTCAACCAGTCTGCACCCGAGGGCTGGCACAGGGCCACTGGCCATTGAAGATCCAGTACACGCTCTACGAGTGTTAGGATCAGGGGCAGATGCCGTTTTGCTCTAAATCTCTCATTCTTTCTAGTAATGGGATGAGCTAAATCAGTAATCTTGTTCAGATAAATAAGGCATCATTTTTAAAACCTCAATAATAATGAAGTTTTTAAAAATGGAAAAGAACAGGGCACCAGAGAAGTAGCAAAATGAGAAAGGCTTGCATTGTGGCCAAAGCCCTCCTCCTCCTCCTCCTCCTCCTCCTCCTCCTTCTTCTCTTCTTCTTCTTCTTCTTCTTCTTCTTCTTCTTCTTCTTCTTCTTCTTCTTCTTCTTCTTCTTCTTCTTCTTCTTCTTCTTCTTCTTCTTCTTCTTCTTCTTCTTCTTCTTCTTCTTCTTCTTCTTCTTCTTCTTCTTCTTCTTCTTCTTCTTCTTCTTCTTCTTCTTCTTCTTCTTCTTCTTTGTTTTTTGGGTCATACCTGGCGATGCACAGGGGTCACTCCTGGCTCTGCACTCAAGAATTTACCCTGGTGGTGCTCAGGGGACCATATGGGCTACTGGGAATCGGACCCAGGTCTGCTGCGTGCAAGGCAAACACCCTACCCGCTGTGCTATCTCTCCATCCCCTCTGTCTCTTCTTATGTGAACATTTTATGTTATCACTTGCTCTCTTAGCATATTAATTGTATTTTACTATATTTTATTCGTTGCCATTGACTTCACACTATGCATTTACAATAATCCAAGTGCACTTTCAAGCAATAATATATCACTACATCGATAGTGGAAGTAGCTTATAGAATTCTCAGTTCCTGCCTCCCATCTCCCTCACTGGCATTCATTTCACTTATCCAGAAGCTGAAATCACTGAACACTGCGGCTATATTTTTAGAAACTGTTCTGCTAGATTAACTAAAATAAGAATAAAATAGAATTAATACATTAATTTCTTTCCCTCTAACTTTATTTAATTTCAGGCACTGTGATTTGCAATCCTTTTAATGGTAGGGTTTCATGTATAAAACATAAGGGATCATCTTAAACTCTGAGTATATCTCTGTCAGCATACGGAAATAGCCCAAATGGCTGATGAAAGATGAGTGGATTAAGAAGGTATGGCACATATATCCAATGGAATACTATGCAGCTGTAAAAAGGATGAAATAATGCATACGGCTGTGGCTTGGATAGAACTTGGGGCAACCTGTGAGGCAAAATAAATCAGAGGGAGGACAGATATGGGAAGACCTCACTTACCTGTGCTATCCAGTCAAAAAACAAGGTAATGGATATAGTAGTATCAGATGATGATAAATCTTTGACTTTGGAGCTGATTTACAGCAGGAGAAGGTGGGGGGAGTGAGGGTCCAACTAGAAGTGATGGAGAACAATGCGGGTGATCATGGCACTTGGGTGCTGGTGGAATGCAATAACTTTGTACATCAAGCCACAAACTTTAACACTAATGTAACCATGTTACCTAAACTATATTAAAAGAAAAGTCTAAGTAAGTTGCAATTTTTGGAAACTAGGTTTTTTTTTTAAATAATGTAGGAGTACTGCTATTTATTCAGCCATTGATTAAGCTGATTGAATTGTGAATAAACTCCACATTACTTTTTTTAAAAATTCTATTCTGAATGTTGAACTGGAGTGATAGCACAGCGGGTAGGGTGTTTGCCTTTTACGTGGCTGACCTGGGTTTGATTCCTCCGTCCCTCTCAGAGAGCCTGGCAAGCTACCGATAGTATCCCGCCCGCACGGCAGAGCCTGGCAAGCTCCCCGTGGTGTATTTGATATGCCAAAAACAGTAACAACAAGTCTCACAATGGAGATGTTACTAGTGCCCACCTGAGCAAATCGATGAACAACGGGGATGACAGTGCAGTGCAATGCTATTCTGAATGTTAACTTTATTTTATTTTATTATTTTATTATTATCCCCCTCCCCCCTTACTTTTATTCACTGTGAGATACAGCTACAAAGCTTTCATGTTTGAGCTTTGGTCATACCATCATCAAACATCCATCCCTTCACCAGTGCACTTTCCACCACCCAAATCCCCAGAATTCCCAGCCCCACCCCCCTGCTCCAATCCTTCCCCTGCTTGTGTGGCAGACAATTTCCCCCATACTCTCTCTCTACTTTGGTTACATTTGATATTTCGACACCAGTTTCACCACCGCTCAAACCTGCCGAAATGCAATGTTAGACGGTGTATTTTGTACTGCTTGTTATGGATAGAACATAATGTCCAAGGAATTCTGTGTCATTCTCTTCCAGGAGCTTTAGTTTATAGTCTCTGGGTCTAGGCCATTGACGGGATTACATGGCGCCAGGGGCAGTTTTTGGGTGTGACTGCCAAACTTCTGGAAAACTGAGAACCTGGGGGGAGGAGGTCCAGTCCCAATCCAAGCAGGCTTGGAGATCTCAGTCACGGGTTCCCGCATATCTGGGTTTTCCTGCCAGTCCGCTCTCTGGTGAGGTTCATCCCGTTTTGGGTGAGGCTCGTCTGAGCACGTGGAGAGTGGTCTTCGGCATGGCGGTGGTTGGGTACTGGAGGTTTTTGGCTGCCGGGGTTCTGCTCAGGGCAGGGAGGGAAACTCAATCTGCTCCACTCCGAGGTGCCAGGTGAAGACAGCCTGGTGTGGGGTCAGGGCATTCTGCAGTGCTCTCTTCTGGGAGCTTCAGTTTATAGTCTCTGGGCCTTTGCCATTGATGAGATCACATGGCTCTGGGGACAGTTTGTGGGTGTAACTGCAAAGCTACTGGAAAACTGGGGACCTGAGGGGAAGAGGCCAAGTCCCGGTCCAAGTGAACCTGGGGTTCTCAGTCATGGTTTCCCACCTACCTCTGCACTACAGGCCCTAACTGCATTTTTTGATCTTTTTCAAGATTTATGGGTCTCAGAAATAAGGCCAATAAATGAGCTTAGATAGCTAAGCCAGAGATGGATTGTGGGTGTGTCTCCCACATACCTAACTTTTGGCCATTTAATTCTTTGCAAACTTGGCCCCAAGTTGTTCAGGTTTGGTCAAAGGCACAGCAGCAGTTTTGTGGTATCTGGAAGTCTGAAGGCACCATCAGGCTGCTGATGCTCTCGCCCCACAGGTACAGGTTTACCTGCTGGTGTCACCATAACCCCCTGGAACCTAAGTATTTTAAACCAAGTGTTTTGCTGTTATTCAAAAGGTTGTTTTTCTTTTTTCCCCCCTTTGGTGAAGTACCATGCTCACTTTTTTGGGGGCTTTTTATGGGTCACATCCAGCGATGCACAGGGGTTACTCCTGGCTCTGCACTCAGGAATTACTCCTGGTGGTGCTTGGAGGACCATATGAGATGCTGGGAATTGAACCCAGGTCGGCCATGTGCAAGGCAAACACACCCTACTCACTGTGCTATCGCTCCAGCCCCTCACTTTGTTTTTTGATGCTGTCTTAAGCCTTACTAAAGTCACAGATATCTGGATTAGGTATGCAGTATTGAGAGCTTCTTTGAGTTTGTCTTTGTCTACAGATCAAGGACATTTTGCATATCATATTGCCTCAGAGTCTAAGCATCATTTTGTTAAGAGAACCCCCCTTTTTTTATTTATATGGACCTTTAATTTCAAGCAATTACCACTCCCTTTCTTTTTTTTGCTTTTTGGGTCACACCCAGCAATGCACAGGGGTCACTCCTGGGTCATGCACTCAGAAATCACCCCTGGCAGTTCTCAGGGGACCATATGGGATGCTGGGATTTGAACCTGGGTCAGCCGCGTGTAAGGCAAACGCCCTACCCACTGTGCTATCACTCCAGCCCCTCCCTTTCATTTTTTTAAAAAATTTTTTATTTGTGAATCACTGTGGGGTACAGTTACATACTTACAAACTTTCATGCTTGTGTTTCAGTCATACAATGACCCATTCCTCTGCCAGTGCCCATTCTCCACCACCAATAATCCCAATATCCCTCCCAGCACCCCCGCTCTTCCCCCACCCCACCCTGCCTCTGTGGCAGGGCATTCCCTTTGAAGAGAACCCCCTTTCTTCATTTAACTATCTGACCTTTGTCAAAAGTGAGCTGTCATTGATGTGTGGGTCTAATGCTGGGGTCTCTGTACTGTTCTACTATTTCTGTACCATACTCTTTGGATCTTTGGATTAGTATCATTGTTGAAATCACAGAGCATTAAAGGTGATTCAGGATCCAAGGGTCTAAATGGAGTTTGAGAAAGAAAGTCTAAATTCCATTCTACTGGGAACAAAAGCTCAACAGCATGAAGGTACTAGCGTACTAGGGTTTAGTATGAATCAGAGAAGCATCTAGGACACATCTCCTCTTTCTTTAAGAATCAAAGGATACGCTAGTATGTGTGACAAAATACTACTTCCAATGAACAACTAAGGATGGTAATGAGAGGAACCGCCTCTTTGGTTTGGCTTATTTTTCAGCAGCAGCTGTGGAACTAAGCACTGCACTTCATGGCACGCAGCATGCATGTCAATGATGCAGGATTACACTTACCCACGTGGTACTGGCGAGGATGGAGCTGTCAAATGACCTTCACAGCAGCTGTGCAGTGGCTGGCAGAGACACCAATCCAGGGTGGTTCCTGGTAAAGTCACACTGTTACTAGCAGATTTGGGGAATATTGGTTTTTCTCTACTTATTTTTGTTTTGTGGCCGCACTCAACAGTGCTCAGAGATTATGCCTGGTGGTGCTTGGGGAACCCTATGCAGTGCTTAAGTCACCTGTGTGCAAGGCAAGTGCTGTAACCCTCTGTGTGCTCTCTTGGCTCCCCAACTAGCAGTTCCTGAACCAGCAGCAGCATCAACACTGCCTGAGAGTTTGGGAGAAATGCAGAATTAGACCCCGGGGTGATGTGATGCAGACTCAAGTCTGAGAACTATGTGGTGGACTGAATCCATGTGCATCCTGCTGGGAGGGAACTTCTATGTGCTCCAGTCTTAGATGAGAATTATACAACTGTGAGTATGTGTGTGTGTGTGGTGGGGAGGGGCTTCAGGGAAAGGAGTTTTCTGGAAGGAACCTGGATTGGAGCCTTAAGTAAAGGGCTTGAGTGGAGATGGTTGCCCAGAGTGCAGGAATGGTCCAAGCCCCTGGCTGAACCGCCTGACACCTTGTACCATCTCTGCAGACAAGTGAGAGCCATAATCCTGCCCTCCCACGGGGACTGGGATGATGGGGAAGGTGTAGATGTTGCCTTAAAGAAGACCAAAGACTACAAATTTTCTGTGTATTTCCTAGTGTAGATTTGGGGATCTCTGCCTGATGGGGGGGGGCGCGATAAAATAAAGGATACCCTGTTTATACTTAATATCTCAGGTATAAATTTTTTTAAATATGTCTCTTGCCATACCTAGGACATGTTTACATGAATTTAGCATCACTGTCACTGTCATCCCGTTGCTCATCGATTTGTTTGAGCGGGCACCAGTAACGTCTCTCATTGAGAGACTTATTGTTACTGTTTTTGGCATATCCAATACGCACGGGTAGCTTGCCAGGATCTGCCACTCAGGCTTGATACTCTCGGTAGCTTAATTTAGCATACTTAGGCTAATTTCTAATAGTAGGAATGCAAATTTAAGCGACATTCTGAGTTTTGACTGGGTAACTGGTTATTCTGCCAGCAGGATGACACTGAATCCCCTTGGAACAGGAGGGATTGGCTCGAGGCAGGTGAAGGAGTTGCCCTGCATTTTTAAAAAAATTAAATTTAATTTTTATAAAGTTGTTCACAATAATTTATTACATTCAATATTCTAAGACCAATCTTACCATTACACCTACTAACCACCATTATTTCCAATTTTCCCACCACAACCCAAGCCTGCCCCCAAGGAAGGTCCTAAATAATTTATTTTTAATTACTTGTTCAATTCCTCTGTCCCTCTCAAAGAGCCCGGCAAGCTACCGAGAGTATCCCACCTGCACGGCAGAGCCTGACAAGCTACTGTGGTGTATTTGATATGCCAAAAACAGTAACAAGTCTTGGGGCTGGAGCAATAGCACAGCGGATAGGGCGTTTGCCTTGCACACGGCCGACCCCCGGGTTCGATTCCCAGCATCCCATATGGTCCCCTGAGCACCGCCAGGGGTAATTCCTGAGTGCAGAGCCAGGAGCAACCCCTGTGCATCGCCGGGTGTGACCCAAAAAAAAGCAAAAAAAAAAAAAAACAGTAACAAGTCTCACAATGGAGACATTACTGGTGCCCGCTCGAGCAAATCGATGAACAATGGGACAACAGTGCTACAGTGCTACAGTTATGAATAATCCACTAAAATGATCCAAAAAAGTTTCCTTAGAGGTGTCTGAAGATTGTTGTATCTCACTCTGGAGCCATTAAGCCCTTAAGAGATTACTAACATGTTGTTATAGGTTGAGCCTTATGTGCTATTGTTATTATTGATTCCGATTGGTTGCCTTCTACTCTGCATCCTATAAAATGCGGTGTGCTACTCTTGGTACATCAGTAGTGTAGAGTATGAGATGTTGCATGACCATGAATAAGGCTGTGTGCTCCAGGAATTCTATAATTTTAAGTAGGGTGATAAGGCTGGAGTTAAATTTTTAACTGGATGGTGACTTTGGGATCCGGAAACATCTCTGCAGCTTGTTGATCTCTTCTGAGACTTACCTGTGAGTCTCTGGATCATGGCCGTTAATGAACTTATATGGCATCAGAGGCAGTTTGTGGGCACGACTGCCAGGCTTTTGAAAGAACAGGGAGATGGGGGGAGTTTGCTGCTGATTCCTGACTCCATGTGATCCTGGAGATTTTGGCCACAAAACCCACATGCCTGAATTTTTCATCAGATTCACTCATGGATGAGGCTCATCCTGAGCCTGTGGAGATTGCCGGTGAGCACGGTGGTGATTGAGTTCTGCAGGTTTTCGGCTGCTGGGGCTGTTTGAGCAGGTGGTGGGCTTACCTGCCCCACTCTAGGGTGCCCTGATGAGGCTCAGTTTGACCCAGCATGGAGTCTGGAGGCATCTTTGAAGCTTGTTGCTCTTCCAAGATTTATTTGTGAGTCTCCCTGCTTTGATTCTAAGCCCTGTTTGCTTTCAGGCTTGGGCTGACCTGGGGCTCGGGGTTCTGCTGCAGAATGGCCCAGCACAGGCAGGGGTCAGTAAACACAGAGAAATGGAAAAGGCCATGAGGGGTCTGTTGACAGGGACAGCAATTGGTCCTATGAGGCTGGAAAGCCAAAGAAAAGGGGAAGATTGCTTTGTTCCGAGAGATAAAGTAAAAAATGAACAAATTGCTGTCATCAAAACAAGCCCATAAATGCACTTGAAACCAGAAGGAGATTTCTTTAATCCTCTGGAGTGTCTTCAGAGAGGGTTAGGTGTCCTGTAGCTAGATTGGCAATTGCAATAACTCCTGGCACGGTGAGATCCATGAAAGGCAGGGTCTTTATATATTTTTTCATTTTAAAAAACTTTTTATTGAATCACTGTGATAGACCATTACAAAGCTGTTTCATGATTGGATTTCAGTCATACAGCATTCCAACACTCACCCCTCCGCCAGTGTACATTTCCCAGCACCGGTGTCCCCAGGTTCACTCCCATCACCTCTCACCACCCCCCCACGACTAACCCCCCTACTCCCTGGCAGGTTCTTTTTACATGAGGATTCCATGGCATTAATTGGAGCCCAGTCCTTCCTGAACTGACCTGAGAATATGGGTTTCTGTTCAAAACGCCACGTGGATGGAACTGGACAGGACCGTGTGGGTGTGGTCAGCCAGAAGGAATGGCAGAGAGGGACAGACGCAGAGTGACCGTTCTCATCAGAGGAACGGAATCACAGAGGTCCAAAGGACTCAGAGCATGCGCACTGGCCTCCGGAAAGAGCTGACCGGGCGGAGAGGAAGTGGGCACTCCGCTGGACAGGTGCTGCTGGGCACCACGGTGCCTAACAAGAACAAAGACAAGCTTGTCTGTTGTCCCGCCCACCTTCCCTCTGTCACTGTCATCGTGACCCTGAGTGCTCCCACACGGTGTGTGAGGTGCTCTCTGGGGCTCTCTCTCCTGTGAGCACGGCTCCCTCGGGGATAACTCTCTTTGGCAGTGGTGTGGGCAGGTGTATTTCAACAGTGGTGGGCAAGTGGTGCTTGCACACACCTCGGGGTGGAGTCGGGGGTCCCTGGCCACCCCCGGGACACAGACAGCAAAACTGCCAGCATCGAGAAAACTTGGGGAACGTTTGGTCCATGTCGGTGAGAGTTTGGGGGACAGATCAGCACCTTCTTTCCAGAAACTCAGGGCCCCGGGAGAGAGGTGTGGCCCTTGGTGCTCCCATCTGGTGGGTTGTTGCTCTGTCCCCTCCCTTCCCACGTCCTGGTGTCCATGCCCTGGATATTGCTCCCATCCTGGGAGCGAATAAACCAGCTGCAAGAAGGTAAGGGGCAGCGTGCCTTGGAGCAGACATGGTGTCGGGCAGAAGTCCACTTGCCTTTAGTCTTGATCTTTCTTGCTTTGGGCCTTCCTCCTCCAGGTCAGACTGTCTGGGAATCATCTTCATCCCAGACTCACTTTCCTGAGTTTTCGGTCCCCCTCGCTCTGCAGCCCCCAGACTCAGAAGAGAATGTTAGGGTTTGTTTGTTTCTGTTTGTCTGTTTGGGGGCCACACCTGGTGATGCTGAGGGCTCACTCCTGGCTCTATACTCAGAGATCACTCTCGGCAGGGCTCAGGGACCGAATGGGAGGCCCCGGGATTAAACCTGGGTTAGCTGCTGGTGAGGCAAGATACCTACCTACTGGACTATCTCTCCGGCCCCATGGCTGTTGATTTTTAAGGCTGATTTCTTTTTCCCTCAGTGGGATTTTCTTACATCGTTTAAGCTAGTGGAGAAGCAGGACTAAATGGCTGGGGTCAAAAGATACGTGCCTTTGTTTCCTTAAAAAGAAGCCATGCCTGCCACTTTTCTGGATAAACACAACGAATAAGTGGGCACTGTTGGTTAGCTTGGAGGAGAGGAAACAACAGGTGTGGGGGAAAGAAGCCATAATAGTTGTAACACTGTGGGTGAAAAATTAAAAACGGGCAGATGGAAGCATTCCTGTCACAGAGGGCACACGTGCGTCGCTGGAAGCGTGTTTGCACATTATGCTCTAGCCTCTTCTCAGAAATCAGGCAGATGCTGAGCTTCTTGGTAACAGGGGGCTGGATTGGCAATGTGAGGGGGGGGGCAGGTGGGATGCCCTGTCTGTCGAAGGGGATTGCTGTGTGTGTTGCTGTGTGTGTTTGCACCTAATGCTGGCAAGCGGAGCCGCCATGGACCCTGAGAAGCTTGTGCATGAAGAGAGATGGCTTTCCACCTGTCTCAAGGGTTGGGTAGAGGCAATAGAGGAGACGGGGCCATGATTTGGGGTGCAGTATGAGGCACCCAGAGACAAGACCCTGAGGCATTATAGAGAACACTCTGACCATGTGTCTGCAGAGAAACTTGTTGAAAAAGGGTCTTCGTAGCCAGATCCCCAGTGGCCGCTGAAGAGGTACAGATGTGAGACTTCCTCCCGCTGTGGCATGGCGTGTTACTTGTCAGAGAAAGTATATTGTGATGTTACTAGAGTGTTCTTCAGTAATAAAGAGAAATGTGAAATGCCACAGAACAAAGTGTGGTCGAATCTAAACAACATGTGGAGCAAGCGAAGCCAGACACGTCTCAGGTGAGACTCATTGGGAGTGGGTGTGACGAGGCTGCAGTCACGAGGACCTGCAGGGGCCAGTGGAGAAAGAGAGCTGGTGGGAAAGCACTTCCCTTGAAGGTGGCTGACCCCTGCCACCACATGGCCCCTGAGCACCACAGGGGCTCGCTTCTGAGCACAGGACCAAGAATAGCCCCTGAGCACCACCAGGTGTGTCCCCAACCTCCTGCCCTTCTCTACCATCCCCCTCTCTCAGGAGGCTCTTCCTGAGAGATGGGCAAGTGTCTTACGGGTGGGCATAGATTTTCTCGAGAGAAGAAATATAAGGCAAGGGAGAGCCTGGTATGCAGATGTTACTGAAAAAGTGGATTTATTCCTAAGCTCTTGGGTTCTAGAGAGTGATATGGAATATTTGCACACAATGCTCAGATGCTTGTAGAGTTAGAATTTATTTATTATTCTTGGTCCAGGCAAAAGTGGAGGAAGAGTTCCTTAGCCCCAGGACCCTGGCCAGGAGGTCTGAGGAGGTCCCAGGGCTCATGGTGAAGTAGAAGTGTGTGTGTGCTGGTGGGAATGCCGACTAGTTCAGCCCTTTTGGAAAACAATATGGACGATTCTCAAAAACTAGAGGTTGAGCTCTCACTTGACCCAGCAATACCACTGCTGGGAATATATCCCAGAGGAGCAAAAATGTATAGTCGAAATGACATCTGCACTTATATGTTCATTGCAGCACTGTTTACAATGGCCAGAATCTGGAAAAAATCCGAGTGCCCTAGAACAGATGACTGGTTGAAGAAACTTTGGTACATCTATACAATGGAATACTATGCAGCTGTTAGAAAAAATGAGGTCGTGAAGTTTGCATATAAGTGGATCAGCATGTTAAGTATCATGCTAAGTGAAATGAGTCAGAAAGAGAGAGACAGACATAGAAAGATTGCACTCATCCGTGGAATATAGAATAATAGACTAGGAGTCTAACACCCAAGAATAGTAGAAATAAGTACTAGAAGGTTGACTCCATGGCTTGGAGGCTGGTCTCTCATTCTGGGCAACTCAGAGAAGGGAACACCAAGTAAAATGTGGTCGGATGTCATGCGGGGGAGGGGTGACGCGTGCCAAATGTAGACTAGAGACTGAACACAATAGCCGCTCAACACCTTTATTGCAAACCACAACACCTAATCAGAGAGAGAGAACGAAAGAGAATACCTTGCCATTGTGGCAGTTTGGGGTGGGGGGAGACGGGACTGGGGAGGGTGGGAGGGACGCTGGGTTTACTGGTGGTGGAGAATGGGCACTGGTGAAGGGATGGGTTCTCGAACTTTGTATGGGGGAAACATGAGCACAAAAATGTATAAATCTGTAACTGTACCCTCACGCTGACTCACTAATTAAAAATAAAAAAAACAACAACAAAAAAGAAATTTTAAAACAAAACAAAACAAAAAGTGTGTGTGTGTGTGTGTGTTGTGCACAGGATGTCTGTGTGTGGATGAGAAAATGGGCTTGACTATAAGCCTGCCTGAAAAGCACTACTGCCCATCTAGGGGACTTGGGGTGATAGCCCCCCCTGCCCGCACAATGAAGCTCACAAACAATGGGAATCATACAAATATGGACAGAGAGAGAGACAGACAGACAGAGAGGTGATGATATAGTGACATACAGATAGAGGATGGGTGGGGGATGGATAGATGATGGATGATGATTGGCTCCAGATTCTAGGTGATGGGGTGATGACTGCGTGGCAAATGGATGTGTGGGTAGGTGACGGATGATGATTGATGCATGAAGATGATGGCAGTTGATGAATGGTATATGACAGATGAATGGTGGATGGACAGATGATAGGTGATGGATAATTGATGGATAGGTGATAGATGATACTAGATATTAGGCAGATGATAGAGAAAGGATAGATAATGGATAGATACACAGTCTGATGACAAGAGACTATTCTAGGAAGAGGCAAGTAGATGCTAGAGATTTCTTATAAGGATTGATGACAGTGATTTATTACAAAGATAAATGAATGATAGATTTATTACAAGGATAAACAGAGATTTAATCTAAGAAATGGTCTGAGCCAAGCAGAGTGTGAGGCAGACCAGCAAGTGGCCGTCACTGTCAGGTCCACTCCGAAAGTGGAGGCAGGCAGAGAGCCTGGGGCCCTACCTCAAAGCCAAGCATCAGGTCTCAGCGAGGAGCTGGCAGTGCTCAGGGACCCAGCTTGAGGTCTTCCTCATGTAGGTCCGTGTCCCCACCACGTTGGGTCCCTAGCCCTGTGTACCTGGTATGCGTGAGGTCTGAGCCGTGCTTTCTGCTGCAGGAGTCCTGGGGCTCCCGGGAGCTGCACAGGCTCACCCAAGCTCCCCGTAAGCAGCTGCAGGCCTGGGGTGCTGGCGCCTCCCTGTCCCCCCATGCTGTGGAGCCCCCACCTACTGTGAGCCATGAAACCTCTCTGTGAGGGAGTCTAGAAGCCCAGGCCAGGTGAGGCAGAAGGTGAAAGACTCAGGTTGGTCCCTCACTTCCAGTCCTCATGTATTGGAGAGTTAGAAATTGTGTGTGTGTGTGTGTGTGTGTGTGTGTGTGTGTGTGTGTGATGGGAAACACATGGGTGTGCTCAGAGCTTACTCCTGGCTCTGTGCTCAGCGGTGACTCCTGCAGGGCTCAGGGGATCACAGCGGGTGCCGAGAATTGTAAGCACAGGTCAGCTGCTTGCAAGGCAAGCACCCTACCCACTGGACCCTTTCTCTGGCCCCAACGAGACAAAATCTAAATTCTCCCACCAGAGGTGAGCCAGTCACGGGTTGGCCCAGTGAGAGCGTAGGCAAAGACATGGGACTCGGGCTCACAGGGGTGAAAAGATGGGATTCTCTCCCTCAGGAGAAGGGAGATTTTGGGGAACTCGTGAAGGTCTCACCTGGGTAGGCTCAGAGACACAAAGCCCAGGGGTGTTTGGACTCACCCTGCAGCTCCATGCACACGGTTACACTCTCTATTCACATGTTTGTACACCAGCACATAGACCTGCCATCTCATCTACATGTGAAGGCACGGTCTACACTGAAACACACTCATGCCTTCGGAATATCTATAAACTGCCAAGTACACTTGTTTGTGGGTGTTATTTTTGTTTGTCTGATTTTGGGCCTCACGTAGCAGTGCTCAAGGCTTACTTCTGACTCTGAGCTCAGGAATTACTCCTGGTGGGACTGGGGGCGCCATGTGTGGTGCTGGGAATTGAATCTGGGTTGGGCGCGTGCCAGGCCAATGCCATCCCTAGTGTACTATCTCTGTGGCGCAACAAGCGTTCTTGTCATGAGAGTGAAATGAATCTATTTTGCTACTGGCCCTCTTACAGAATGATGCTTTAGCGTTTAGCGTGGCGGATCATGGCGAAAGTGCATTTCTAAACAGCAGGGGATTGTGTAACTAGTTCTAACTTACGAACTGAACTGTTGGGTGAAAAAAAGTCAATTTTCAATTTTCCTTCTCTCTCTCTCTTTCCCTCTCTCTATCTCTCTCCTCTTTCCTCCTGTCACTCTCTCTCCCTCTTTCTTTCCTCATTCCACTCTCATATTCTCTTCCTCCTTTTTGTTCTCTCCCCCACCTTCTCGGTCACCCCCTTTTCCTCTCCATCTCTCCAGCCCTCTCCTCTCTCCCCTCTTTCCTCTCCTGCCCCTCACACTCACTTCTTTCCCTCCCCTCCATTCTCTCTCTGCCTCCTCTCTCTCTCCATTCTGTCTCTCTCTCCCTCCTCTCTTCCTCTACCTCCTCCCTTCCCTTTCCTTTCTCACTCTCTCCTCTTTCTCCTCTGCCACGTTTGCAACATTTCTTGTTATATAACCATCTGCTCGCCCGCCCTTCACCCTCAGAGCTGCTCACCTTTCTCCCCTCTGTCTCTGCCCCTGTCTTTCCAGGAAGACTTTTCCTAGTAGCCTCGGTTGGCAGTTGGCACTATCTCTCACTTTCTTGAAACGCCTGCAGTCCACGCTATTGAGAGGACACGCAGATACACGGGAGCCCCAGACTGTAGCTGAAGGGAGAGGAGCTGCTTGAACTTCTGCTTGTCTTGAGCAAGGGGAAGTAACAGAATTGCCCAGGAGGGCTGCATGGTTGAGGCAGAGCAAGCTCAGCTTGTGAGAGAGGGCGCTGGGCAGACAGACACAGCAGACGCTCCAGGGAGACCCGCTTAGCACAGACCTGGGGCGTCTGTAAGGCGTCTCTGGGCTGCTCAGGTGGGAAGTTTCTGCTCTCTGCAGGCCAGTTAACTCCAGAGGTGGGTGAGCTGGAGACCTGGAG
The DNA here is from genome assembly GCF_027595985.1 of Sorex araneus. Classification (NCBI taxonomy): domain Eukaryota; kingdom Metazoa; phylum Chordata; class Mammalia; order Eulipotyphla; family Soricidae; genus Sorex; species Sorex araneus. The sequence goes on from NC_073303.1 coordinate 201,029,467, forward strand.
TCCACTCTGGGAACTGAGCAGAACTGGCATTGGAGTCTCCTGGACACAGCCGATGTGAGAGTGACAGAGCACTGCCTGTGCTGGTAGCTCCCGGCTCAGCCTGCCAGACAGCAAGCATTTCAACCCGGCATTCCGAAAGGGCCTTTACTAGACCTCTTGAATCCCACCTTATCTTCTGCGCTGACCTTGGCGTGACTTTAGCATCTTAATGTCTTCCAGGAGCTAACACATCCAAAAGATTTTATTTGCAGGAAGTTCAGGAAGTTCTTTTCAAAAACTTTCAATGAATATGAAAGCGTCAGACTTAAAAAAAAAATAGTACCGAGCATCTCTTTGTTCTTCCCAACTTTTCTCTTTGTTCTTCCCAACTTGATTAAATTCTCCCTTCAAAAGCTTTTTGCTGTTCCAATTCTCTTGCAGGAGTGGTAAGCAATGAACTCAAGGTTGTCTCATTAGCACATTGTTCCAGTGGTGTTTGGAAGGAAAGCAGGCTCAATAGGTACAATGTCAATTCCCTTTTTTTGGTGCTTGTCTTACACAAAGAGGATGGAAGCCACAGATAATTGGTGGGTCTGAAGAGTTAATTATGACATAATGTCTCTGGGGGTCTGGACAGGCTTTGAAGTGAGACTCATGATGGCTTGAGACAGCAGATAAAGCTCATGGAATTGTAGTGATTAGAGTGAGGTGGCTGGGAGAAATCAGAGCTCACATGTGTTGGACTTCCCACAGGCACCAAAGATGGGAACCTTAGCTGCCTGGAACCTGTACCCTGAGATGGAAAGCTGTCAGTTCCCATCTTATCAAACATCAACAGTGGAGTCAGACTGTCGGACACACCCACTCCATCTTCCCTTTCCTTTCAGAATCAAAGGGTTCCTGTGAATATTTGATTCATGCAAAAGGGCTTGAAGAACTAGAAGCATCCAAAGTTGCTATCCTCTTTTAAATAAAAAGTTTTATTTAAAGATGATGAGAAAGGTAAGATGTAAGAGAGAGAATAATGTTCAAGAGAGAATTAGAGGGGCTGGATTGATAGTACAGTGGTAGGGCATTTGTCTTGCACGAAGATGACCCAGGTTTGATCCCTGGTGTCGTATTGGGTCCTCTGAGTCTGGCAGGAGTCTTCTTGAGTGAATAGCTGAGAGTAACCCCTGAGCATGTCAGGTGTTGCCCCCAAAGCAAAACAAACATAACACACAAACACACACACATTCAAAGAACACAGGACTTCTCCAAAGGAAAGAGAACTAAGAGCATACTCAGTGCTCAAGGAATCCAGAAAGGCACCAGCAGAGAGGACTAATAAGGAAATTCTACAACCTCTGGTATTTATGCTCTTGAATAATCTCCCTGTGAGTAGAAGCAGAACTTGTTCTAATAAAACAAGAACAATGTATTTTGTAGATGTAATTAGCATTCAAAATCAGTTGATTCTTAGAGAGTGAAATTCATAGTGAGGAAACAGTAACCTTTCGAAAATGAAATCCATAGGAGGGAAACAAGAAACAAGGAGGGGAAAGAGAAGGAAATAGAGGAGGAGGGGAAAGTGGAAGAGTGCTCTGTTCCCCCCACACACACTATTGCAGGTTTTGAAGAGTTAAGGGATTGGAGAAGGTCCAGTAACAGGGAACAGGTGTGAGTCCCTCAGGGCTGGGACCTGTTGCCTTCTGACTGATATTTTGCAAGACGTTGCAGCTCTAAGTCCCACAACACAAAGAGTTAGTCAATGACCAGTGTGAACTTGGCAGTGATTTCTTTCCCTTCAAGCCTGCAGATGAGAATTCAGCCCAACCTCCCCTGACCTCAGCCTGTGGGACTCTGAACTGAGAGAGCCCAGCAGAGCGATGCCCCAAGTATCCATCCTACAGACGTGGGGCTATTACATATGAGCTGGTTATACCATGAGAGAAAAAACAGTTACAAAGCTTTCCAGTCAAAGTCTCAGTCATACAGTGATCAAACACTGGTAATGGTGTTTTTGTTCCCCTAAAGTCAAGAGTGGGAACATAGTCTTAAATTGCTTTAAGAAGATGAGAATGGGGCTGCAGCGATAGCACAGTGGGTAGGGCATTTGCCTTGCACGTGGTCAACCCGGGTTTGATCCCCAGCATCCCATATGGTCCCCTGAGCATTGCCAGGAGTAATTCCTGAGTGCAGAGCCAGGAGGAACCCCTGTGCATCACCAGGTGTGACCCAAAAAGAAAAAGAAACATGAGAATGAGGGCAATGAATGATTCTAGAATATTTAGTTGTATTTCAAAGAGTAGCTTTTGTGGGGACAGTCATTTATACTAATGCTAAAAAAGTACATAGGATCAACGCGTTCCTCCTGTCTTTATGTCACATTCTAAGGATCAATATTCCTCACCCTTGTATTTTGCTAATTACCTGTGCAATGTATCGTCACTTCCCTAAAGTGTACATTATTTCCTTACCAGGTTTCTTTGGGGATTCAATTTCCCATCACCTGCGAGGTAGGCACACAATTGAGAGACTCTCCTTCCAACTTAGTTCAGGGTGTCACAAATGTTGTGTCCCCCAAAAGGGAAGCCATTCAAATTATGCAATGATTATGGATGCCTTCCAGACTGAAGACTTAAAATGATCTGCATCAGAACATAACCATTAAGTACCATTTCCAGGTATATGACACCATAAAACACAAGCTAAATTAACTTGGCCAACAGCTTCATAGCCTGTAGCTGCATACATGCTAGCTAATATTTGCACAAATCATTACAAATCCATTTTGTGTATTTGGACACTTGCTTGCTCATTTTCCCTTGTAATTAGCATTGTCAGGAGTGGCAGTCTCTGCTGTGTCACACAGCCCCTTGGGTAGGAGTTGGGGACATCACTTGCTGTCTATTTATTTATGAGCTGAGTTACTTGTATGTGGCTGTCTTCCAGGAGCCTACGGCAGTGAATATGTATTCTGGGATAAGTCATAATTTACTTTCTTTACTCTCTAAAGGCTCTTGCTACCAACTTGGGAAATAACCAGCTCTTTTTCTTTCAAATTTATAGTTTCCAAGGGCAGCACTTATCTTCTGCCCAGCCCTATTGTAGAGGTGCAGCAAAAGAACAGACTTAAAGTTTTCTTTGTTGTTTCAAAATCCTCTGTCTCTGTCTCTCAGCCTATACCTCTGCATACACCAGTATCTATACCTTGCCTACATTGATATCTCTATCTACACCTATATCTGTATCAGCTATTTTCTTACTGCCATTCAAGATAATCATTTCTAGAGAAATAAAACAGAAGACATGCTCAACAAAGTTATGAGTTGACCAGAACATTCTTTGTGCCAGCGGGTCCCGTAGGCATCTGTATTTGTTCTTTAGGGTTTCCTGACAGAGCAGCCCAGACCAGGAGCCTACACACAGACATGTCTTTTCTCTGAGTTTCGGTATCTGGCAGGGCAGATGAAGGTGTTGTCAGATCAGCTTCCATCCAAGGGGTCTCAACTTTGGCTAGTGGGTGGCAGCTTCCTTTGTAGTTTTTCCTCTGGGCACATTTGTTTCTAAATTCTTCATCTCATGACACCAGTCTGCTTGCATCAGGGCTCACAGCTGTGACCTTGTTTTTATTTAATATCTTCTTTCTGGCCCTATCTCCAGACATAGTCACATTCTGAGGTCCTAAGCATTGGGATTTCCCTCCAAGAAAACTGAGTTCCAACACCCTGCTTGGAGCCCAACTTCACTGGTGTTGGAAAGATAGTCCTGGGAGGTGGAAGAACTTTGGAAATTCCTGAAGTGCTGCCTTAGAACTCATTTTCAGGGGCTGCCAAATGTTTCCTGTAGGGTAAGTGAATGACCCATAGTCATTCTCAGAGATTAAGTCAACAGGCACAAAGCCAAGTCCCACCTTCCAAAATCCCACAAAGACACGGTAGAAACTCAGAATTCAAGACATTTAAGAGGTGGACTTATGTCAAGTTCATTCAAATTTGATAAAGGCCTTGATATCAGACCCAAATTAAAAAATTACCTCATGGAAAACAGGTACAACTCTTCTTTGATATTGACTTCAGGGAAATATCCAACAATTAAAGTCCATGGCAAAGAAAATAGAAGAAAACAAAAACTGCTGGGGCCTGGAAAATTTCTTAAAGGACTGAAATACATGTTTTTCACACTGCAGGCCAGGGCTTGGTCCCCAGAACCACATGGTCCCCTGCCTACTGCTAAGAGCAATCTACAAACAGTGAGTCAGGAGTAGTCCCTGAGTACTACTAGGTAGGACCCAATCTTCTTCCCCAATAAATACATTTATTTATTTTTTTTAATTTGAGGGATTACCTCAAAGTATGGAGTCTGCACTATGAAAGAAGCAGTAGCATCCTACTAAATGAAAGATAATATTCACTCACCACACATTTGACAGAAGGCTATCTCTCAGATCTGTAAAGCACTAATAAAACTCCACAACAAAAACAAGATCCCCATCAAAAAGTGGTGGAAGGGCTGAACAGCTACTTCTCCAAAGAAGTAATGCAGAGGCTGGCGGGCAGATGATAAAATGTTTATCATCACTGACTAAGAAGGAAATGCAAATCAAAATGACAATAAGATATCATCTCATACCCGTGATCATGAATGGCAGATGTCGAAAAGACCAGATACAGCCAATGCTGACAGGGCTGTGGGGGAGAAGGAACCTTAGTTACTGGGGCTGGCAACAGTCTAGTTCATCCTCTCTGGAAGTTGCAGATGGGTAAAGCCCAGAGTAAGAACTCAAGTCAAGCTGCCAAGGAGCAAAGGAGGCTGGAAAGGTTACCCAGCCAGGTGTTGGCACTTCAGGGTAGCATGAGGACTGGAAGATCTCCATTCTGGATGCTGAGACACATATGAGGCACTCCGGTTTCCACAGGAGATTTTGTTTATACACAGAGAGACTGGGTAGGGGAAAAAGAGAGGGCTCGTTCCCCTTGTAAGTAGATAAGGTTGACTTCTCCTTGGCCCTCATGTATGGGGTATCAGCCACCTGTGCAGATATGTTTCTATCAGCTCTTTTATGCTGATATTTTTATGCTGGGATATCCATGGAGCGGCAGGATGGACAATCATTCACCCTAATACGTTAAATGAGAACTCAGAGTCAGAGCCACAATACCTGGTGTGCAGCTACCTTCGGGACCAAGTAAGAGAACTAAAATCTCGACTGTAGGACAGAGTCACCTCTACTTCCTTCTTCCTCTTCTGAGTGATTCCAGTGTTCTAGAAACCTCTCCTGTAGAATTTCCCTTACATCACAATGGATCCACCTTCCGACTGAGAAGTTGGGTCACTGGCATTGGTAGTCTCGCCATCAGAGGTGGGGTCAGGGGCAGAGCCGTGGCTAATGTGCCCACGACCTGCTTCATTTCCCCCTGCTGTGGATCAGAACAGTTCTTTAATGCAGTCTGTTTTAACGCAATTTAGAGAACTCATTATGTTTCATTCATGGCTCAATACTGCTAAATATTATTACCCACTCCAATTTAATTAGTATTACATTGAAAATTACACAAGAATACAGAAGACTGCCCTATTGATTCAAGCAGGGGCGATGAAATCACTCCTAAATGTCTAGGCTGGTGCAGCCCTTCTTGGCTTGTCGTTAGCCAAGGATACATGTCTTTGGATGCTGAGTTCTGTTTGTAGCTGGTTGATCAGTTCACCAAGATCAACCAACTACAATGGAATTCCTGAGCAAGAGAGATGTATTTTCCTCCATCTAAAATAACTTATCCAAGAGAATTTTTCTATCAAAGGGAGATTAAGTAAAAGGCAATGATAGAAGGATCTCTGAGCATTTCTCTGTTCTTTGATTGTGATCAGATGAGCATGCAAATCACCAGATTTCCATCATCCTTGACAATGGCTGTTTCTCAGCGGTTGAGATAAGGGGAGGAGCTAGAGTAAAGCACTGGTGGCCTGGGAAAGTCACACAGTTTGACCCACTCACATGGACTCACTCCCTCTTTCAGTCTCACCTCTTTCTCACCACATTCCTAGTCGTCACCCGAGAGAAAAGTTGTCCTGATGTCTTAGTTTAGGTATGTAGCAAATTTTACAGCTTCTTTCCCCCATAACATGCAGATCTGAATATTAATATTGCAGCTATACTTTGGGCAGATAGAGAACAGAATTATCCTCTCCATTCCTTAAAAATAGAATTCTGGTTATGAAACAATTTTAAATGTATCGAGTGCTTGCATGCTTGATATTATGTGTCTGCTATCTCCTTAGACTCTACGCTCTGTCAAGCCTCATACTGTCAAGCTATTTATCACAAATGAAATTCATATTGATTGTTGGGTTTTAGACTTTGGCATAGAACATTCTTGCTTCCACTTCTTCTCCTTTTCTTTTTCTGGATCTCTCCCTTTCACTGGTCTCTTCTTAATATTTCTCCTTCACTCTGGGCTCAAATAAAAACCTCTTTTCTATTTCTAATTGGCAGTATAGAGTTCAACTGGTGGTCTTTCCTATTCCTCTGGGTTTTTCGTCAACTGGCGGAGCAATCCAATTATAGTCAGACAGATTAGTAGGAGAAAATAAAACAGATTTAATTACATACATATGGAGACAGTGGGTGAGGATTCGTATTCTGAGTTGAGATGTTGGTCTGGGCTCCGAGGACAGAATGAGGTGGGCAAGAAGGGGGTGTCCCCTATGCTGAAGACAAGGAAGGAACTCTTTAACTCCGTCTTTGAGCTGCCGTAGAGACAGGAATTTCTCATAGGAAGGGTATTTCTGGTAAAAAATTATCCAGAATTTTCTGGGTAATATTTCTAATATTCAATTTTTAGCTACAAAAATTGTAAAAGCTTTTTGGTAAAAGCTTTTGGTAAGTGGTAAAAGCTTCTCATCAGCCTTCAGGATCTTGTTTGATTTTGAAACAATCCACAGGTCAAAGTGGCATGTTCGGAACATCATGGGAGACCTGCCCAGCCAGATTCAGAACGTCACATGTTGCAGTTACTCCTCCTCAGCTGGCCATGGGCCCCTTTAGACTGAGCTCTGCAGTTTAAAGGGAGAACGTTAGACTTTCAGCAGAAGGAGGAAGCAGTGGATGTAGTTTCCATGCTGAAGCTGCTATGAGCTGGCACCTGACCCCTCTGTTCTTCTACCAAGTGATCTTGACTGTCTTGTTTCCCAAAAGGGACAGGAAGTTTGTGTCTTGGTTAAACAATTTTCTTTTTCTTGAATAGCCTTTATGTGCATTTACTGTAAAATATACTAAAATGCTTCATATTGGGCCTCAGAGATAATCATTGTACATATATCTGAAATTTTAATAATTATATGATGGGATTAATTTTGTTATACTACTTTAAATTACGTTGTACTTAATGAATGTCAAGGGTATTTTCTTCTTAAATTTGAGAATATTTGTTGATATAAAAGCTGGGTAACCATTCTGGGCAGTCAAAGATTTCTTTGATTTGTTTTAGTGCATCTTCCATTAGAATTCAATTCAATACTTCTGACTGACCTACAGTCATGAATGATCAGAACTTAAGAGTTAGATTGTGATTTGACAACATAGACGCCTTGTACCAATGTTTTCTGGATTGAGGGCTGTCACAGAAAAGAAAATTCTGAGGTTGGGATAATCTATGATTATATCATAGAGTGTGAAGAATTGTTCTGATAACCAGGCCAATAATTTCCAGTTTTCTCAAATCATTGCATGATGTCCTGTTACCCAAAGAATTGTTTCTTGTCTTAAGAGAAAACTAGGCTAGGAATTAAAAAAGAAAGAACATTGAGTTTATTGTAGAATATTTCATCATGATATTTATATGTGGTTTTGTCTATCTAGACTTCTCTTTAAAGTTTAATTTATCTAAGATGATAGAAACAGAATTATCTGAATTTATTGGGTAGATAAAATATAAAAAAATCCAAGAATGACTTCTAGCAATTATCCTTGAGGATCATCATTGCATTATGGCTCAAAATTGGTTGGAATAGTGTTTCAGAAGTTTCGTCTTGGCAAGGTAGTCAATAGAGTACTGGATTCCTATCTTGTGTTTGAAGAGATCAACAACACTGTTGTTCAGTTGAAAGCAAATGCATATTGTGTGTTTAAGAACGCTTTGTAGAAAATCTCTGTTCTCTGCCAAAATCACTTGCTTCTCTATGCAGCTCACCCTGCCTTGATGATTCTTGCTTCAGCTCTTTCCCCTGCTCTGCTTGTACCTTTCATGCATTGCCAATGGCTGCCATCTTGTCAAAATGGCAGAGTGGGCTGGAGCCTCAGAGATCAAATGGATGAAAATCCTCAAGTTGGTAAGTCTGGCCTTTGTTGAAGATATTTGCCCATCCCTAGTTTACATAACATGTGGAGTCCAGAATGGAAATTGGTGTCATTCAAGTGACTCTGTTTTCTAGTTTTCATGAAGTGATAAGAGACTATTTCCTTATTCCCACCAAAGCAAGTAATGCTTCTCACAGTGGAGACCCAGAGTGCCATTCCTTTCGGTCTGCACACATTATAGATTGAGAGAGATTTATAGCAGGAGAATATTTTTTTTTAGTGACACCTGGTGATGCACAGGGGTTACTCCTGGCTCTGCACTCAGGAATCACCCCTGGCGGTGCTAAGGGGACCATATGGGATGCTGGGAATCGAACCCATGTCGGCCATGTGCAAGGCAAACACCCTACCCGCTGTGCTATCACTCCAGCCCCAGAAGATGCTTTGATACCCATTATTGAAAATGATTTGGAATATTCTTCACTCTTAGGGAAGGCCCTCCAGGCTGCCTCTCCTGAGAACAGTGGACTTGCCAAAGATCTTCCCCATTCCCTTGTTATTCCTCCTTTCAAATTAGCCAGGTGCAGCTGGCCCAATACCCACATTCTGCTCTGACTTTTCAGCTTTTTTTTTTAATCTGTAGAAAAAGAATTCTTTTATTTACTACCACTTTAAAGACGAGTCTTATACAAAACTATGTAAAACATAATAATGGTTTTCTTCCCTTAGAGTCATTTATAAATGATCTTATCTGAGGATCACACATTCCTGCAACACGCTAGATATTAGCAAAACATTTGGGTTGAAACTGGAGTCTAAAAACCCAAGAGACATACTGGAAGTTTCTACCTTCTTGACAAGGAATATTCATGGGTCCCAGGAGGCTAGAACTTGTTCACACTGGAGGCAGTGGACTTCCTCCCACATTTGCTCTTTGTTGAAATCCTGTGAAGTCAGCATTGAAGGATGGTTATTTGTGGGTCTCAGGAAGAAGCCTCTCTGGTAGACTGGAAAGGACATAAAAGGGAGGTTGAAGAAATTCTAATCCTGAAAATTCTCTCAAAATAGTATCATCCTCATTTGCCTTAGGAGGTATAATTGTAGACTCCCTTATATTTAGAGAATACAAAGCGGGTGTTGGATACTTTTAGTTTGGTGGCTCTGGATTAATCCTGGGCCCTTCAGATGTGCTTTGACTATGTATCAAGAAGGTAAAGATACACCTTGACTAATTGTGTAGTGGAGAGTGGAGAGTCCCTGGCTGGAAGGTTGATGACCAAAGTGGATTTAACTCTCTGTTTACTCTTTCACTAGAGCTCTTATAATGAACTGGGTGGATTATGAGGACATCAGTGGAGGGTTTGGACCCTTTGGAAGTGATGGTGATAATAGAATTGTTCTGTTCAAGTCCTGACATCCAGGCCCTGGAGTATGACCATATACATCAATGCCATAGAATGTTGTAACCATGTTTTCTGGACTATAATAAAATAACATTTAGGGAAAAAAGAACATAAATGCAATTCTTCATGGTTCTGACATATAGGAAAGTCATGGACTTAGGGGTATTGGTTTTATAGCCTGTGACTTTATTATACGAGTCTATTGTTTCTAGGAGCTTCTTGGTAGAGGCTTTAGGGTTCTCTAAGTATAGTATCATGTCATCTGCAAATAGTGAGAGCTTGATTTCTTCCTTTCCTATCTGGATGGCCTCAATATCTTTTTCTTGCCTAACTACTACGGCAAGTACTTCCAGTACTATATTGTATAGAAGTGGTGAGAGTGGACATCCTGGTCTTGTCCCAGATCTTAGAGGGAAGACTTTTAGTCTTTCCCTATTGAGGATAATGCTTGCTGTGGGCTTGTGGTAGATGGCTTTGACTATATTGGGGAAAGTTCCTTCAATTCCCATTTTGGTGAGAGTTGTCATCATAAATGGGTGTTGTATCTTGTCAAATACTGTCTCTGCATCTATTAATATGATCATATGCTTTTTATCTTTTCTTAGATTGATATGATGTATTATGTTGATTGACTTTAAGTGTTAAACCATCCTTGCATCCCTAGGATGAATCCCATTTGGTCATGGTGCATGATCTTTTTGATGAGTCGTTAGATTCTATTTGCTAATATTTTGCTGAGGATCTTTGCATCGGTGTTCATCAGGGGCGTTGGCCTGTGATTTTCCTTTTTGTGGTGTCTGTCTAGTTTTGATACTAGGGTAATATGTGCCTCATAGAAACTGGGAGTGTTTCTGTTTCCTCAATTTCCTGGAAAATCTTGAAAAGGACTGGAAATAGATCCTCTTTAAATTTTTGGAAGAATTCGCTAGTGAATCCATCTGAATCTGGGCTTTTGTTTTGGGGAAGACTTTTGATTACTGTTTCAATTTCCTCGGTAGTGATAGGTCTATTTAGGGACTCAAATCTTCTGGTTTGGCCTCGGGAGGTTAGAGGAGTCCAGGAATTTATCCATTTCTTCTAGTTCTGGCAACTAGAACTCACCAGTGAAAGCTGTTGGGAAGGTAGGTGTGGCGGGGGCTCAGAGGCAACACTCTCCCCTGCCTCCGTCTGCTTCGGGGTCTCAGCCATCCTTGAGGCTGCTTGGAGCAGCCTGGTCAGTCCCTACTGCTGCCCTTGCCTAGTTTTCTCCTTGCAGAGTCTTGGTCTGTGTCTATTCTCTGCCTATTTTTTTAATGGGGAGGGAGGGGTTTCCTAGCAAGAGGTATTCAGAGATCCAGGGACACACCAGTGATCCTTAGCTTATTAGACTAGTGGTTTAACACAGGGCCCAGGAGGTGAGGCAGTTCGTGCTCTGAGGGCCAGAGGTTCTGGGCCACCCTGACAGTGTTGGAGGCATCCAGGGTCACACCCAGGAATAATCAGGAGCCTCCAGGACTGCACCCAGTGATACTTGGGGACCATGCGGAGGCGGAAATCTAAGCTAGGTCAGATACTTGCCAGGCATGTGCCCTAACTAATGTATTATCCCCCAGCCCCCACATCCCTGTTTGTTCCATGGGGGGAGGCCAGGAAGATCCAGTGAGACCTCCTCATAGCATGCTGACCCCTGCAAAGTCACTGTTCCAAATAAGGTCACGCTCCAGGTCCTAGACATCAGAGCCACTTGAACAGAACAATTCTACACATCAGGACTCAACTCTGTCAGGAATCCTGTGTAGGTGAGCCTCAGAGAGGAGCCTCTAAGCTTCAGCAAAATCCCTACCTTGCAGCCCCTCCACCTCAGCCCACCCCCCATCAAACGGTCCTCATGTCAGTTGATTGGCAGGATTGTTCTTCTGGGGCACCCGAAGTGGGCCACCTAGTTCTCTGCACCCTCCTACTTGGTACATTCTGCATTCATCTTTCTTCCAGTGTTTCCTTCCTTCCCCCGAGAGGAAGGGCTCAAGACTAGTGAAGAATTCTCAAACTTGCAAGCTGATCTCTTCATGAGAGCCCGGTTAACTTTAGGGAGCCCAGGGCTTGCAAAGAATGGCTTGAAATTCCAAAGACTTTGACAAACCGCTTCAACTTCGACCCCGTGGGTTTTGGTTCTACACTTTGCAGTTATCCAAGAGGAAGTCTAGGATGGTGCCCAGTGGAGCACTCTACCACCTGCGGAAAGATGTGTTTGGGTTTCTGACTCGAATCTAAGGATGAAGACCTCTGGGAGGAGAGACTGCTACAGCAAGAGTATGTCCCAGATTGTGCAGTGATTCCAAATGATGGTCCCTTCCAGACAGCAAACCACTGGCCATGAAATGCTCCGAGAGCAATTACAAGACCCTAAGAAATCCTGCCCAGTGGGTGATAGCCAGCTCCTCACAGAAGCAGAGAAGGAGCAGCATTGGAAGATGCGCTGGGCCCGAGAGATAGTACAGCGGGTAAGGGTCTTGCCTTGCACACACTAGCCTGGCTTCGGTCCCTGAAGCACCGTCAGGTGTGGTCCCTGCTTGGAGTACCAGAAGCAAGCGCTGAGCATAGCTAGGGAAAAACACAAACCCAAGGGAAAACGTGTTATTCAGGTCCTGCACAGATGCAGCAAAGACCTTCAGGTCTAGGTACCTTCGGGTGTTCCATCACTGGCATACTGATTGCGTATGAGCAATCGCCTTGGCTCTGGTCTTCTCTGTGATCTGTTACATCCCCGAGCTTCAGGGCTGTTGGCTAGGCATCTGCCCCAGTACCGCCACGTCCTGTGGTGGCTGTGCATGTCTGGGCACTGACCCGGGGAGGTGGGTTACTTTCACTTACTGTCCTGGAGCCATATCACTGACCGCAGGAGAAGACATTCATTTCCTGCTCGGGTGATAAGGAGCCCATATCATCACAGGAATCTTGGCTCATTTTAAGTCAGGTCTGGGAGATAGTGAAGGGGTAAAGGCACTTGCCTCGCAGGCAGCCTGGTTTAATCCCTGGCATTGCATATGACACCCTCTCCCCCACCCCCCTGCCTCAGCCAAGTACCACCATGAGAGACCCCTGGGCACGGATGGTAAGCCCTGGGCACTGTTGACTCTGGCCTAAACCCACTCCACTCCTTTGGGTTACTGAAGCTAGTGCCAGCTCTGTGGTCACTTATCCACTGTGTGTCTTGCATGGGAGCCCCTGGAAACACCCCAGGCCACAGACGGAGGCCGTGCAGAGAGTGTCCTGCTGGATGGACCCAGGCAGGACTGGGCTGAAGCCCAGAGGGAAGCTTCTCTCTCCCTCCCTTGGGAGAGGGCGCTGGGGAGGCTGAACGCTGCCCAGCAGAACTGATGGATAAAGTGATAGCCAGGACGTGTCAGCAAAATGATATATTTTTTTATTTAAATTTTTAATTAATGAATCACCGTGGGGGTACAGATACAGGTTTACATATTCTCGTGCTTGTGTTTTGGTTATATACAGCTTGAGTATCTATCCCTCCACCAGTACCCGTTCTCCACTGTTAACCCCATCATCATCCCTCCCACCCCCTCCCACCCCCTCCCACCCCATTCCCCTCCCCACTCCGCCTTATTGGCAGAGCATTCCCCTCTGTTCCCTCTCTCCCTTTGGGCATTGTGTGGTTATCTTTTTTTTTTTAAGTTTGGAAACTGAGGACTGTGAACAAGTACATTATTAGGGAACATCTAATGAGGCTTCAGCCCCCAGCACCACAGGGTCCCCAGGCATCACTGGGTGGGACCCTGAGCATCCCCCTAAGCCCTATGGGAGTTGTCCAGGCCACCTGGCCACTACAGACCTCACACAGCCCCAGACCCTTGCACGGAGCCCCAACCTGATGGACTGAGAATTGCCAGTAGGAGAATTGCCTCCTCCCCACAGACACCACTCCAGGCCTCCTGAGCCAGGTGATCCTAGACTTCCTGGCTTCACATGACCCCCACTGAAGAGTTTGCATGTGTGACAGTGAGAGATCTGCCACCCAGGCTGACCCTCAGACCTCGGGGCTCTGAGGTGGGGATTGGAGGCGCTGGAATCTCAGGGGAGGCTGAGGGAAGAGTCTCCTCGCTGGTTTAGTCACTGTAGTCGACACACTTCAGTTCCTTGGGCCTTGGGGCTGAGTTGGCATTTCCTGTTGACTGTCCCTTCATAGGGCTGTCCTGGCATCTCCCCCTCCTCTGTTCAGGGAGGCCCTGCAGCCATTCCGAAGCCAAGACAGCTTGTCCTTGTCATGATGGGCTTCCTCTGAGTCCTCCACCACCGGCTGGAAAACACTACCTGTAGGGGCTTCTTTAGGGGCCCAGGATATCTCAGGAGAGTTTTCTAATCTCGGGAGACTTCTAAGTGGTGGTCTGGGTGCCCCCTAAGCTATTCTCAACTAACTGGGTTGTTGGTTCAATATGAGAACCCACGGTGCTGTGGACCTCCATGGTGGTGCTGGGAGACCCATGTATCGCCAAGGATGGGACTGGGGTCAGTTATGCGCAGTGCACGCACCCTAACTCCCTGCTCTCTCTTCAGCTCCAGTTTTCTGGTTTGGGGGGAGTAGTTTGGGCCACACCTGCTGGTGTTCAGTGTTGACTTCTGTCTCTGAACTCAGGGATCACTCCTGGTGGGGTTTGGGGCACCCTCTGTGATGCTGGGAACGGAATCTGGGTTGGCCTCAGGCAAGGCAAGCCCAGTGCCTGCCTGCTGTGCTGTCTCTCTGACCCTGGGCTTCCAATTTTAAGCAAATTACTGCTTTGTTTTTCCTCTCCCGATCTATTCTTGTCTAGCTGTTAAGTTGTAACCACTTTGTTTGTTCACAACACTAACATTTTATCTGTGATAGATATTTTTATACATCTTGCCTCATCTTGTTATCTTACATAATTTGTTTTTTTGATATATGGACATTTCAAATTTATACATGATAGCTTTTTCACCTGCATATTTTATCATGTTTTTTTAATACTCAGAAGCATGCCTTTTCGGTTCAAGATCAGATACACTTTTCTCCGCAAACATTATTGGCAGTTTTTTTTTATCCGCTAGATATTAATTTTGGTGTGGAACATAAAATTGAAGCTTTACATATTTTTCTTTAAATGCTTAAGTAGCTTGTCTAAACTACTCCATCAAAAAAAAAACCCTCATTTTTTTTCTGCAGTGATTGTTCTGCCATTTTTTATAATAGACTGAATTCTCATTTACATATTCATGACTCTTTAGGATGTCTCTTTTATTCTACTGGTTGACCTGCAGTTTCTTCAGCCAGAACCATTACTTAAGTTATGATTTTATAAATATTCACAAATATCTGATAGATATTGTTCTTATTATTTTTATTTTTTGGAAAACTAGGCCAGAGAGATAGTACAATGGATAAGGCACTTGGCTTGAATGTGGCCAACCCAGGTTCAGTACCCAGTGCCCCATAGGGTCTCCTGAACCTTGCCAGGAGTGATCTCTGAGCTCAGAGCCATGAGGAAGCCCTGTGTGTGGGCCCTCAACAAAACCCACACCAAAATATGCTATTTTTTTCCCCCAGATGGACTTGAGAATCAGTCTTCAACTTCCATTTGGAAAGTCCATAATCACTGGTGGAGGGCCACTGATGCCAGAGGTGGATTTGGGGTTGGAACATTGTATGATCGAAATTCTATGATATAAACACTGTATATCATGGGTTCTAAATTTAAAAAAATACAAACAAAAATACAAACAAATCAGCAGAGCCTGGCAAGCTACCCGTGGCATACTCGATATGCCAAAAACAGTAACAACAAGTCACACAATGGAGAGGTTACTGGTGCCTGCTCGAGCAAATCAGTGAACAACGGGATGACAGTGATACAGTGAAAACAAACAAATAATTCACAGGTACCAGGGATGGCTTGGTGGTAGCACTTCTCTCTTGCTGAAGTGAGGCCTTGCGTTTAATGCCTGGTACTAACCCATGTGTAGAGGACAATCTTGCATGCTGTTGGGTTATGTGGCTCTGCAACAAAGTTTGCAGTCTTTAACACAAGGTGTGTTCAAGAGCCACAACCCAGGTGTGTGAGCACCACAACCAAATGTATGACCTTTTGTCATCATATAAACAACAGAATGGAAGCAAAGGGAAATTTAAAGCAAATTCACTTGCTTAGAGCACATATATTAACTTGGAGAGAAAATTGACATCTTTACTATATTGACTCTTTTCATCCAAAACGATAAGAAATCTCTACTTACTTAAGCCTTTTTCTATCTTTCCATAAAGAATTATGACAGTATATGAAAAATTTTCCTCATGAGTCTCATGTTTCTTATGCATTTATATTCATAAATTTTATTATTAGTCAATTGGAAACTTAAGTTTAAAAAAATGATTGTGGGTTTTGGGCCATGCTTGATGATGCTCAGGGGTTACTCCCGGTTCTGCACCTGTCTCAGGAATTTTTCCTGGCAGTGCTCAGGGGATCTTATAAAATGTTGGGGATTGAACTCAGGTTGGTCACACGTAAGACAAGCACCCTACCTGCTGTTACTATTGCTCTGACCCTTTATAAGTACTATTGTGAACTTAAATCTTTTCCCCACATGATTTTGAATTATAGTGAGGGCTGGAGCGATAGCACAGCAGCTAGGGTGTGTGCCTTACACAGGGCTGACCTGGCTTCAATTCCTCCGTCCCTCTTGGAGAACCAGGCAAGCTACTGAGAGTATCCCACCTGCTCGACAGAGCATGGCAAGCTACCTATGGTGTATTTTATATGCCAAAAACAGTAACAACAAGTCTCACAATGGAGACATCACTGGTGCCTGCTCAAGCAAATCGATGAACAACGGGACAATAGTGCTACAGTGCTACATAAGAAAGCATAGTGTTTGAGAAATCTTATTTGTAGCATATTTTTTACTCTTTATGCACTTTACTCTTTATTGACCACAGAAACAAAAGTAATTCCTGGTCTTCTGTTAAGCATAAACAAAGTCATAATCCTTTTGCTAACTCACTAGAGGAGATGCTTCTGGTTTTAGGTGGAACTACCTTCATAAGTGTTATTCAATTGCCTCATTTGAGGCCTTACCGTCTTCCCTTCTCTGCACATTTGTTAACTGATCACTGCCAATTTCCTCCAAGGACTGTGGTGGGCTAGATAAGGACCTCTCAAAGATGTGCATGTCCAAATCTCTGGGACCTGTGACTATGTTAGTCAATAAGGCAAAAAAGATTCTGCAGATGAACATGAACCATGAACCATCTGATACATGAACCATCTTGAGATGGGAAGATTATCCAAGATCATCTCAGCAGCTGCAGCATAGTTAGAGCCTTATGAGAAGAAGACAGGAGAAAACTTGGAGATTGAGGTAGGACCATCAAATAGACAAATTGGAAGATTGTTGTGCTGCTGATTTTGAAGATGGGCCAAATCCTAGGTCAAGGAAGGCAGACACACCCAGAAATTGCAATAGGCAAAAAATTTAATTCCTCCCCTTGAGACTCCCAGAGCAAATACATTTGGACACCCTGACTGAGGGCTCTTGACTTTCAGAACCACAAGGTAATAAATTTGTGCTGTTTTTGATGACAAGTTGGTGGCAGTTTGTTGCAGCAGCCATAGGAGAATTATATAGTAAGTCTCTGTGGACATGCAAAGGGCTAGGAGATACAAGGAATTCTGTAAATTAGTTGCATAATTTAGATAATTGAGTTGTTATTATTTATTTATAAAAATAAAAATAGTTTCAATTCCTCACCTGTATCACTCAAAATACTGAAGAGGAAGATAGACAAGTTTTTGTAAATGTGAGTTGACTTTTGACCCTGCATTTTATTTTTATTTTAATGTAGGGTTGGGGGGTGTTGGATCACACTTGGCGGTGCTCAGGGCTTATTCTTGGCTCTGTGCTCAGGGATCATGCCTGGTGGGACCTAGGGGACCATATGTGGTGTTGGGAATCAAGCAGGGTTGGCTGCATGTAGGACAAGCTCCTTAACCCCTGTACCATCTCTCTGTCCCCTGACCACGTTTTCATTCTCTGCAGTTCTTCTAAGAACATTCTTAAAAATCTATCCCTTTTCCCCTAAAGGCACTGTGGTTTGCAATACTCTACTGAAAGGGTATCATGCATATCACTTTGCCTCCTTTCAGCACTCAGTTCTGGTCCAGAGTGACCACTTTCCACTATCATTGTCATAGTGATCCCTTCTCTGACCTAACTTCCCTCCCCACATTGTGGCAAGGTTTCTGCTAAGGACCAGTCCTCCTGACCTTTATTTCTATTATCTTTGGGCATTATTCTCCTTCTGTGTTTCTTTACATCTCACAAATAAGTACAATCATTCTATGTCTGTCCTCTCCCTCTGACTCATTTCACTAGCATGATACTCTCCATGCCCATCCATGTATCAGCAAATTTCATGACTCTACTTTTCTAATGGCTGCATAATATTCCATTATTATGTACCATAGATGTACCATAACTTCTTTATTCACCCGTCTGTGCTTGATTACTTGGGTTATTTCCAGGTGTTGACTCTTGTGAATAGAGCTGTGGTGAACACAGGAGTGAAGATGCCTTTTCTGTATTGTGTTTTGGGGTATATTGCTGGGTCATCACTGTCGCTGTCACCCCGTTGCTCATCGATTTGTTCAAGCGGGCACCAGTAACGTCTCTTATTGAGAGACTTATTGTTACTGTTTTTGGCATATCCAATACACACGGGTAGCTTGCCAGGCTCTGCCGTGCGGGCTCCATACTCTCAGTAGCTTGCCGGGCCCTGAGAGGGGCAGTGGAATCGAACTTGGGTCGGTCGAGTGAAAGGCAAAAGCCCAACCGCTGTGCTATCGCTCCAGCCCTGCTGGGTCATATGAAAGCTAAATTCCTATTTTTTTGAGGAATTTCCTTATTGTTTTTCCAAAAGCTCGAACCAGTTCACACTGCTTGCCATTGAGGCAGGCTGGGGGATAGGAGGGAAACTGGGGACATTAGTGGAAGGAAGTGGACACTGGTGAAGGGGCTGGGTGTTGAACATTGTATAACTTAGGCTCCATGATGAAAAATTTTGTAGCATGCTATCACACAGTAATTCAATAAATTTTTTTAAAGTAAAAAATAAAAACCCTCACATTTCTGCCCTTGAACATTGCAGAGACAAGTCCGGACTCCTAGACCTCTCAGAACTCTGCTTCATCCTCCTGAAAACAGCATTTGGGTTAGTCTGTGATCGCTGATTAGTGTTTGTCTTAGAGGTCAGAAATGTGGCTCAGTAGAGCACTTACTTGTCATGTGTGAGACTCTGGGTTTGAGATCTGATACCACATGGCCCCTGGAGCATCGAAGGGCTTGAGTACCACGGGGAGTGGCCCTGGTGGCCCCCCAAACACAATAGGGTATGACCTGCCATTTAAAAAAATTTATCTACTACCTTTGAAAGGTCAATTTTGACTTGTTTTATGGTCGGTGAGCATTTAGTGGGGTTCATTTTCTTTGCCTAAAGTATCCAGTTGCTCAAGTGCAATTGTTGAAAAGACATAATCCCCTCATTGAATTGTTTTTCTTTTTTGTACCTTCCTGAAACATCTTGAACTTCCTTTTTGAGAGCACACAGGCAGATTCCAAAGTGGTGGCACCACTGGCGCCGAGCTCTCAACTATCCCATCCAGTGAGGAACTGTGCTGAGACTCGGTGGTTGTTCGTACCAGCTCTCATTGGTATCCAGTGTGCCATGGAGAGAACCTGACATCAGTAACAGGTTGTTGTCAAAGCCAGCCACAACAGGCACTTTGCTGGTGGAAAAAGCAGCTAGGAACAGAGAGTCACAGTTTGTAGAGCAGAGAAAGCGCCAGCCGAGAGGCTCTGGACTAGAAGCAGGCATCTGTGGAAGCTATCACAGAGCCCACTAGGGGACCGTTGTCAGATTCAGGGGAAGTGCTGCTGCATCTCTGAGCCCATCATGGGCGATAGCTTCAAATCCTTAGCCTTTGCCTAGGTGAATAATGGCCCTACCCCTGGCCGGGGAAAGAGAACTGTGATTTGAAAAGGCTACTCCCTCTGAGGTCTCCCCTGAAACCAGATTTAAATGGGCAGTGTCATTCTCTGCATGACATTCTTCAAAGAAATGGATCAAGCAATCCTGAAATTCATATGGAACAACAAGCGCCCACGTATTGCTAAAACAATTCTTGGGAAAAAGATGATGGGAGGCCTCACCCTCCCCAACCTTAAACTTTACTATAAAGCAGTAATAATCAAAACAGCATGGTACTGGAACAAAGGCAGAGCCTCAGACCAATGGAACAGGGTGGAATATCCCTACACACAACCCCAAATGTATGACCATCTAATCTTTGACAAAGGAGCAAGAAATGTGAAGTGGAGCAAGGAAAGCCTCTTTAACAAATGGTGCTGGCACTACTGGACAACCACATGCAAAAGAATGGGCTTAGACCTCGACCTGACACCATGCACAAAAATCAGACCAAAATGGATTAAGGACCTCAACACCAGATCACAAACCATAAGGTACATTAAAGACAAGGTTGGCAAAACCCTCCACGATATTGAAGCTAACGGTTTCTTCAAAGATGACACGCAACTGACCAACCAAGAGGAAACAGAGATAAACAAATGGGACTACATTAAACTAAGAAGCTTCTGCTCTGCATTAATTTTTTTAAAAAAATTGGTAGTTAAATTTTTGGGTGGTGGTGGTGATGCTAGGGTATTAAACTTGTTGTGCCATACATTACAACTAAGGGTAACTTCTGGCACCACAATGATAATTTCTGGCAAGTTCAGGAATGGAACCCAGAGTTTTACACATGGACCACTGAAGCACAGGTTCTTCCTCTGGTCTCTATTGCATATGACAAACTCCTAAGTGGGATATGATTGATTTGCTTGATTCAGGGGACCTTGTGTTCAATGTGGTAAGATGTGGCTACCACAATCAGGCTGAGATGCATGTCTTTTTTCTGTTTTTTAAATTTTATTGAATCACCGTGAGATAGTTACAAGTTTTCATGTTTGGGTTACAATCACACAATGATCAAACACCCATCCCTCCACCAGTGCACATTCCCCACCACCAATGTCCCTGGTATACCCACCCTTTCCCACCCTCCCCTGGCAGACAATATTCCCCATACTCTCTCTTTACTTTTGGACATTAACGGCTTGTGACACAGACACTGAGAGGTCATCATGTTTGGTCCATTATCTACTTTCAGCACACATCTCCCATCCCAACTGGTTTCTCCAGCCATCATTTTCTTAGTGATCCCTTCTCTATTCCATCTGCCTTCTCCCCTCTGCTCATGAAGCAGGCTTCCAGCTATGGAGCAATCCCCCTGGCCCTTGTATCTACTTCAAAAGAAACAGTGACCAAAATACAGAAAGGGAAAGAATATTTACCCAATATCCATCCGAGATGCATGTCCTTTGCATGCTTGCCTTACTCTGCATTCCCGCACAGGCCCAGGACTGGCCAAGAAGAAAGACTTGCAGACTTTCTGTTGAGGGTTTTGATCGAATGCAAAACCAAACTCTGCATAATTGGTCTGCAGAAAACTTCCACCTATATCTGGATGAGACCCAGAATGAAAAATCTATCTACACCAGGATCTCACCAATGTTCCATTCGGCTGAAAAGTCCTAAATATTTAAGACCCGGCAGGTGGTCCATGCAAGGGTCTGGATGCAAATTTAATTTGCCGTAGAAGCAAAACCTGAGATATCAGAGGAAGAACGCCTGCCCGAGAAGGGAAAGAGATTTGAAGGACACTGAAGGAGAAGCGAATCCCAGGGACAGCTGCTTCCTGTGCCCTGCTAGGGGCCCGGCTCCCCAACTCGGGCAGGAAACTTAGCTGTCATGAATCATTTGTGAATCTACTCAGGTCTGTGCTCCGCCACATCTCCAGCAGCTTTTGAGTGTCTTCCATACGTACAGGTTCACTGCATGGGTCTCCAGGACAGATTGCAGGCCATAAGGTGATGGGAGAGTGTGCATGGGGCAGAGGCAGCTTTGGAAAATAAAGCTAGGCTTTTTCTTTTTTTTATATTGTGGAAGAAGACCTATGATACACAATTTACCATCTGAGCCACTTCAAGATCTACTTCTCAGTGGTGTTGAAGTCATTACATTGTGTGCCACCATCCCTTGCTGCCTCCCCTCTAACTTCCCGCTTGCAAAGCTAAGGCCCCGAGTCCATTTAGCTCTATATTCCACTCTTCCCCAGAGCCCCCGTATGCTACCACTACAGCCTCATCCTTTGTGAATTGGACTCTTCCAGGATTCACGTTAGTGGAATCATAAATTCTTTGTTGTCTTTTTGTGGTTGGCTTTTTGCTTAGTATAATGTTTGTTTAGTCTTTGGCTTTTTGAGATACACTTGGTGGTGCTCAGGGCTTACTCCTATCTCTGTACTCAAGGAGAGGTCTTGGAGAGCTTGGGGGTGGACCCTACTGGGTGCTGGGGATTGAACTCATGCAAAGCACGTGCCTTACCTGCTGTATTATCTTTCTGGCTCCTATAATTTTTATTTGTCTCAGCCACGTGACCTGTTATAGTCTAGCCCACTGATGTACCTAAAGCAGCACACATGTGTTTGGTTTTAACATACTTGCTTGTATTCTCTTATATATATTCTCAAGCCCGGCAAGCTGCCAAGAGTATCCTGCCCGCATGGCAGAGCCTGGCAAGCTCCTCATGGCATATTCGACATGCCAAAAACAGTAACAATATCTGGTCTCATTCCCCTGACTCTGAAAGAGCCTCCAATATGGCACTGTTGGGAAGGACAAGTAAGGAGAGGCTGCTAAAATCTCAAGGCTGGGACAAATGGAGACGTTATTGGCGCCTGCTCGAGCAAATCAATGAGCAATGGAATGACAGTGATACAGTGACAGTGATATTTATTTTAAGACTCATTAATGCTGTAGCCTATGTTAGGATTTCCTTCATTCCTTGGGTTGGTGGTCTATTGTATGCATTACTGTATTATACAACATGCTTTACTTATCCATTCAACAGCTGATGAACACGGACTGCTTTCACTGCAGTGAACATATAAATATCTGTCCAAGACTTGGGCTCCAATTCTTCCGGGTATGTATCCAAAGGGAATTTCTGCATCACATGGTCAGCATATATTTAATTTTCCGGAGAAACTGCCATCTTGTTTCCCATGGCAGGTATACCATTCCATGTTCCCAAGGGTTTGGTACCCAAGGATTTCTATTTCTCTTTTATCCTTGTTGTACTTGACTCCTGGTGTTTTAAAGGTAAGCTTCATGATGAATAGGAGATGACAGTTCATTCATTTTGGTTTTAGTTGATTTCCTCAGTGATTAGTGATGTTGGCATCTTTTCATGTACTCACAGGTTATTTGTTTACCTTTGGATAAATGTCTGTTTAAATACTTTGACTGTTTAAAATACTTAATGCATTTTAGGTAAGATGCATCATTAGTATTAGTACAATAATATTAAGATTTGTGATATTGATGTCTGGCACTCTTACCATCATCAAAGTACCTAAGCTTTTTATCGCTGCCTTTATGTCACTTCTGGTCTACAGTGTCATTTTCCTCCACACCATCCCCCCACTACTTATAGTCTGTCCTGCAGTCCAAAACCCAGAGTTTATAGAAATAACTCTTCTATTTCCTTGTTTATTCATACCACAATATAGAACCACCTGGTGTTTCTTCTGTCACTGATTTATTCCACTTAACATGATACCCTCCAGTTCTCTGGTACTTGTGACAAAGAGCAAGAATTCACCTTTTCTCATAGCTGCATAGTATTTCATTATGAATATAGTATATAGATGGTAAATTCTTATCCATTCATCTGTTATTGAACATTTGGGTTGTTTCATAGACTGCCCTTGCCCAGTCAGGTTGTTTGTTTTGTTGTTTTTGGGGACCAAGCGAGCCATTTGAAAGGATGAGAAGGCTGTTTAAAATAGTGTGACTTATGGGACTGGAGTGATAGCACAGTGGGTAGGATGCTTGCTTTGTATGCAGCCGACCTGGGTTTGATCCCTGGCATCTCATATGGTCCCCCAAGCATTGCCAGGAGTAATTCCTGAGTGCAGAGCCAGGAGTAACCCCTGAGCATCGCTGGGTATGACCCAAAAAGCAAAAAATAAAAATAAAATAAAATAGTGTGGCTTAGGGAATAAGGTTGAATAGGAAAACTAAAATCTGTGGCTAAAATCCAAGTTGAATTTTGAGGTGAAGCCAATTATAAGACATTTGTGAATCTCAGCTTTGTATAATTAAAGGCAAAAAGGCAGCGTTTTACCTTCTGCTATGATCTGGGTGTGGAGGGAAGTTTAAACAAGTCTAGAAAATAGTTCCATGGAGACCAGCTATGGTCCACGTTTAATGAAGAACAGGACACAGTCCTTCCATGTTGCAGTATTTGATGAACAAGTTTCCCATCATTCCAAGTGCTTCATTTGAAATGCTACTGCCCTTCAACACATACATATCTCCTCCCCCTCACCGCCACCCCCTGCCACCATGTGTAATGTTTATTAAGGACAATTCTTAAGTGGAGAGGGGAAGATGCTTAAGATGCAGTTGTGGGTTTAATCCACCTGCTGGGCTTCCACTGGAAGCTGGTGTGGGGCCATGTGGGTCCGATGGGAAAAGCAGATAAGATTGTAGCAAAAACTCGGGTGCTTCCCCAGCTCACTGGAGAGAAAATGCTAAGCCAGGCACAGATAACTGAAAATGCACAGAGGGGATCTTAGCAGAGATGCAAACATGTGAGTCCAGCCTACAGACCCATGGTAGGTTGGACTGACCTTCAGGTCAAGGGTCGAGGAGACCCACTACCTCCATTCTCATTCATGCCCACAGTTTCCACCCCTTTCCCAGCTGTGATCTCTTATAGACATCCGTGGGAAACCAGCAGGGAGCCTGGGAGGGGTCTGTCCCTGACATCTGGGAGAACCTACAGGGTCAAGGAACTCTTATTTGGAGGCTGTCAGTTTGTCGTTCTTCCCCAAAGCCTGGCATCTACAGAGCATAAGGAAATCCCTTCTATCCATCTATGCACGCAGAGGCAAAGCTCACTTTGGTCAGCAGGCACTGTAGGCAATCTTGGGGGCTCTTTTCAAGAGTTAAGGAACCTTGAGGCCAGAGGAAGACTACAAGGCCCAGGAACAGGGTGGGGGTGGGGTCACAATGGGAATTTTAATTTCAGCGGCTTCAATTCCGGAACCTTGTTCTCATTTTTGGAACCCAGAGTAGACAACTGTTTGGAATCAAAGAATCCATTACCGATTCTTTCCTAGATCTATAGACTTTCAAAATCCTTGAAGACTTGTGTCTCCAAAGGACCTTTGAGGCCCTTTGGCTCACGTTCCCTTTAAAGCCCTAAGATGAACCCAAACCTATCCTTTCAACCCACTCAGCTGCCTGGGCGAAGTCTGAAAAACCAAAGGTGCAAGTTTATCATCCCATGGGGTCTCCTTCGGTCCCCATTCTTGTTTTCGGATGGCACCAGGAGAAGCAGCAGTTTCCTCCTGGGCTTCTCTCCTCCATGGCTGCTTCTCCCTGCTCTCTGCCTGCAGGTGGAATTAGAGACTGGCAGGCATTTGTCTGTGGTTTTGATTTGCAAATAAAAGTTGCAATGGGTTATGACCTCATATCCCACTAGGCTGAATATTGTATAAAAGTCGGTAACATATTGTCAAGGATATGGATGACCTTGCCACATTCCCAAGGGACTGAGAGCATGTCCTTTTTCTTGTGCTGGGAAAGCTGTTACAATGACCAATCACATAAGCAGCCGACATGCATTCATTCATTGAACATGCATTGGATGTCTATGATTTAGGCACTGAAAGGCAATTATGAAAAATTAGAGTAAAACCCTGCTTTCATTTGTCTTACAGACCAGTAAGGAGACAGATGCAGGCTATAAGCTATGTAAGCAGGATATGTAGCTTGTTTTGGAGCTGGATGTTGAGGGTCAGGGGAGATAGTACAGTTTAAAATATGATCACAATCACGATATCCCGTTAATCATCGATTTCTCGGGCGGGCTCAGTAACATCTTATTTCGTCCTTTCCCTGATATCTTAGAAGTCTCTCTCGACTCGGCCCTCCCAATGATGTCGCACTGGGGGCTCTTCAGGGTCAGGGGAATGAGATCCAGCTTGTTTCTGGATTTTGCATTTGAATACACCATGGGAAGCTTGCAAGGCTGTCCCATGTGGGCAGGAAACTCTCAGAGGATTGCCAGTTTCTCCAGAGGGAGAAGTAGGCAAAAGATATCGCGTGGCCGCAAAGCGGCAGCGTACTTCTGAGAGCTTTCTTTTAAGTCTCTGGATGTTGGCCGTTGATGGGATTACACAACGAGCGGTCGGCATCCCCCAACTTCTTAGAGGGACAAGTGGTGTTCAGCCACCCGAGATTGAGCAATAACAGGTCTGTGATGCCCTTGGATGTCTGGGGCTGCACGCGTGCTATACTAAAATATGATAGCCAGGGAAAACGTTATGTAAATGAAGAACTGCAGGGGGTGCAGGAGAGAGTCAGCTAGGATACCAGGAAAACTGCTTTAGACAAGAGAAGGGAAGCAAGGGGTGCTTGCTCATGGATGCTCAAGGTCTGGGGAGAAGCAGAAAGATCAGTTAGAAGGCCATGGCAATAAACCAGCAAGAGCCACGACATCGCGTGCTAGGTGATAACAGCGGAAGTGGGGACTTGAAGAATTACTCCCTGGGAAAGTGAGAGCTGGGGGAGGGGATGCTAGATTTTGCTGTGGAGTTAGAGAGAATCTGGGTGGAAAACATCAAGCTAGAAGCGGGCATGGGGAGAGGAGAGATGGATTCACGGGCAGACTGCAGTGAGTCTATTTATACACAGTGGAGGGAAATGGTGTGTGTCCCCGTCTGAGGATGAGAGCTGTCAGTCCACCATAAAATTACAGAATTAGTCCAGCGGCTGGGTCTATTATAAACGATGGCAGAAAGCAACCCAAGGAAATGGAGAGGATAAAACAGCTTTATTGGTATGATATCTAAATCGTGGGAAGAAAAACACCCAATCAGTTCAGTGAGCAAACACACAGAAACGCTTCTGAACCAGGAGGCAGAAAGCCATTTATGTTGACTTTTGTAATTTGGTTTTTGGATTGACTGAGTACATAATACCCTGTTATGCCCTTCCATAGGTGAGGGAAAGTGAAGATGCTTTACTTTTCTTCCTCCTCTATTTTTTGGTATTATTTAAACTGCATCTTTAAGTTTAGGTTTTTTGATTTTTGTTTTTAGGGCCACATTGCTCAGGTATTACTCCTGGTTCAGTACTCAGGAATTAATACTGGTGGGCTCGGAGGACCACGTGGGGTGCTGGAGATAGAACCCAGGTTGGCTGCATGCAAGGCAGGTGCCCTATCTGCTCTAATATCTAATATCTCTAATATCAAGGGGTGCTTTAATTATTGCACTCTGTGGAAACTATGACAAAGACATTATAAAAAATAAAGTGGATAGATTTGGAAAAAAATTTTGGAAAAAATGATCCATAATAAAAAGGACATACTTGCATTAGGAATGGCTTTCCTTGATTAAATTTAAAGTGTGTTCCAAATTTTGGCACTTTGATGCCCTTGCAGTTTTTGCCTGAACACAATGCTAATGGCCAATTCAATGATTCTATTGGAAATAACAAGACAGTGTCATACAACATAGACAACCCCTAACTTTGTGGAATGAGGGCCTCATCTGGAGAAACAGGAGATGAACAGATGAATATATGCAGCATGTAGATTGTCATGTAGTAGTTCAAGAGAGTAAAACAGAGCCAAGATGTGGGAGTTTCAGGATAGAAGGGCTGCTTCCAGGTAGATGCAGTGGGCAGGAAATGGTCCTCATACTTAGTGTGGTTTATTTCCTGTCTCCAGTAAAAACCTGGGGGAAGCAAGGGAGCATCAGATACCTGGAAGGAGAGGGAACAGCAGGTGCTGAGGCCCAGAGTCAGGAGGAGTGTCCAGGACACCTGTGGGTTTGGAAAAGAGTAAGGAAGCAGAGAAGGGAGAGGTGAGATGAGAGGTAACAAGAAGAAGAGAGGGACTGGGGGTTACAGATCAACCAGGACCGCATCCAACTTTATTTCTCATCACAACTTTCTCTGCTGTCGCCCCTCGGTGTTCTTTAGTTTTTTACAAAAAGGTGCCTGTCAGCCGGTAGAACACAGTGAAAGAAGTGGAAAACAGAACAGGCAAAAATGACGCAAAGAATATATTTGACAAGATGCTTTTATCTAGAATAGGTGAAGGATTCTTACAAGTAAATGATAGATAATCTGATCAAAAATAGGCGAAGGACTCAAACAGACATTTTCCCAAAGAATCTCTGAAAATGGTTAATGAAAAATTCATTTCCTCGATAACATGAGGAGATGTTCACTGTCACGAACCATCGGGAAAATACACATCAAACCCATGAGAAGATCGCACTTCACACCCACAGGCTGGCAATAAGAAAAATAAGGCAACACTCGTGAAGCCAGTGTGGGCAATAACGTGAGGCATTGAGACTGTGGTGAGAAGTGAAGTGATACAGTCTCTTCAGAAAAGATATTTTGGAAGTTCTTGAAACATTAAATATGGAATTTTCATGTCACCTGGTAATTTCAGGTGAAATGTGAGCATACACATATAGAAACTTGTATGATATTCGCATCACTCATAATGGTCAAGAAGTACTAACAATTCCAATGATCTTCGACTAATGATAAATGGTGGCATTCCCTTACAATGGAATACAAATTGACAAAAATAAGTCAAATGAGAAACAAGTAAATGTCACAATGAGAATACACCTGAAGACCTTGTGCTAACGGAAATAAACCAGACCTGGATGGCCAAGTGATTCTGTTTAAGGAAATGTCCAGGGCAGGCATGTCCAGGTTGGAAGAGATTCCCAGAGCTGTGGGGAGAGGGAGAGAGAATTACAGACTCTAGAGTTGAGGATTTCCTTTTGGGATAAAGGACCTGTTCTAAAGTTGATTGATGTTGGGTGTACAGTTGTGAATCATACACTGGGCATTCACTTTTTACTGTAAATGGGTGAGTTGTATGGTTGTGGATGACTTCTCTATAAATCTCTAACCCATGTGTACTCACATACATGCACACATGTTTCCTTACTACTTATGGAGCCAAAAAGGGTGGTTCTGGGATCACTCTGGGCACTTCTGGGTATGGTCTGGGTGTGGGGTGAGAAGAGAATGGATTACTTTGCTACTCCGTTGTGAAAATTAGGAAGCATTAAGGCAGAGAGAGCGCAAAGATGGGCATAAATAAACATTTATGTTTATGGGCATGTATGGCCCATAAATAAACAAACCCATGTCTCGGCTCTTCAGAAGACAGCTTGTGAGCTACATACAAGGGAAATACACGGACGACAGTCCTTGTCTGGGAACCCACGTGTCAGCGCTGGCTACATATATCTTCAAGGAGTAAAAGACTACATTTTACTGCGTGTGCCTGGCAACTCCAGAGGAGTTAAGGAGACATTGCAGGCACATAAACTAGTCATCGAAGTAGAAATTCAAGTACATGACTCAGGTCAAGAAACAGCTCCAGAGGGTTAGGCTGAGAGGAAGAGAAGGAGGAAGAGGAACAGGAGGAGGAGGAGGTGGAGGGAACCACAGGGAACCCTGTGGTTTGGGGGTCAGCGAATAGACAGTGGCTGAAGTAATTTCACGTGAAATGTCAGGGGATGTGGCCTTGGAGGAAGCAGGATACAATTTCCCTTTAAAAAGCAGAGGAGAAAATACTTTGTCATCATTCGACTGATCATAAGAATGAGCAAAACAATTTTGTTCCAGATCATAAAGCAAATGCCCTCTTGTGCAAAATTAACCACTGGAAAGATGGATTTGCTTCCTCAGATGATAATACGATCCATGGCGCGCGTGATGGATTGCTGGGAAATGAGACAGAGTAATGAGGGTCAAACACTGTTATTAGATCCACGCGGAAGAATACACAGGAAGAGTGGGAACTGCTGTTAATTGTGGAGGGAAAGCAGGATTACAAAGTGGCCAGAGGGGCTGGTTACAGATGTTTGACTTCGATACTTTACAAAACCATCCAAGAGGTACATTAGAGTCCTTGAGTATCTTCGGGCTGTGATGCTCCTGCTTTTATTTCAGAGGAAGTAAAGAAGATAGTCAGGAAATGCTTTCAGTACATGAAAATGTTTCTTTGAGTTAGACTTTTTTTATTGGAGAAAATCATTGCCTCACCTCAAGTATAGGAAATAGTCTTTATAGCACAGGGAGAAGGAGCTTGTATCTTCCAGCCAGCTCTCCTCACAAACCCTCGCTCCTCAATTGATGATCACTGATTTCTTGTTGTTCCTCTATTTTTTCTTTTGTAAAATGGGGGTGATAATGACACCCACATCGTGTAATGGTGCATGTGTGTGTGTATGTATGTGTGAGTGTGAGTGAATGAGTGTGTGTGTGTGTGTGTGTAGAAGATTCTGAGTTAACATTCTTGGAGCAAATTATCAGCATGACAAATACTGATGGTAAATCCAAAATCCAAACAGCCTGTGTGTTGCCTATACCCACGTTGATTATAGCTAAACTGTACATGTCTTCTTTATTTTTTAATTAATTAATTAATTAATTTGTTCCGGGGACCACACCTATCTTTCTCAGGGCTTCCTCCTAGCTCTGCACTCAGGGATCACATCTGGCTGGCTTCACAGGGATCATACATGGTGCCAGGGATCGAACCAGGGTCAGCAAGCATCCTTCTCATTGTTCTATTGCTCCGCCCCCAACATGTTTCTTCTTTAATAGAAATATTACGGTGACTTCAGCACAGGACCACTGAGCTTTCTGGGAAGTGACTTTGAGTTTCCCTTGCCACACCTGAGCAGTGCCCGTAGGAGACAGAGGGAAATGGCACAGATGCAGGAGACGGGACATGGTTTCATTCTTTGCCTCACCAGGCAGTCCCAGGCAGAGCTAAGAGGCTTCCCCCACCTGTTAGCTGACTCGCCTGCTCAGATGACGGTATGGCACACAGGGGGCACTGGGAAATGACAGAAACGGCCACCATAGCTGAGCAAGCGTCCCACGCAAGGTTTCCAAATAAACCACAGGAGTCATTTTTAAAAAAAATTTATTTATTTTTAATTAGTGAATCACCGTGAGGGTACAGTTACAGATTTATACACTTTTATGCTCATGTTTCCCTCATACAAAGTTCGGGAACCCATCCCTTCACCAGTGCCCATTCTCCACCACCAGTAAACCCAGCATCCCTCCCACCCTCCCCAATCCCATCTCCCCACACCCCACCCTGCCACTGCGGCAGGGCATTCCCTTCTGTTCTCTCTCTCTAATTAGCTGTTACCACAGGAGTCATTTTGATCAATTGTTAGGTTGAGTCATGGAGACTCATTTATATAGATAAAAAAAATGATGGGCGTTTTTAATTACATGAGTCAACTGAATGGTTCAGGTTTCTTACCATAGTCAATTAGTTTTAATCAATAATTACATCATTTATTATTTTTAGCTGCAGCCATCAATGTTAACAGGCTGTGTGAGGGGCGCCTGTGGTGGCAGAGGGATGAGAGTTTGATTCCTAACCCCACCTCATATCCCTTCTGAAGCTTAGTCAATCTACTGCTACTATGGCAGTTTTAAATATAGCATTTAGGAGATGTATCTTATATGCTCGGCATCAGGCAATTTTATTTTATTTTTTATTTTTTTAAATTTATTTTTTTTATTGAATCACCATGTTGAAAGTTACAAAGCTTCAAGGCTTAAGTCTCAGTTACATAATGCTCGAACACCCATCCCTCCACCAGTGCTTGTATTCCACCACCAAGAACCACAGTAAACTTCCCACCCCACCCCGCCCTGCCCCCCGGTCCCCCACCCCATCTGTGTAGTTGGTAAGTTACACTTTACTTTCTCTTTACCTTGATTACATACAACAACAACAACAACAAAAAAACCCTCACTATTATTGTTTGGAGTTTCCCCCCCAGAGTAGGACCTGCTGGAAAGGAAGCATTTGATAATTTGTTTTCCACTGCTGCGATTGAGGAGATATGAGGTCATGTGGCCACAGTAGCGGCTGTGAGGTTCTAGATTACTGTATTTTAGTATTTTAGTGACTAAGTCCAGACGGCTTTCTGCCAGAGGTTGCATCTTTGCATCAGGCAATTTTAAAAGTCACCAGGTAGTTGATTCCAGGCTACACTAGCACACGACAGGGACAAATAGAGACGTTACTGGAGCCTGCTCGAGCAACTCAGTGAACAACGGGATGACAGTGATACAGTGATACTGGGTAGTTACAATTGAAAATCATTTAAGATTTAGAGTCACCATCATTAGTCATGTGTACTAACGGTTACCCTTATTCAATGGCCTACAGGACGTATTTCTAAGAATTTTGGAAGATTATAAAAGAACACCAGGACAGTGTCAAACTGATGAAGGGGCTGACACTGGAAACAGTTGGGATATGTCTTAAGTATATGTGGAAGAAGAAGGAAAGCTAAAAATGACTGATACTCAAATGTCTTTTTGTCTTGGATCTCACTTTGGAGGCAGAAGTTCCCGTATTAACAACAACCAGCTGAATTGGTGCTCTAATGTTGTTGTAGTCAGGCCCAAGTGATTCCTGTCCACGGAGTCAGTTCCTAGGGAACTTAACGTCATTCCTGATGATTGCAAGCATTTGTGGGTTATAAAAAAAACAGTATGTGAATAATACCCAAAGATAGTAAAAACAAGGGCCAGGAGGACTAGTCCATGGTAGGAAGCCTGCCACAAAGGGGCGGGGGGAGGAGTGCAGTTAGGACAGAGAAGGGCCCACTTGGAAATGATCACTCTGAACAAGAACTGAGTGTTGACAGGAGGTAAAGGTACCCTCCTGTCAGTAATAGTGTTGCAAACCACAGTGCCTTAAAAGAAAGTACAGGGGAGAGAGAGAGTGAGAGGGAGAGAGACAAACAGAGACAGACAGAGACAGACAGAGAGACACACAGAGAGAAAGAGAGAGAAAGAGAGAGGAAGAGAGAGAGAAGAGAGAGAGAGATTGTCTGCCATAGAGGCAGGCTGTGGCAGTGAATGGGCTGGAGGAAAACTGGGAACCCTAGTGGTGGGAAATGTGCATTGGTTAGATAATGGGTGTTGCAACATTGTATGACTAAAACTAAAACTCAACCATGGACAAATTTGTAACTGTGTATCTCACGATGATTCAATTAGAAGAAAGTTTTTTAAAGATTAAAAAAATGCCATTCTTGGGCTGGAGTGATAGCACAGTGGGTAGGGCGTTTGCCTTGCACGTGGCCGACCCGGGTTTAAATCCCAGCATCCCATATGGTCCCCTGAGCACCACCAGGGGTGATTCCTGAGTGCATGAGCCAGGAGTGACCCCTGTGCATTGCCAGGTGTGACTCAAAAAACAAAAAAAAAAATGCCATTCTTGCTAGAATTCATTGTTTCTTCATGGCATTAATGGAGAATCACAGAGAGTTTCCAGAATCACGGAGTTTCTAAAGTGCTCGTGACTAATTTCTTCATTAATAGTCAATTTTTTTTATTTTTGGGTCACACCTGGCGATGCACAGGGGTTACTCCTAGCTCTGCACTCAGGAATTACCCCTGGCCGTGCTCAGGGGACCATATGGGATGCTGGGAATCGAACCGGGGTCAGCCGCGTGCAAGGCAAACGCCCTACCCGCTGTGCTATCTCTCCAGCCCCTGATAGTCAATTTTGACTGGAGGCTTAACTTCCCTTTAAAATGTTGCTGAAGAGGCCAGAGAGAATACAGGGGCTAAGGTAATTTCCTTGCACACAACCAACCCAGGTTCAATCCCTGCCACCCCAATATGATACCCTGAGCACCATTAAGAGTTATCCTTGAGTACAGAGTCAGAAGTAATCCCGGAGCACCTCTGAGTGTGGCCCAACACTCCCCCCCAAGCCCCATCCCCCAATTTGATCTCTGGCATCATATAAAATGAGTAAAATAAATGAACAAACAAATCACCGTATCACCTGTTGCTCATTGATTGCTCAAGCGGGCACCAGTAACGTCTCCATTTATCCCTGTTGAGGCTAGTGTAGCCCAATGGCATCTGCTCAGTCCAGGAACATGAAGAGCACGTTGTTGTTACTGTTTTAGGCATATCGAATACGTCATGGGTAGTTTGCCAGGCTCTGCCGTGCAAGCAGGATATCCTCAATAGCTTGCCGGGCTCTCTGAGAGGTATGAAAAATGAGTAGGGAGTGTCTTATGATATGTCCAGGAATATGTTCACTCGTATGTGAAGCAAGCGTGTGGAAAGTGGTCTGGAGCGTGGTGGTGGTTGGGTTGTGGAGGTCGGCTGCCAGGGCTGGATCCCTCGGGGTAGGGAGGGCTCTCACCCCCACCCCACCCCCATGGGGCACCCCCAAGTGAAAACAGCCTGGCGTGGAGTTCTGAATAAACAAATAAATGAATAAAATAAAATAAATGCTGCCAAATACTGGAGAGTAGATCCAGTGTTAGTGCTAATCGGGATAGGCTAGTTTCTGCTGCAACGACAAATAGCTCCAGGATCTCAGAGCCTGAACTCACCAAGGACACTTGTTCACACCCCGTGGGCATTACTCTTCAGGGCTTCTGTCACGAGAGATGTCAGCTCCTCAAATTCCACATTGCTTCAACAGAAGAAAGGAACTGTGGAAAATTACATATTGGGTCTTAAAGCTTCCATCGGGAAGTAACCCGTAGCTTTGCTGCCCATTGCTTGTAACTTCCAGGAGACAGAAGAATACAATCAGTCGTGCGTGAGGGAAGATTTCAGTGGGCAGTGAGCACGCATGCAAGCTGCTTGGGTTTTCTCACACTCGTCAGCACTCAGCCCTACATCCTAGCTTGCTCAGCGTTTGCTATGTATGATATTTTGGCACTTATGGGAAGAAGAAAATTTTCCTCTGATTCTTTGTAGAAAAGAAAAGTGAAATGGACTCTAACACTCTGTTGTACAAAGCCATCGCTTTTCCTGGAACCAGAGAAGTAGGACAGAGGCAAGGTGCTTGTATTGTCTACAGCTACCTCGGTTCGATGCCCAGCACCTCATATGACCCCCTGAGCATCAACAGGAATGACCCCTGATCCAGGAATAATTCCTAAGAATAGCTGGCTGTGCCACACAAAAAAATTCTCCGTGGTATATAGCTTGCAATTTCCTGAAACATCAATTAAAAAATAGGAATATTTTAGTTTATTGATCTTTAAAGTGATAAAATAGATATACAACAAAATCTATTCATTTAACTCCTTTAAATGTAATTTTTAGGAGCACTAAGTGTATTCACACTTGTTTTGCAAAACATCGCCCCATCCATCTCTAAAACTTCCACGTCATCCTACTTGGTGCATTAAGTAAGCACCGCTGATTCACCCTCCTTTCCCCCTGCCCCTGGCAACCAACATTCCACTTCCCAACTCTGTGACATTTACCACTCCGGTGCCTTATGGGAGTGCAATCATAGTAGGTGTCCACTTGGACTGAGTGAGCTCAGAACTGCAGAACTTCCCTCTGGGATCATTTCCCAGAGTGGCTATTAAAGGCGTTAGGTTCCAGATCTCCTCACCTCAAATATAATTACTGATTTTAATAGACCAGTTTAAATTTCTAGAACTTTTTTTTTGCGTGGTATAAAAGTCCTGCTCTCAGTCTTATCAAAGATGTGTGCCTCTATATGCAGTTGTAGAAACAGAATAACTAAGTCATGACACGATAGTCCTCTTCAGTCTGATTACAGTCATCTTCGTGGAGTAGACCCATTTATTGGGGCTCCTAATGAAATGGGATCGTTGAAGGCCGGGACAGGGCCTTATGGCTCTGTCTCTAGTCTACAGTCTTAAAAAACAAAGAGAAGTGGTATATTGATCAGACTCCCAGAAGGAAGCACCCGACTATCTCAGCTGAGTAACTGAGGATACTTTAATAAGTCATCTGTGTACAAGAGCTTGGCCAAGTTCAAGCAGATCCCCGCCTCCGGTGGTGGTGGCTAGGACTCTCTGTGGAGTCTATTCAGAACAGACGTGACTTGTCATTCGAATGCAGTTATTCAGTCATTCAGTCTAAACTCTACTATCCTGTCTGCTGTGCAGAACAAGGGGAGAACTCAGAACTCAGAGGGGCCCAAAGGTCTAACATGTCCATTTCATATTAGAGTCCCTACACCCCCTGTTTTCTGGCAAATGCCCTGCCTAGTGGCCGAGGGGCAGGTCTTTGCTTGTTCGTAGGTCAGGAGGGTCAGTACTCTGCTGTGGAAGGGTTCGGAAGCAGCCCCCCGATTTGTCGGGCTTGTGCCTTTTTGTATTCATGGGGGCAGTATTGTCCCCTGAATTTTTATGAATTTGTGCCTTTTCTGTGTTGATGGGATCAGCACTATTTCCTGCCTGAGAAAACTGTAAGCAGGTATATATCATCATTTTTCTCCCTAGTCCTCCATGATTGGGTATAAAAATTCCTAATTTGATTTCTTATTAGACAATTTGCAGTATCAGTTTAGCCTTATGCAGTCCACTATGGTTCTTGAAATTTCCAATGTATTTCCTTGTATCCATTATGTGGCTAGGAGACTTTTCTCTTTTGTTTGTTTACTTGGGTTTTTTTGTTTTGGTAGGGGCCACACCTGGCAGTGTTCAGGACCTACTCTGTGCTCCGTGCTCAGGGGTAACTCCTGGTGGGGTTTAGGGGGCTATGTGGGGTGTTGGGGGTGAACCTGGGTTGGGTGTGTGCAAGGCAAGTGTCCCACCTTCTTTACAATCTCTCTGGCCCCAGATATATTGTTTAAGTCATAAATCCCACCAGAAAGAATGTCCTCAAGTGAATGTCCAGGCAGGCTAGAGCACACGTGAGCTATTTGTTTCCTTCATTACTTCACAGTTCTTGCTTTGACAGGCATTGTGGACCATATAATCCATAGCTGGCTGAAAGTTCAATTTTATTGTCATAAGAAGAAAGAAACAATTTGTAGAACAAATGACTCTGGTGTTTCATTAATAGATTATGACTTTACAATGAAAACAAAAATAATTGAAAATTCCAAAAGGCTGAAAAAAAAAAAAAGAACATTACTAGGTTTGCAAACTGGAGAGACTTGGAAGAAATGGGTCATAGTCCAAATAAATTAGGGAAGTTGGTTTTTATAGCCAATGACTGATGCATGATTCATTTTCTCTATGGAGAGTTTTCGCTTGGTGAATGACAACATTTGTCTCCAATATTGTTATTCCAAATCTGGCAATAGAAGTCAATGACATCTAAATTCTCTTCAAGTAATTTAGATATAATAAGTAACAATGAGTATATGATAACTATGTGCCAAACTTTGTGCTAAGTATGCAACTGGGTGAGAGCTAATACCCACAGAAGGCAGGTCTAACCATAAACCTATTGGTTTATAAATAAACAGAGACCATGAACTGAAACATGTAGATAACCAAAATTACAAAGGGAAGAGCTAAAGTTCAGACCCAGTTTTTCTAATTCCGTTGCCTACAGTTTTCACTGTAGACTTCTGTGTGTCCCAGGGATTCAGATTCATGCAGGATAGGAAGCTAGGACGGAGGTGGGGACATGAGGCTCAGGTCTTCTAATATGCATAGCTAACTTCTCTGTGAACTGTAGTCACATCCCAAACTCCTTGTCTAAATTTGAAAATGGGAAACATTTTCTAGCATCGGCCTCTACAAAAGAGACTGGAGGTTTGTATTATTAATGTACTTGAAATGAGCCTGGCATGTTGGTTTGACTATTATAAGTACTAGACAGCACATGGAAAAAGTGTTTAGTTAAACCATAAATCATTACACAATAGAATATGTGTCTCTGTCTGTCCTGCTGATAGTGATTCTTAGAAGGAGGGTGACTTGGGGAGGGGGTACCAGAGATACAGTGGGTAGGGAATTTGCTTTCCACACAGCTGACCTGGATTTGATCCCCCAGCATCCCACATGGTCCCCAGAGCACTGCCAGGGGTAATTCCTGAGAGCAGAGCTCAGAGTAACCCCTGAGCTCCACCCTCCCCCAAATAAGAGAGGATGAGGGTGACTTGGGAACAATGCCCCATGTTTTAGCTGAAACCCCTTCTCTGAGTCTGGAATCTTGACAGGCTGGGGCCGACATTACTAAGGTTCAGAGAAAGTGGGGCTCGTGAGAAGAGGGTCTCAGCTAAGTGAGGAGGAGGAAGAGCAGAGGACACGAGGACGGGGATCCTCCTGCAAAGGGCCAGAGCTTCCTGAGCAAGGGACTCAACCCTTGCTACCCAGGACTGCAAAGACAGAACCAGAGTTAATGAAAGGGGACCTGGCAGGAGGCACTTTGCTTCACGAGTTCCTGTAGGGCAGGGACCTTGAGCCCCCAAACTGCAGAAACCTTCTGTCAGTAGCTGTTGGTTCAACTTCACCCGACTAACCAGTGCAGCAAAGGTTTGCCAAGCCCTCCAATGAAAGCTCTCTCTTTAATCTAAGCAAGGACACGTTTTCAGGCTGATCTAGATAGCAAAGATCTCATAATGCAAGCTTGCCAGTGCCCTGCTGTATTTGTTCTACTTTGACTCACAAGGAGGCTAGATAGTAGGCATCGACCGACCTGTGAGGATCTGGAATTTTCTCTCTAGTATCACCGCATAGACTAGGGCTAGACCAGAAAGCAGCTGGAATCTTCGAAGAGGCCTGTGCTTTTTCTTGAGCGATCCCCATGATCTGTCCTAGCTGTCATCCAGCCAACTTGTGGAAACCCCCCCAATCTCTTCTTGCTTTCATTCTGGGGAAGGGCTGGTGTTAGTGGTTACTTAGGGCTGCCATTGGAAAGGTGTAGAAACTTGTCAAGAGTTTCATATACAGCCACAGACCTTTCATGTTGGTCTGGAACCCACATCCTGTGTGGAAATGGGTTTTTCTACTCCTCATCGTTCCTCAGACATGGTAATGACAGTGCATAGGAGGATGAAAATTTTGTCTATGTGCCAGAGAGCTAGTGCAGAGATTATTCTCTACTGCCTAGCATAAGGTTGACTCCGGTTTGGTCCCTGTTACCTCACAGGTTCCCAAGCAACACTAGGGTGGCCCCACTTGGTAATCTCTGGCACTGTAGGGCTCAAGGAGCACCACATCCTCCAGCCTTTGCATTGAACCACCGGCCCAGTTGGCTGCCCATCACTCGGAGGGGGCGGGACTTCCTGAACGCCACTCAGGAGCTCCCCCCAAAAGCTTCCTGAAGCATAATTTAAGATCCACAATAAGGAATCAGATCTATTTCCCCAATCACTAATGGGATTTTAAAATTTCCATGTTCACCTGCCATCACTCTATTCCAGTGTCTCTAGTGTATTTGCAATCTCCAGGCGTTCCTGTGTGATGCGCCTGCGTGCTCTGGTTAAACGCTCCCTTTCAGAAACCACACCTCCTCCCAGTCCTCTCATTCATGAGCCTGACCTTTCTTGCTGTTCTTGCTCTCAAATCCAGAACTGCACACAGAAAATATCCCTCACTGTCTTGCACACGGCGGATGGTGTGTCTATTTATACTCCAGAATTTAGTGTCACAGAATCCTCAGGCTGGCAGCACCTTGGAGAGACAAAGGCTCCAAATCAAGTCAGAGTTGAGTAGGGGAAGAGTGGCCCCCGTTGAACAGGTGTACCCCAGGCTCGGTTCCCTTGGGGAGATCATTGATTTGTAATCAATCTCTGGGCTTCTTTTACTCTCCCAGATGGTTTGGTCCCTGCAACGGGCTCGCATGGAGGATACTATCCAAACACTCACTCCTTTGCACAGTGATGATTTTCTCATTTGATTCTTTTTAACCAGCAGAGAGTTACTTTTTAAAATTTCTTAGGTATTTGCTAAAATACAGATGGGGAAAATAGAAGGCTGAAGATAAGTTGAGAAACAGAATCATCCAGGTTTGGGAAATGAGACACTGTTCTAAGATGAGCCAGTGAGAAAGGCAAACCGTGGTGCATCACAGCGTTTGTTGGACCTTCTTTGGGTGACCTACCTCTTGGAGCTTCCACTGCTCATGTCTGCTCTGACGTCCATCAACTTAATATGTGCTTGTATGCTATGAAAATTAATCAATTCAGTGTTTTTAATGGTAAGGCACATAGAAGTATGAATTGTTTCTTAAAATGCTTATAATGCTTATAATATGTTTCTTAAAAGCATCAGGAGAGAGCCTCAGACCAAGTTTGTGCTTTATCCCAGTGAAACATCTCCTGGAGAGGATAAAGGTGTGGGGGTTGTAAGAAAATGATCATTTGTATATTCCAACCCTCTTCGTCCATCCTCATGGGACCACTATGTATTCTCATCTTTTGTGACCTGTACCTTTGTTCTCAGTACCTTCACTTGTGTGGCCTCACAAGATCTGTTTGGATTGAAGACTGAGTGAGCTTTTGTTAGGACGTCTCACTTGGAGGCTGGCCTCTTCTGATAGGTAAAACTGGAAGGTTCTCTCTCTCTCTCTCTCTCTCTCTCTCTCTCTCTCTCTCTTTCTTTTTTTCCCCCTGACTCTTTCTACTTGGTAAAGAGATTCAAGGACCGATTTAGATTTTGTTGAAATTATAGTAACATTTCAGAAAATGACACACATAAAGGCAAGTGTCGCACGCAAACGCAAGCATTAGAATGCAGGCGTCCTTGGCCATCTGTGTTCCCAAAAGAACGGTACACTTCTGTGACTATACTGGATAGCATCAAAGATTGAGAATGCTGGTAACTATTAGAATAGTAGCTTAAAACCTGATTTTTTTAAAAAAAAAATACAGTGACTGAGAATATCACAGCTTTTTTTTCCCCTTGGCCATTTTTTTGCTATACTAGACAATGTTTAATCAAGTTTTCACTGGAGAAAAATGAGAAAACATGAAAACAGCTATACCAAAAATACTGCCTCGATGCTTCCACTAACTAATTACTATAATAATCTGGTTTATATTCTTACCCGAGTGAAAGGGCATGACATTAGGTGTGATTCTTTACTGATAAAATTAACTCAAAATAGTACTTTTAAAATAATTTTCGTTCTGTGTTTATGAAGTGAACATCTGCTACATACCGGGCCTGTGATCAAATGGGAGCAACCCAGCCCCCAGGGGCCTAGGGTTCAGGAGAAGAAACTCTCAAGAATGAAGAATCATGCATTGTGTGGTTACAACTTTTGTAACTGATGGGAGAGCGACGCACAAGACAGACGGAGAGGCTAACAGGAGGGAGGGACCGGTGGGCCAAAATGGTGGCCCACATGGAAGGGAACTTTGAGCTACTGTCTTAGGAACAAGTGGGCAGGAGCTGTGGGGCACGAAGTTGGTCATCAGAACAAAGCCCATGTTTCAGGCTTTGCTTGGGATGCAGCGTGTTTCCATCTTGCCTTTTCCGGAGTTAGTAGCCTTGAAATCCAAGTTCAGTGTCTTCTTGACTGTTCTGGCTAAGTTCTCTGCATCTCTGTCCCACTGTGCACTCCTCTCCCCTTAGAGTCAGAAGGCCCTTTCTCAGGGCATCCTCACAGCTCACATTGTAGGGACTCTTGTGTGAGGGGAGAAAGGTTCCATGCCCACCCCTCCCTCAAGAGGCCAAGACAGCTCATACGATGCAACCTGGCACAGCACTGAGAGCCTCCACCCTTCCCACAAAGCTGGAGTCAGTTCCTCACAGCAGCTGCTCAGCTGGGAATGCTCAGTCCGTGAGGAGGGTGGCTGTCAGGCCCCACAGCACGCATCTCTTCTGCACTCAGAGAAGGATGTGGAGAAACTCTAACTCTTTCTAGACGTGCAGCTCTGCTCACCTGGGTACTCTCACTAAGGAGCGAAGGAGGGTGGCTGGGGTTGATATCTGTTGTAGTTTATCTGCCAAGCGTCTCCTTCCATGGGACCATGGGAACAACCCTTTACCACCTGGTGCTGGAGTGAGTGACCAACCACAGGACTCACTTTTTGGGCACAGGGGTGGGTGGGTGACACCAATGACTGGGACCTGTCCTCTTTTTTTTTTTTTCTTAAATAAAGCGTAAAAAACTAAGGCATGCCGAGGGGCATGTGCACTCGCGGGCTCTCCGGGCAGCTCTGTCTCACCACCCGCATTTGCTCTGGAACTGCTGTGTATGGGCTGGGTCGGGACTGCCTTGGCCAAGGACAGGAGAAGGAAGAACGAGGACCAAGCTGGTTGCTGATTAGTTACCGTTTATTCAATCTTCCATCTTTCTCATCTCCCGCACTACCAGCTCTGTCCTCTCTCTGGATCAACTGCAGCCCCCAGTCTCTCCTCCTTGCCCTCAAGGCTACATCCCGCCAGGTAGCAAAATCAAATTAAGAAAGTCCTTCCTGAGGGCAGGGCATTCCAAAGCCCTTCCTGACTCTTAAGGTTTTTTTCCTTTCCTTAGTCCAAACACTCATTAACATCTTGATACTAGTTATTTTTGTATGGACATAGCAAGGGATACATTGAGGCTTGCAAGGCAGCTCTCCTGGCAACATCTTGCCACAGACTCAGACCACAGCACTCAGGCCAGATTAATCATTCCTCACCCTAGCAGGGTCCAAATCTAGTTATCACTGTTTGGATCATGACAACATTTGTCCATGATCAAGCTCTTAACTTACAGTTAAGCATTAGGCACTTTGGCCAGGCCCATCTCGATGCCAGGGTAGCACACAACTCACCGCTTGCCCTGGGTCCGTCTCGTCCCTCGTTGGGACCCTGCTTTTGGGGGTGCTAGGAAGTAAGGGCAGCTGAGGCTTAGGTCAAGAGAACAGATGCCCAGGAGGAAAATATCATGTAGAGTCAAATGACTCCCAGGTTATAAAAGCATAGCATTTGCTAAGTCTTCCTGTGTCCATACAAAAAAGACATTGCTCTGAATAAACTATGCAAAGGACTCAAGGAGAAGAGAAAAACATTATTTACAAGTTAACAGAACACTAAGAAAGAAGCTACAAATAAACAAAGAGGAATGGGAGCACTGTAACGGGAGTAACCCAATAAACCTAAACT
Source organism: Sorex araneus (assembly GCF_027595985.1). NCBI lineage: Eukaryota > Metazoa > Chordata > Mammalia > Eulipotyphla > Soricidae > Sorex > Sorex araneus. Next base: position 201,072,198 of record NC_073303.1, read on the forward strand.
ACCTGAGGCTATGTTATCCTACAATAAAGCAAGTTTTTTTTTTTTTAATTGAAATTCTAGGCTTAAACTTGGATGAACAAACAAACCTAATAATAGCACCCTGGTTAAACTGCTTTCCCAAGCCATCATTATATAATTTATTATGCGTACAATTTATTATGAGAGACACGGATCAAGTGGCTCTCATCAATCTGATGTGATCTTTTTATACACTTGCTGCTAGTAGTAGTAAAGCCCCACTTTGGAACAGCTGAAAATCTTCTAGCAAAAGCTTTGACGATGAGCTCATGAACTCTGTTGAATATCACCACTTAGATGAGGTGGAGTGGAACTCCGCCGTGGAGCGGCCATCTGAGACCCTTGTTTCTATCTAAGTAACAGCCCCCAAGCCCTGACAAAAATGACTACACTCTGCCTTGATGCAACTACTGAAAACCTACGTGTAACAAAAGTGAAAAGACTTATCTCTGTTCTCCAGCATCTCCGAGGTACCCTGTCCTCTTGGCCACAGAGATGAGTTCAGGGTTATGAATGGGAAATGTGTCCTTCCCTGTGATCAATTTTTCCAGATAATAAGAGACATGAACACTGTACAAATGCTATCTTTCTCCTGGTACCAAGAAACAAAGAGAACTGGGCCTTCTCAAGATGTTTCATATTTTCTCGAGCCAGACTGAACAGGGCAAGTCATTTATGGATTTGACTCAGTCTCTCTCCCTCAGAATAGGAGACCCGGAACTCTGCATTTCCAGAGACCAACTCCGGTCCTGCCTTAAAGTAGTTTATGAGATTAACCCATGGTTCCCGGATGAAGGAACTCTAGAAACCAAGATTTGGAAAAGAGTTAAGAATAATGTCTCTAAGGCATCTAAGAAAGGGACTAAAATCCCTGGGAAATTCTGGATTACATGGGAGATTGTTAATTCTATTCTCCTATTTTTGAATAGTGCAATTGATGTGGAGAACATTAGGAATAATACGGCCTCAGCTCCTCCCACACCTAAGTCTCGAAAGGGTTTTAATAGTTAAAATATTTCTGAGGCTGGTGAATATAGCTCTACTTCCAGTGCATTAGATGGAAGTGATGTGGGTTATGAGTCTGCTGCCACTTACTCAGATTCTGAGTCCGAGAGTGACTCAGCCAAGCGGCCTCCAGGCCGCTCGGGACATGCTCCCAATCACCCAGTCCAGGCAGAGAAGAAGCAGCATCCATCTTGTTGCAGGTTAAGGATGGATTCTCTCAGTCGTTTCAAACAGGCCTGTGTCTCGTACGGGCCTACATCTCCGTACTGTAGGGAGTATCTTGCATACTGGAGTAAAAAGGCCTACTGGGTACCTCATGATTTTCACATGGTTGCTAAGACATGCTTAAGCCATTCTCAGTACTTGGAGTGGAGAATGTGGCCCTATAATGAGGCCAAGGCAAAGCTTCAAGGCCTAGGCCATGCTGGACAAAACTTTTCAGGGATTGAGTTGACTTGTGAGATGTTAACTGGTGAAGGGAAATGGCACGACCCAGAAAGGCAAGTCACTTTGCTTCGTGCTGTTCTTGCTCATGTCCATGATGCAGCCCTGCGTGCATGGGAGAAGGTTGATGCAGAAGCAGAATTTAAGGGAAGTTTTACAAAGATTTTTCCAGAGAGCCTCAGAACCTTATGTAGATTTCATAGGAAGGTTGATGAAAGCTATTGAAATGCAGGTTAAGGATAAGGCAACGCAGGAGCTGTTGACTAAACTATTGGCCTTTGAAAATGCTAATGAGGATTACCAGGCCATTCTGCGCCCTATTAAGGAGAAGGAAGACATATTCGGGTACTTGGAAGCATGCTGGAATGTTGGCTCTGCTAAACATAAGGTGCAGGTCTATGCCTTACAGAGACAAGCTCAGAAAAGATGTTTTAATTGTGGAAAACCAGGCCACTTTCGTAGAGATTGCAATGCGACCCCAAGCCGTGCTATGAGAGCACGTCCTGGGCCCTGTTCCAGGTGTAAGAAGGGAAACCACTGGGCCAGAGACTGCAGAGCCAGACTTACACCTCCCGGGCCCTGTCCCCGGTGTAAGAGGGAAAATCATTGGGCCAGAGATTGTTGCTTTAATTTTGATGCAGTGGGTGACCCCAATTTGGGAAACCTGCAAGGGGGACAGCCCCAGGCCTCGAAAAATCAGCAGATGTTCCCAGTTGCAGCCCCTTTCCCCAGTGTGGAGTTTCAGAGCTCCAATCAGTATAATCACTGCTGCCAGGGATGGCAGGAAGCGCAGCCTAATTCCTGCCCCGATACAGTTACTACAACCCCTTTTCAGTATAGAACACTGCGGCCTTAAGCCCACCACCTCTACGTTTTCAGTGGACATATGGAATGTTAAATCACATACAAAAAGGAGTTATTTTCTCAATTGAATGTAGCAGGAAAACTCCTCATTCGAGGAAAAGGCTATGCTTTTGTTTCAACAGATGATAACCCCACTGGGAAACTTTGGGTCCCTTTACGTCTTATCAGAAGCAGAATTCAACCACCTGATTTGGATCTCAGACCAACAGAGTCTCACAACCTTTCAATTTCCAGCTCTGATTCATCGCCAAACTGATTTCAGCTGGAAGTCACAAGGAAAGAAGAGGAGCCAGCGTCAGGGGACCTAGAGCAAAGGCCTCTAGCTCCTTACACATTTCATGAGGTCACATTAAAACCTTTCCTTATACCCTTCTTTTACAGCTTGTGGATTGGACAACACCAGGCCTACATATTTTTAATTAACAATACTTTATTTTTACCCTTTCCCTAGAATTCACAGGTTCCTGAAGGAGAAAGGAATGATTTAACAGGAACACCTTTTCATTTCCCTCTAGGATATCCATTCGTATTGGAGCTTTCCTCTGTCTCTTTATCCACAGGCATGGAGACCAAACCCCAACTGCTAAAGCCTCTAATAACTTTAAAGTTTTTTTTCCAAACATAAGCTAGGTTGCACATCTATGACTGCCGAGGAACCTGACCAGAGAATGGCTGCATTCCTCTGCTGAAGTTCTCCTGCCAGAAGTTGTGATGCTCCTGTTCCAGTGCTCCCTGACTGATCCAGTGCTTCCTGAAATTTGTTGGACTCCTAATTGCTGCTCCCCTGAGACTCATTGCTGCTACCACTACTGATGCTGTTACAAGGACAACTCTTCAATTTTGATCCAGACACTTCATTTCTTCAAACCGTGACTAAATGACTCTTATAATTGGTGACTCTTATCACCCCTGGACAGTGCAGGGCAATTGGACTCTTTACTACAAGCACTGCTCTGGACCCAGGGTCGGACTGAAATCTTAGCACAACTATAAGACTGTATTGTGATTTCAAATTGTGTTGTGATTTGGAATTGTTCCTCATTTTCAAATTTTTGTGTTTTTGTAAAAAGAAAAAGGGGGATATGTAGGATTACATAACTTCAGGTAGTTTAGGTTTATTGCGTTACTCCCGTCACAGTGCTCCCATTCCTCTGTGTTTATTTGTAGCTTCTTTCTTAGTGTTCTGTTGACTTGTAAATAATGTTTTTCTCTTCTTCTTGAGTCCTTTGCATAGTTTATTCAGAGCAAGTCCTTTTTGTATGGACAAAGAAAGACATTTATTAATATGCCTTTGCAATTGGGATTTAATTGGCTTTGAATATTATTAATTCCTGGGCATCTGCTTTCTTGACTGTAGCCTTGGTTGCCCTCACTTCCTAGCCCTCTAAAAGGCAGGGTCCCAACGGGGGACGAGACGGACCCAGGGCAAGTGGTAAGTTATGTGCTACCCTGGCATCGAGATGGGTCTGGCCAAAGTGCTTCATTCTTAACTATACGTTAAGAGTCTGATCATGGACAAGTGCTGTCATGATCTTAAAGTAATGACGAGACTAGGACCCTGCTAAGGATAGGTAAGACTAATCTGGCCTAGGCACTGTAGTCTGAGATTGAGATGGCCCCAGGAGAGCAATTCTAAAAGTTTAATGCATCTCTTGCTATGCCCATACAAAACGATTAATATTAAGAATGCTTATATGTTTGTTGGACAAGGAGAGGAGAAACACAACCATGGGATTTCATCATTGATGGGTCCTGCTGAAAGAGAGAATAGGTGTTCTATTGTTATTGAACCTTTTAAGCTTGAATTGTTACATTGTAGATTCCAGGCTCTGGCCCAGCCTAGTCTTTGGGATGTAGATTTCAGGTGCTGGCTGGTTTGTAATTGACAATGTAAATTTCATGTGGCATCCCAGCCCAGTCTTTGGTATGTAAATCTGAGTGTTTTTCAGCCCAAGGAAGGCTTCGGTTTTGGTTTTGTATCTGCTTTCCGGAGGCCCAGATTACTGGCCTGCAGATACAAGAGAATAATGTTGCCTCAATGTTCTTCCTATAAGATCTTTTGGTGCCTTTGGTGACATCAATGTATTGCGCCATGAGCAAAAAGGGGTTCTGAGAGAGAGACATGGGGAAGGAGAGACTAGAGGAAGAGCAGGAATAGATCCAGAGAGAGGCTGGAGTCGGAGAGATGGAAATTTAAAGATTGAATAAACAGTAACAAGTCAGCAACCAGCTGCCTCGTTCATCCAGTCTCTCGCCGAGCCTTATTTTTTTACAGGGGTTTGTTTTCTAACACACAGGGGATAAACGAGCAGAACCAGGCAGTGGGATATGGGGAGAGAGACAGAGAGAAAGTGGGGTGGAGGGAGAGAGGGAAAGAGGAAGGGAGAATGGCGGAAGAGGAAGAAGAAAGAGAGAAAAAGAATTAGTAAGGAGAAAGGGAGGGAAAGGAGAGAGATTGGGAGAAAGGAAGAGGGAAAGAGGTGATAGGGGAAGAGAGAGTGTGGGGGAGAGAGAGAAATGCTTAAAATAAAAAACATAACTCAAAGCATTGTTGAAGGGAGGGTCTGAGGAAGGTGATTTTCCAGTGTTTGTCCTGACTCCAAACAGACTCTCTCAGATACGTGCCTAGAGGTTAGACAGCTCCCGAAAGGCAGCCCAAGTCTTCCCAAACAAGGTAAAAGTGAGACTAGCACTAATAAGTTCATGATGCCTGTCTGTCATCTGCTTTCACGGAAGTCAGAAAGGGCTAACTTCTCGTAAGAATAGTCAGAATTATCTTCTATCCTAACTGGGGCGAGTATTTTTTTCCTTCCTGGAATAAATGCAGCCCTTAAAATACAGAAGGGCTGTGTTCCAGAAAAATTTATTTCTAGGTCAGTTGAGTGAAAATTTGAAACCAGATCCAGGAAGGGTCTCTAAGTGATCAGTCCTTGGGATACAAATCTTTGGAAAGTACCTGACAGCTCTTAAGATTTGTTCATTCATGGACAATGGGTGTTTTGAATAGATTTCTCTGCGATTGCTTAAGTGTGCAAGATAAAGAATTCTGTACTGAAAACCCCTCCTTCCCACCAAGGGGTTGATCAATGTAGTGTAGGCACAAGAGAAATTCCCGGTGGAGGCCAATATGATACAGGGATGGTTAGACAAGTACACGATGCTCACCCCAACCCAATGCCATATAAAGGCCTTCTCAAGGCTTGGTGGCGATGCATGGTTGGCCTGTTTTCAGTTTGGATCCTGGATTGTCCTATACAGGAGGCTAACAGTGCCCCTCTCCTCTTCAGAATCTGGGGGTGAGACTTTGGATGGTAAGAGAAATGGTATTTGCAGACATAGCTCAGTTAAGGATTTTGGCATGGGCAAATTATTCCAAACGGTGCAACTGGCTACTGTATTCCTTGTGTCAACGGTGTTGAAAACTTTGACCACACTGGCAGGAGAAAGTCACTTGCAGACAAAGCGGTATCTGATGATGCTGGCGGGGGTGTGGTCCCACCTCAGGGAGTGCTACAGCCACACGAGACAGACCCCCTCGGCATCTGTGGAGGCAGCTCAGCCTTGTGGAGACCTGAGAGATGGCTCAGTGATCCCAATCTCAGACTTGGGGTCCCAGAGTGGAGGGGGGAAATGCGTTTTGGTTTGAAGCTACCCACTGTGCGGTGGGTTGTTATTTATATAGACACAAATATGCCCCACCTGCAGTCTGCAACCCTATGCTCGGGAGGTGAGCCCAGATAGAGGTGTTTCCAGGTGTGAGAGAATAGGCAGAGGCATTACCAGGTGTGAGAATACAGGTAGAGGCATTTCCAGGTGTGAGAGTAGTACAGGTAGAGACATTTGTGGTGTAAGAGTACAGGTAGAGGCATTTCCAGGTGTTAGAATACAGGTAGAGGCATTTCCAGGTGTGAGATTAGTACAGGTAGAGGCATTTGTGGTGTGAGAGTACAGGTAGAGGCATTTCCAGCTGTGAGTACAGGTAGACGCATTTCCAGGTGTGAGAGTACAGGTAGAGGCATTTGTGGTGTGAGAATACAGGTAGAGGCATTTCCAGGTGTGAGAGTACAGGTAGAGGCATTTCCAGGTGTGAGAGTACAGGTAGAGGCATTTGTGGTGTGAGAATACAGGTAGAGGCATTTCCAGGTGTGAGAGTACAGGTAGAGGCATTTGTGGTGTGAGAGTACAGGTAACGGCATTTCCAGATGTGAGAATACAGGTAGAGTCATCTCCAGGTGTGAGAGCACAGGTAGAGAACTGTCTGGTGTGAAAGTACAGGTAGAGGCATTTCTGGAGACTGGCTGTGATGGCAGATAGCCCGCAGCCTCGGCGAGGAGAGGAGACAGACAGGGGCCGACACAGGGACGTGCCTGCTGCTCAAAGATGACCCTGTGGACACAGGAGTCCACTCTCACTCCCTTTCAGAGACTTGAGCAGGAAGGTAACTAGGGGTTGAAACTGCTCGTAAGTAAAAGGATTCAGATCTACCCCTACACTCATACCTCCAACAGTTGATGGAAAAGGCATCACTGCCCTCCTCAGCCTTTCCCGCTCTCACCCAGCCCCTGCCCCGGGGGAGGAAAGTGTCTCCCCTTCCTCTCTACCCACTCTGGGCTCAGTTGCTTTCTACACCCCATCTCACTTGGTGGCTTTACCCTTTGCTCTTCCATAGCCAGAGAGAGTGGGGGCCCCAGAGCCTCTTCATCCAACACCCCCTCCCTGCATAACCGGAAAAAACAGCTCCCCCCTCTCTTTCAAAATTCCTTACAAAGATAATGCCCTTTTGATGCCCAGGGTCAGGTGACAGCGTTCAGCTCCTGTCTCTGACTCCCCCAGCAGGCCCCTCCCGTCAGCACCCAGCCCCCACACGCCGTGGTTCCTGCTCACTGGCACTCCTCACTGTGGGTGGTGGTGGAACTTGTCTTGAGGCTGTTTCCCGGCTGCCCAGGTTTTCAGGGTTCAAAATTGATTGTCTTTTCACATTTGACTGAAGAACCATCATTTGCAAACTTATTGATAGTTAGGCACAGAGTGTTCCAGCACTGATGCCCGCTACCAGTGTCGACTTCCCTCCACCGGTATCCCAGGTTCCCTCCTGTCCCTTGACAGGTATGGTTTAAAGCCTGGTTAGCTGACGTTTGGAGCATGTGCTTTTAGTGTTGTGGCCTCTGTGGTTTGGGTCTCTCCCACGGCTGATGTATCCGAGGCTCTTGCCCCCTGCTCCCCCGTTACTTTCCTGCCTCCCTCTATTTCTTTCCAAGTCTGTCCTTCTCCTCTCTGTACTCTGCCATCACGGTGGGGTGGCCACTCTCCCTGTGCCACATGCATTTCCTGTCCACTTATTCTATACACCTCAGATTGTCTTTTCTGTAGCATGAACCAGGACTGCAGCTTCCACCAGTGCCTCTTCTTTTTTTGTTCTGGAGCCACACCCAGCAGTGCTCAGGGGTTACTCCTGGCTCTGTGCTCAGGAGTCATTCCTGGTGGTGCATGGGGTCCATATGGGATGCCAGGAATGACCCTACGGCATCAAGGCAAGCACCTTACCCGCTGTCCTATCTCTCAGGCCTCGTCCGCCGGTTCCTCTTACTGCTCGCGGGAGAAAGGACCCGGCAGGGTCTCATTGCCTGCAGGGTCTCGCCCCTTACGGGCAAGGACTTCCTGGCAAGCTGTGGGAGGGTGGCTAGGCAGCTCTCAGAAAGCCGGGGCTGTGTCTGGAATACTGACCTTGTAAGATCCAACTTGGCTGGAGCACAGTGGGTAAGGCGTTTGCCTTGCACGTGGCCAACCCGGGTTCGATTCCTCCATCCCTCTCGGAGAGCCCGGCAAGCTACCAAGAGCATTCCGCCCACACGGCAGAGCCTGGCAAGCTCCCTGTGGCGTATTCGATATGCCAAAACCAGTAAGAACAAGTCTCACAATAAAGATGTTACTGGTGCCCGCTCGAGCAAATCGATGAACAACGGGATGACAGTGATACAGTGATAAGACCCAACTTCCTGCACGTACCCACATTTGCTTGTGCAGACAACACTGGAATGGGAGCCGCACTCTTGGCCTTTGCAGAGGAAGCCTTTCTTGAACCAAGGTCGGTGGTGAGGGGAAGGAGTAACCACCTAGGGCCCCTGTTCTACAGGAAGTTTTCTGTCTTCTGGCAGAGCCATTCACAATCACGCTGGGCCTCCGTCACACCCCCTGTCCTCGGTGCCTCTTGGGCCTACTGATATCCTGTTTCTATTTTCAGGGGACCCCCACCCCAGCCTCCAAACTCCTCCAGCAGTGCTTCCATGCATGGAAGACAATGAACACTTAGCTCCGGAAGCTCCGGCCATCTCCGGAGGGGTCAGCTAGTGCTCCACAAACAAAGCCCAGCTCCCAATTAATTACGCTGAAAAGTGTGACTCACAGGAAAGGAGCAGAAAACTAATTGGGTGTGAGTGCAGGGGGTGGGGGTGGAGGGGCGAAGGAGGGAGAAATTAAAATCAGGCACAAGAAAGGGAGTGCAACTGCACACAAGGCACAGCCCCGGCAGTGCTCTGGGCTCGTAGGTGGGGGGCATGGCACGAGGTAGCAAGAGAGGACACGTCGGTGGGGATCTGTCATTTGCAAGTGGAATAGCAAGTTGCTTCAGGAGACGGGGATGTGCACTGGGTGTGGTCCACGCAGAGCTTGTTGTTGTGAGTCCCCCACACTCCATTGCGGACTGGTTGTCACTTCCTCCTCCCTTATTAAATGGCCTGACTTGCTTGGAGAGTCGAGCTACTCCACTCTGAATAGACCAGCGTCCTGGTGCAGAGGGGAGAGATGGTTCTGGAGACCAAGATGCACATATCAGGCAGGTGGCAGGGTCCCTTAGGGGGCATACACAGGGGCAGGTGTGTGTGTGGGGGAACACGGATGACATTTACCATATGGAGACTCCTAAGGCTGGACGATGCTGCACTCCTGCTCCGTGTCCTCCTCTTCCCTCTGCCCTGGGTGCCGGAAAGCTGAGGGGTCACGGATGCTCTCCAATGGGCAAATGCAGGGCCAGGGTGCACAGAGGGGGAGAATCCAGACCCCAGGGAGGTCAGAATGTTCTATCTGCTCTAACTGCTGTGGTCTCTCCTGGGGGTGCCCTGGTTGGTGCACTCTGTGAGCCCCAAGGCAGCCCTCAGGGTGCTGGTGGGGGAGTCCTTGATGGGGTCAAAACTTGTTGGCTGCTGTCAAGTTCCAGGCACCTCACACCATCCACTAGTTCTTACAGAGAAGCAAAAAGAGGAGGAGAGAAAGGACATGGCTTTCCCAAGGATTGGCAAGGGTGGGCTTGACACTCCCTGTGGCAAGGCAGAAAGGACACACCAATGTAAGGACAGCAGCCAGGACTGTGTGCAGTGTTGGACATTGTAACCCCCATATCAACAGCAAAGGGAGGAGATGCTAGAGAAGGATCATTCAGTTGTTACTACCATTAAAAAAAAACTTTATTAAAACACTGTGGTTCACAAAGTGAAGACAAAGTTCCCAACTGTTGTTGCTAAGGGTGGGAGGGAAACACAGTGGTGGTTCTCAGGACTTACTCCTGGCTCTGTGCTCAGGAATCCCTCCTGGCAGTTCTACAGCGATGCTGTGGGATAAAAATCTTGGTTGGTTGCATGCAAGGCAAGAATCTTACCTGCTGCACTATCTCCTCAGCACCAACATTTTAAACCTCTATCTGCTGGCAGCTTTGTACCCAACGCCTCATTTACAATCAGTGCAAAGGACTGTGGTTCCCAATCAGAAACATTCCCACTGTGCTTCACAAAAGACACGTGTCTTTCCATGCATCGGAAGAGGTCTTGAGGAAGTCCGCCCCCTCCTCACCTTTTTTTCGTGGCACACAGAACATGAAACATTGCAGGATTGGGAGAGTACAGTGGTAAGGGAGCATGTCTGGCGTGCACCTGACCTGGGTTTGAATCCCCACATGCAATGGTCCCCTAAACCTTGGAGGCTTATGTTTGCAGCCCTGGAGGTCCCTGAGAAATTGCTGAGGTGACCAGGGTAGTCCCAGGCACTGCGGGGTGCAAGTAACACAGTATCCTTGAGTACTTACCTTGAGTTACTGGCCCAGTTGTCCAAGAATGGCCAGTGGGTTCCCTGAGCCTTTTGAGTGCCACTTGGGAATCCCTGCCCAATCAAACACTGCTCAGGAGGAAACCAAACCCCTTCGAACAGTTCAAACCATGTACCAGGTGCTATCACCGGCTGCCCAAGTATGAAAAGTGTCACTTTAGATAAAAATGGCAATACATATGACAGTATCCTTCCAGGAAGAGATTTCAGTGAAGAGGCATAAATCCTTCTGCTGTAAATGATTCCACTTTGCCTGCTGGCTTAGCGAAATCACAGCCCTGGAAACTATTCTAGATTGAATTTTGGGATCTCTGTGCTCACTCCTGAGAGAAACATATATTTCTTCAGAAACAAGAACATTCCCCGTGCAGCTTGCCCTTCCCCCAGGCCCTGTGAGATACTCCGTGCCCGGTGGCAGAAGGAACGCTTAAGTCATTAGTAACATAAATCGCTTAGCTGACAAGGTGTGGGTGATTGGGAAGATAGATTGCACGGAACCCAGCAAATTAGGTCTGTCCCTGTTGTCTTATCTTATTTATTAATGACAATAATTCTGTCTACTGTTTTGCATAGCACTTGATCAATCCCATGGCGTGTGAAGCTCCTTGATTCAGGGCCACTGACTTCCTCTGAGTCTGGAGGAAGCTGAGATGTGTGACATGCCATCTCCAGCGAGACTGTGGGGTCCCAGCTCCGCGTGGCTCCTGCTGTTACAGCTCACTGTGGCCACACGTCCTCTCCTTCCCCAAACTTCAACTTCTAACCGGTGGAGCAAACCATACACAGATGAAAGCAGACCAAGATAAAGCCATGTGAAAGAGATAGAATGCGTTTTAAGGCAGCTTTGGTTACAGTAGCACTGTAGCACTGTTGTAGCACTGTTGTTCCGTTGTTCATCGATTTTGCTCAAGCGGGCACCAGTAACGTCTCCATTGTAAGACTTGTTGTGACTATGTTTGGCATATCGAATACACCATGGGGAGCTTGTCAGGCTCTGCTGTGCGGGCGGGATACTCTCGGTAGCTTGCTGGGCTCTCTGAGAGGGATGGAGGAATTGAACCTGGGTCAGCGGTGTGCAAGGCAAACGCCCTACCTGCTGTGTTATCACTCCTGAGTGGAAAGATAAGCAAAGTTTTAAAATTTTTTTTTATTGAAGAACCGTGATTTACAAAGTTATTGATAACTGAGTTTGAGATATCACTGTCACTGTCCTGTCATCCCATTGCTCATCAATTTGCTCGAGCGGGCACCAGTAACATCTCTATTGTGAGACTTCTTCTTGTTACAGTTTTTGGAGTTTGAGACATACAATGTCCTAATACCAACCCACCACCAGTGTCTAGTTCCAGTTCCCTCCACCAGTGTTCCCGGTTTCTTTCCCACCCTCCCGGCTGCCACCTTGACAGGCAAATTTTGAAGTTTGGTTGTGAGAGTCTGGAGCTCGTGTTTTCAGCGTTGTTGCCTCTGCAGTTTGAATCTGCAGATGTACCACACCTCTACACTCCCAGTGTACCTGTGGCCCTTTGCCTAGTCCCCGTTCTCAACGTTACTTCCTGCCTGTCTCTTCTTTCTCCCCCACTGCTTGATTTCTCTCCTTCTCCTTCCTGTACTCTGGGAAGGAAAAGTATTACTTAAAGAAAGAACGTGCCCATGAGAAGGCACAGAGTCAGTCATTCTTGATATTGGATGATGCTAATTCAGAAAATAAGCATTATTTGTTAAAGTTGGAGGCCAACAACTAATAATAAAGAGAATAACGGTATAAAAACCATCCTGGGATAAGACAACAATATTAGTAAGAGTCCGGTAGTGTCTTGCTCATAAGAATACTTTTGGAAATGAACTTTGGCACTCACGCCCCGGCAGAAGTGAAGGTTCATGGTCTCATCCATGGGAAACGTGAGATAAGAATGTGTTTGCCATGAGGACAGGTGCTCCCACCTGCCCCTGCAGATGGAGGTCCACACTGCAACCGTGTTGTCTACAGACACCCCCAGCCAATAACAAAGGGTGGCTTCGTGTTACTGGGCTCACTCAGTGCAAGCTGTGGGATTTGTCTGGCAGGCAACTTTGAGTTGGGGGTCTCTTCAGGGGGCTGTCAAAGACTCTTCCTAGCCTGATCTTTCTTCCGTCCTGCATTCCCTACCAGGTGCCAAGTTTGCAGTCTAGTTTGAAGGCTCTCCCCAGCGGGCTGGAGAGATAGCACAGTGGCTAGGTCATTTGCCTTGCATGGAGCTGACCCGGGTTCGATTCCCAGCATCCCATATGCCCCCGCCCCCTCAGCACCACCAGGAGTAATTCCTGAGTGCAGAGCCAGGAGTAACTCCTGTGCATCTCCAGGTGTGACCCAAAAAGCAAAAAAAAAAAAAAAAAAAGAAAAAAAAAGAAGAAGGTTCTCCCCATGGTCGTCTTTCCCTCTGCTTACCTCCAATACATCTTTTGCACACCCCATTCTGTCTTTCCATCACCTTCGTGGAAGATCTAAGAAAGTAGATATTAGTCTTCCATTCCAATAGGCATGTCTTCATCTTTTTACCAGCAGTCTTATATATATATGTATATATATATATTAAAGCTCTGTCTCATCTGAGGGAGCACGGGTTCTTCCCCTTCTTCCTAGAGATGCTCAACTCTGCCAGCTGTGAGACGACCTTTGGGTATCTGCCAAAGATCATTCTCGCTCGTGCTCTGCCGGACACAGGACTCTGCTCTTGGAAGAGAAGGCTCTTGTTCTGTATGTCCAACTCTCTGAAGCACACTCAAATTTCAGTTACTGTTATTTCTGCCTTCAGTTACTTTCATTTCAATTGGACTCACTCATCCTGCTTCATGGGACCAACCAGACATATTATTTTTCTTCATTCCAGAATCTTCAGCCTTGTTTTCTCCAGCTTGGTCAAAGTCCCAGATAAAACCCTTGTGAGCACTGGAACTGAATTCTAGTTCTGAATCTGTGTTCAATCAGTACTTCATCCTTTCCTGATGCAGGAGTTTTGCTTCTCTGGGGCTTTCCATTCCCTTTCCTGGGACCATATAAATCCAAATTGTGACCGTTATTTGTCCTTCCAAAAAACTGACCCCAAGAGTTCACATAATCTGAAACATGATCTTCCTATTCTGCAGGTAAATATGCATTGTGGCAGACATCCTGCCAATAATAAACCCTTGGGTCTTACCTTTGTAGCAGTCTGGATTCCAGCCATCAACATCTTGTCTCTTTGCCAGGGGACTTTGGCCAGTCCCTCAGTGCTTTGTCTTTGTGTTGTAGGCAGACACGACCGAGGAGTCCTTCTTATTCCCCTCTGGTCAGCTCCCCAGTGAGAACCATGACAGATCGTTGTTTGTTGATGCAGACTTCACTGGCTGCCTTCCCTGCCTTCTCTCACCTCCCACATGCCTTCTATCATTGTTTCCTTCTATCATTTTCCAAATAAATTCTTTGCACTGGAATATCACGTAGCTCATGGCCAAGGCAGAGTTCTGTTAAAGGTGTGCAACCTTTAAATATGTCTAGGAAGGACTAGGTTAAACAATAGTGGGTAGGCTTCCTAACTGTAAGACTTCAGAAAGCATTTAGTGTGTTCACCTACACAGTGAATCTCTAAGAGGTAGTTGGAGACAGATTCTCCAAGGTTATCGTTAGGGTGTTTTGAACAGAGGCAGCACATGGGCTGCCCTGCAAGCCACAGCTTAAGAACACGTATGATGTGGTAGTTGAACAAAGTGCTCTGGGAAGGACTGGTATTTTTTCGGTCTCCTCTTCGTACTATTTCACACATACTGTACAAAACGCATTGCCTCAAAGATGTAAGACACTAAAAGCATAAACACATTTTCAAGAAGCCGTAGGCAAGTTAATGAGGAGTGTTCCTTTGTACAAAGGGCACCGCAAACCGAGGCATCCTGGGAATGATTAGGAAGGAAGTGGACCAGGGATTGGTGCACACAGCCAGCGGTCGATAATAGAGCTTTGCTCATTGTTTAATGAAGCCGTCGAGATTGTTCTCCGAGTACAAGAAAATGCATTTGGAGATTCATGCAGATGGCTCTGCCCTCCCAATTAATCGAGTTAACAAATAGGTTCTTAGCCAATTCACTCTCTTCATTGTTGGGAGACGTATCATAACATAGCACGAACTCGAGCTAATTTAGCTTGGTAAGTACTTAGAAAATGTAAGCAGAGTTTAAATGAAGTTCACGGAAATCAAACCCGAGGAAATTCACTTCTTGTCTCGAGACCCTGGCATTTCCCGGGGGGCTCAGTGAGCACAGCCTGCTCGTTTATCACGGTGAGCTTCAGTGGAAAGGTTTGGCCACCGCTTGGGGGTTTCAGGAACCACCCACAAAGACTGCCTGTGCCCCAGGGCCCCATATGAAAGAGCAAGTGTCAGACAGGTCAGACCTAGCCTTCAGCTATATTTATTGCAGGATGATTTTGTATATTTATACATGCATGTGTAAAATGTATGTGCTTGCTTCTTTCTTTTTCTCCCATGCTCCCTCTCTCCTCCTCTTCATCCTCTAGAATTGTTCCTTCATCTCTCCTTTTCATTCCCTGCTTCCTCTACTTATTGTAGGACCAGTGTATATGCACATATCTACATATCTATATACCTATATGTGTGTATTCTCTCTCTCTTTCTCTTTTCCATTTGATTCATTTATTCACTTATTTTCTCGCCCTGCTGTCTCTCAAGAACTAGTCAGAGAATGAGAGATCTTGAGAGTGAGAGAGAGAAAAAGAGCAAGAGAAGAGAGAGTATCTCACTCCAAAGTCATGCATATGTTTAATTAAGCAAGCACATATATATTCGAGTCTAACAAGTGGATTAAAAACACAATAAATGTCATGAACCCTTTTTTATTCCAATTTTATTTTCTCTGCAGATGTTAGAATCTTTATAGATGACACACAAATTTTGAGTAATACTTGCAAGCATTCATTTGAAAATGATCTAAGTAGTCCTTTCTTCACTGTCTTGAAAGCATCACCTTTATTTTCAGAGATTATGTTAGCTTTTCTGTTCAAAGTACCAGTCAGGGCATATTTCACTGTCAGTCACTTTGCTGTAAAACTTGTCATTCCATCAAGAAGACAGACATAATTATATTTTTTAAAATTTTGAAGAGCCTCTTGTATAATTTGTCACAAGTTAATCATTGATACTCTATCCTAATAAAGATTCTCTGGATTAGTCCTGGCTCATTACAAAGTATTGCAGAGATTGATTCCATTTTGTTAGTTGTGGCAATCAGACTCTGGAGGCAGACTCTGGAAGATCCTTCGATCCCAGCTCCCTGGAAGATGCCTCTGTGTCATCTCCCCCACAGAGCGTGGGTGGGAACTGTGACTTATTTCTAATAGTGAAGATCAGAGCAAAGCTTCTGAAAGGTGATCACAACCACAATCCTGTTACCAAAGCTGGCCTCTGCGATCCTGCTTGGGACCCTCGATGCTCTCTTCCCCCGGCTGTTTTGGTTGAATTAAATTATATTGTGGAGAGAGCCTGTTGGTGAAAACTTAGCAGCCAGCCAGCTGGTGGGTCTCTCATCTAACTGCCGGAAGAGAACTGAATTCTGTCCACAATCACGTGAGCATAAAAATAGCTCCTTCCCCGGTCGGACCCTGAGGAAGCCCCAACCCTGACCTTCACCCTGATTATAGACTTAAGAAGTATCTAGTTGCAGGAGGCCCAGATCAGTCAGGCTGGAGTTCTCAACTCCAGAAGTCACAACAATTCTGTGCTATTTTAAGCCACTAGACTTGTGTGAATCTTCTGTGCCCCCATCAGTAGCAGAGGCACTGACTTTGCTTTTATAAATGCAGCCCACTTTTATAGTAGTCGCTTTCTTTGGGAGAATGACGTGCATGATTCCTGCATGTGGGACTCTCCAGGCAATCTTAACCCAGAAACTGTTCTTAAAATTCCATTTTAAGCAGCTTCTCCGGCGAGGCCTCCCTACACTGGTTTCCTATCAAATAGCCTTACTTCCAAAATTACTCTTATGAAAATGTCACCTCCAATAGATCTTTCAGTTGATTGTTCATACAAAGGGTTGTTTATTGTGCTTCTCCTTACGGGATTAGAATCTCATCAATATATAAGGAATATTGGAAGCAACTGTGCTTCTCTGAGACTCTAGCCAATATTCCCCACCATATAATTTAGCCTAATGCTTTTATCTTTAAAATTTCAGTGATGCTTTCTAAATTTTTTTCAGATTTTTTTGATGAGATAAAGCATTTTATTTTATTCCATTTTTTTTTTCATTTTGATGCCACGACTGGTGGTTCTTTGGGATCACTTCTAGCAGTGCTGAGGGGAGCCATATGTGGTAGCAGGGATCAATCCAGGGTCAGCAGCATGCAAGGTTAACACTTTACCCTGGGAATTACCTATTTCAATTTGTTGATGTACTTTCGTTTCTATCTATCAGCTTAGGGATTTTTTTTTTCCTTGAAAGGGTGGTTTTTGCTACTGAGTAAATGACTTCAAAGGACCTTAAACTGCTTACTCAAATGGAAATTGGTTTAGCCTCAATGGAAACAGTCTTCTAAAATAAAATTAAAAATAGAACTACCATATGATACAGAAATCCCACTCATACATATATTATAAAACACACAAACACTTATTTTAATAAGATGCATACACATCTGTTTCAGTGCAGTGCTATTAACAAGTACCCAAGGTTTGGGACAGCCCAAGTGTCCACTGATGGATGAGCCCAGAAAGAAGATATAGTCTACATATCCAAAATTATAGAAATTTGTTATAAGAAAACATAAAATCATTCCTTTTCTATCAATAGTATGGAATTCAGTGGGATCTGCCTAAGTGAAGTAAGTCAGAAAGAAAAATACAAATATCAAATGAATTCCCTTTTGTATGAAGAGAAAAAAGAAAGAAAAAAAATGAATTCCTTTTTGTATAGGACATTAATAAACAACATAAGCTATAATATAATGTCTAATTAAAAAAAAAAAACCTTAACCCCTGACCATGAACCAGGATCACCAGTATGGCGTATGGGCTTAAAGGGTCCAATGGATTGTGATGGAAGAATAATAAAATTAATTGGAGTGTGGTAACATTACACCCTTAAAGCATAAAAATATTTACACTCTTGTAAACTGATATTACCTCAACAAAAAATAAAATTTCAAAATCTCTGCTCCAGAGTTTTAACCCCTTGTGTGTTAATTTTTTAAAAAATGTTATTAAGACACCATGGTTTACAAAGTTGTTCATAATACAGTTGTTTAAGGTATACAATATTCCAACATGAATCTGATCACCAATGTCCCCTTTCTTCCACCAGTGTCCCCAGGTACCCTCCCAACCCACAGCCTGCCCCCTGGCAGGCATATACCAATATATTTCCTATTATTTGGACCAATAAAACTTAAAGGAATGGTAAATAGGATTATCAGAAAATAAACTTATAAAAACAAGTTTGTGATGATTGCTATATGTTTTTAACCTTTCATAATCTAGCAGAGGTCTAGTGCATGCCATACTCAATACCATATGTTGGGAAGTATTTCTGGTGTTTTGAAGGAGCTCTTTTAACTCTTCTTCCAAAACTGGCTTCAGGGCTATGAATTCCCTAAGCTATTGTCTGTCCAGGAAGCTCTCTATAGATCCTTCAAATCTGAATGGTAATCTGGCTGGATAGAGTATTCTAGATGAGGGGGTCATTTTGTTGAGTTTTTGTACTAGATCTTTCTGTATTCTTTTAAATTGAAGAGTCTCATTTGACAAATTATTGTATATTTTACTGGCTTTCCCCTGTATGTTAAGTTCTTTTTTTGATCTTGCTGCATTCAATATTCTGTCTCTATCTTTGGATTTTGTCATTTTGAGTATAATGTGTCTTGGAGTTTTCCTGATTGGATCTATTCTCACTGGAACATTTTGGGTGTCTTGGATTTCAATGCCTGTAGTCCTGAACTCTGGGATATTCTTATTGATTATTTATTTATTTAACTATTGTTTCTTCATCGTATTTCCCTTCCTGTCCTTCAGGGACTCTGATGATTTTTACATTGTTTTTCTCTTGAACTCATCCTATTGTTCTCTGGGGTGCTTTTCATTTCTTTTCATATTATTTTCCACCTTCTGGTGCTTCCTAGTAGCATCTTCATTCTCATCCTGGAACTTGTTCTTTTGCTTAGGCTCTGTTATACTACTCAGAGTTTCTACTGAGTTATTAAGCAACATGTAATTTGTTGAGTAGATCTGTCTCATGACTGAGTTAGCAGCCACATGCTTTGGGAACTGTGGTGTATTCTGTCTCCCATTCCAGAATAGGCCTAATGATGTAAACTGGAGACAAGCCTCACCTGAGGCGGTGGAGCAGAAAGCAGAAGGTAGGTCTATGTATTAAATATGGGTTTAAAAATAATATCTACTTCTACAATAAGAAACAATAGAGGGAACAAAGCTATAGTACAGCAGTTGAGAAGTTGGATGCTTGTCTTGCACTTGGCTGACCTGGGTTCAATCCTTGGCATCTGATATGGTCCCCTGAACCCCAACAGGAGTAATCCCTACATGAAGAGCTAGGAGGCAATCCTGAGCACTGCTGGGTGTGACCGAACATCCTGCCACTCCCTCACCAGAGAGAAAGAAAGAAAGAAAGAGAGAGAGAGAAAGAGAGAAAGAAAGAAAGAAAGAAAGAAAGAAAGAAAGAAAGAAAGAAAGAAAGAAAGAAAGAAAGAAAGAAAGAAAGAAAGAAAGAGAGAAAGAAAGAGAGAAAGAAAAAGAGAGAGAAAGAAAGAAAGAAAGAAAGAAAGAGAGAGAAAGAAAGAAAGAGAGAGAGAGAAAGAAAGAAAGAAAGAGAGAAAGAAAGAAAAAGAGAGAGAAAGAAAGAAAGAGAAAGAAAGAAAGAAAGAAAGAAAGAAAGAAAGAAAGAGAAAGAAGAAAGAAAGAGAGAGGGAGGGAGGGAGGGAGGGAGGGAGGGAGGGAGGGAGGGAGGGAGGGAGAGAGGAAGACATTACTGATGTCACTGATTTCAGAATTTGGAAGGAGGAGTTGAGGCACTGAGGAAAGATAGCAGTTTTCTAGTAATACCAAGGAAGGAAGTAAGTAATACAAAGAAAGGAAGGAAGGAAGGAAGGAAGGAAGGAAGGAAGGAAGGAAGGAAGGAAGGAAGGAAGGAAGGAAGGAAGGAAGGAAGAAGGAAAGAAAGAAGGAAAGAAAGAAAGAAACTCGGCGTTCATTCATGGGCTGAGTGAGCAGAGTCGCTGTAACCCGGGAGCGGAGAGGAAACACTTTCCACCCTGGCCCACCTCAAACCTCTCTCTAGGGAAATCAAGGCAGCAAATGGTCTTGGCGCAAACATGCTCGAACATGATGGTTGTTGACAAGTTATTTCATATAACTGACGTTCAAGATGCTTCGCCTTTAACTGTAGATATAAAACATGTCCTTCCCCATGTAGTTGTACGAGTTGTAAGAGTTGTATGGGACGGAAAGAAAGCTGATGGTGGACGCTGGTGGTGTTGTCCTGTCACCAAGAGAGCCCTCGTGCTCATTTTCGGTCCTTTCATTTGAAAATTCACTTCTTACATTTTTATCTTTTTTGGGTCACACCTGGTGATGCACAGGGCTTACTCCTGACTCTGCACTCAGGAATTACTCCTGGTGGTGCTCAGGGATATGGGTTATGGATATGGGATGCTGGGAATCGAACCCTGATTGGCCGCGTGCAAAGCAAACACCCTCCCCACTGTGCTATCGCTCCAGCCCGTGTATTTGTTACTTAAAAGTGTTCTCTTCCTATTCTGGTATTTCCTAAAAGAACAGACGTTAATTGACTGATTATTTGCCTCCCTGGTACCAGAGAGTTCTTAGCCTAGCACGGGCTTCATCGATCCAGTATTTTCCTTATTTCTGAGACTAAAATTTCCTCCCATGAGCACATGGGGATGGAGAAGCATCCATAGATTGCAAGGTTAGGGGATAGATTAGACACAACTGTCCGGATAAAACTGCATAAACACATTAACTTTTTACAGGTACAAATGCTTCATACTGAAAATAATGCTACTGGGTAAAGAATGTCACATTTTTATGATACATTAACAGTGATCTTGTGTTTTCATTTCAAATAAAAATGGATGTACAGGTATTTTTTAATGTAGCAGAATGATAATTGATTCTCAACATTCTCAGCACCCAGAGAAATACATTTCTTTAGTCTCTGGAATTTATAACCCTAAACCAATTTACATGCTGAAGAGGCAAAGTGTGAGTTTAATGTTTAGAATAAGAGACCTCACTTGGAGCATTTATCAAGCTACCTACCGCCTCTAGTGAGCTCACTGAGTCTGTCTCTATTCAGCATCTTCATTTATAAACAGTGGCACTTACCCCACAGAAAGCTCAGAGCTTTTGATTTAACTGACCAATGCCAGTGAAGACAAGTGGCTACTTGATTACCTCCAAGTTATTATTCTGGGCACTTGCTTCCTCCCTGGGCAGGCGAAGAACCTGTCCTCAGTGGACTTGAGTAGGTGTGTGGGATATATTTTAAATAAAAGCCAAGTTATCTGTTTCCACCCACAACTGCTTCCACACTCATGATATTGGTCATTTTGCATAAGCTTCTTGTTTAGAAAATCAAACAAGTAACATTCAGTATTTTTAGAATGGAGGGAATGGGGTGGAGTAAGGGAAGTGAGCTGTCACATAGCCCCAGTGGGGTCAAGTTCACATTTCATCTGTTCAGTGAACACTGAAGATGTTGGAAAGTTTACCACAAAAGAAGGTCCAAGAATGGGGTGCTATGAAGCCTACATGGGATCTTCAGAAATCAGGCAGTGGGGGTGGGTTTCAGACTCAACTGCATGTTTTGCTCAAGGTCAAATGTTACATTGTTTTAGGAGACTCATTTTGAGAAGGAAATTTATGATTTATGAAATATGTTTTGGACAAAGAAGCAAGACTTTCATTTTAAAAAAAATACTAATTTATTATTTACCAATTGCTTTTATAATGGCGGGCCAGGCCCTTTGACAGTGTTTGATTTGTCAGATAAAAAAAAAGAAGCAAAATTATAGATGAAAACATATAACAATAGTGTTACTTAACTGTGAAACTTTTTCCCAAATTAACACCTAATTTTAACCCTTATTTTTATATTAATTTTTACTATTCTCCCCTTTGAAATCTTTTATTTTAGTACATCAGTTTTAGGGCTGGAGTGATAGCACAGTGGTAGGGCATTCGTGTTCGATTCCTCCGCCCCTCTCGAAGAGCCCGGCAAGCTACCGGGAGTATCTAACCCACACGGCAGAGCCTGGCAAGCCACCCGTGGCGTATTGTATATGCCAAAGACAGTAACAATAAGTCTCACAGTGAGAGACGTTACTGGTGCCCCCTCAAACAAATCGATGAGCAACGGGATGGCAGTGACAGTGACATCAGTTTTCTCCAGACATAGTAGAAAAGTTGAGAAAGCTAGAGGGTATATAGTAAAGTTCTCCCAAAGCCTGTATCCCCTGGGACCCAATTCTCCTTGAAGGTGTGTCCTCATTTGCTTACCTTACCTCCAGGAGGAGCTTCTAAACATGTTAAAGCAAAGTGAGACGGTAAGGAAGACAGTGCCATTCACTGCCACCCTGACTCTCCTACGTGCACTCTGATGTGCCTCTCTTATGGGGTGACCAATCATCAGCATCACATGTCCCCTCTCCTGGGCCCTCAGGTCAGAAATACAGCCGCAGAGGCAGAGATGATGGGGAATGAACATAGTGAGATCCGTGGCCAGCACTGAGAACTGCCAGAAGGATCCCACTCCCCCGCTGAGGCCACGCGTTTCTAGAGCACAGCTGGTTCCCGACATTCCAAGCTCTAACCCCAGAGTTCTAAATTCTGGGATTGAAGATCACAAGACGTCTTCATCGTTCTGTCCGTGGGTCCTTTGCACACCTGCAACTCTCACTGTTAACTCAGCTTACACCAACACCCCTGGAGTGGGGAGGAGAGTCTGGGCTGCAGGCTCAGCACTTTCTGACATACAGACACTTTAGGGAAGAGCTTCCTTCAGCTGGGACTACCGGAGGGGGAGGTCCACTGTCCCAGCTGGAACTAGTTTCGCCTCTGACCTTTGAATGATCTTGAGACATTGGGGTGGGGGGACTGTCAGTCTGGGACTTTCCTGCCACGGTGGTACTTCAAGTGGTGGCAGAATTTGTGATTGTGCCAGTGGACACGGGGAGCAGGAGGTGATTTAGGAAAATGAAGTAACTGGGGACATGGTGGTGGTTCAAGGAGATGGTTCAAGGAGATGAGTAGCTCCAGTGATGTGGGTTGTGGGTGGTGGGTCCAAGAAGCAGTGTAGACCCAGGACATGAGCCGCATGTAGTGCTTCTGGGAGCTTGGTTAGCTCCAGATTCTTGCAACCTTTCAGCCATGACCTCCTTTCTGCAGCAGGACACCTCCTGCCCTTTTGCTCACTTATTGGAGCCCTCCTATCCCTTCCAAGGTGACACTAGAGAAGGCCACTTTTACATACTCCTCCTTTAGTTGCGGGCAGAGGACTAAAGTACAGAAGAAAACATATATCCACTTCAAGGAGACTCAATTGTTGGTCCCCTTGCAGTTGACTTGTGGCATTTTACAATGTTTGTGCCAATTTATGAGGAAATATGCCATACTAACAAGTGCCATGCACTTTTTTAGGGACTAGAGAGATAGTACAGTGGATAAGGTTCTTGCCTGTGGTTAGCCCAGGTTCAATCACTGATGCCTCTTACGGTTCCCCAAGCCCCAGCAGGAGTGTAGAGCCAGAAGTAAGAGCTGAGTTGCACCAGGTGTGGGCACACACACACACACACACACACACACACACACACACATCACCCCCAATTGAGAAATGTATAGTCTAAAGATGTGTCGTAAAATGATCTGACCCCCTGCTATCAATGCCACATAGCCCCCAACCCCTGCCCGTCACCACTCCCCGCCCACCTAGCGACCAGAATCATCAGAACTTTCCTAGCCTCTTTCTTCTTTTGATTATTCTTTTGCCTGCTAAGTATGCATCCTCAAAACTTTATATTTAAGTAAATTAAAATATGCATTTTTGGGTCTCTTGTTTCATTCCCTCAGTTTTCTTAGATGACATTCTCATATGTAGTTGTAAATTGTATGCTTTTATTAGCACTTACTATTTACAATTTGTTCATATTTATTGCTGAGTATAATCGATCGACTGCAATTCACTTATGGTAATTACTCGATGGATAAGTTCCTAGTTTTGTGTTCTAAGAATAATGCTGCTGAAAAAAATATTCAATCTTTTGGCACAAATGCGCACAACATACATCTACATTTGGTATACATTTGGGAGTATAATGCCTAAATCACATATCTAACATGCATATTTACCATTAGCACATAATACAGTTCTCTAAAATGCTAGAACCAGTTAATGCTTTTACTGGTGCTTTATCCTTGGACTGTTAAGGACAGTTCGGGCTAGTGGCGGGAAAGCCGCTGTGTCTGCAAGTCACATAGTTGAGCCCCTATTGTTGCACCCATCATTCCCGAGTAGGCATGAACTTCAACAGCTGCTTTTGAAATACACACAAATGTATTTCAAGGAAGTAAAACTGTTTACAATGTGGTGTCATTCCTTGGAAATTATTCCATGTGTTTACACCATGAGTCAGAATATAATCCCTATGATGGGGCTGGAGAGACCCCACCGTGCGTAAGGTGTTTGCCTTGCAAGTCAACAGCCCAGGTTTGACCCATGTCACCACACGTGGGCTTCTGAGCCCTTCTGGGAGTGACCCCTGAGCACAGAGCCAGAGGTAATCTACTACAATGACAACTACTACCAGTTCTCAACATTCACGAAATGATCCGCTAGTAGAAAAGTTTCAATACGTCACTAGTAATGATCATCGAAGTTTATATATTTTTAAGCACTTACAGCATGCCAGACTGTGGTTTGAGGAGGGGCACTGTCCCTTCCAGGAGTACCTACAGTGCTCAGACTCGCTCCCAGGCTAGTACTGTCTATGAAGAAAGGAGCTTGTTGTTTTTCGCCTCACCTGTCTCTCCCACGGGCCTATTGATCTCTGTCATTCCTTGAGCTCCGAAGAATTAGTTGCTATTTCCCACCTGACCATGCTGTCAGAAACAAACGGGGCACTATGGGGCGGGCGGGCGGGCAGGGGGAGCATCACCAGGGTTTACCCACAGGACTCAGAACGGGAGTCAACGTGCCAGAAGTCTGCTGCAAGTGTCCTTCTTGAGCCAAGTGTTGTGTTTTTAGGAAAAACGACCCCAGAGTGTGTGCTTTGCAACAGGGCAATCATGTGTTCAAACGCCCATATTTCTAGAGGCATTGGGGACCGACAGAGCATTATGGCGCCATCACTTGTCAATTTATATCCCCGGAACTGAATATCAATGAACAGGAGCGGACTGGAGATGCCTCTCTGCGCAGGCGCGGGTCTCTGCCGAGCCAGTCTGCAGAACTGGGGGGTGCGGGCTGGCACTTGGAGAAGACTAGGCCAGGCACCCCTGGGGACTGGAATCTCACCATTAGCATTCCCTGCAGGGAGCACGCCAGGCTCTGCCTAATCACAAAACCATCTCGGGTGAATCTCAAAGATCATTTAGGTAAAATTAGCTCTGATTGATCTGGCCCGATTCTTGTTTTCAGTTCTGGAGTTGCTAGCCTGGCCTGTAATTTTGCACTGAAACATATTAATGGTGTGAATGTGAGCTGGGGCAGCCTTACTCATCAGTCCTGTAATTTCTCTCACAGGAGGGCCAGAAATAACGCTCTGGGAGGGACAGAGAAAGGATGTACACCGGCATTTTTTTTTTCTTTTCCATTTAATTTTCTGAACTGTAAACTAAGAGTCCAGAGAGATAGTACAGCAGGTAAGACATTTGTTCTGCAGATGGCTGAGTTGGGTTCAACCCCAGAGCTTTGATGGGTGTGGTCCAAAAACAAAAAACACAGAAACCAAAACTAAAAAGCTTTCAAATGTTAAAAAGTGAAGCTTTAGGAAGGTGTGGGTGTCACTTTCTTTGTGCTGGAGGTAGAGTCTGAAGTTTCTGACACTTTTCATTTCCCTTTGTCACTTACTCAAGAGCAGAGTAAGAAAAAGAGAAATATTTCCTGTTGCTCCTTACTCTAAAAATGGTGTAAATTGTTTTAAGCAAAACTAACACATATCATCTAAGAATTAAAACGCCTTAAACCTTTTCTTAATGTTCAGAAAATAAAAACGTTCCCGATAATTACTTGTTAACACCCATGGAACAGATTGAAGATCCTTGTTGGGAGTGTGAGGACTGGAAAGAGGAGGGGCCCTGGGAACAGGGAGCCCTGTCCACGTCAGCTCTGGCTGCACTGAGTCACAGCCAGCAAGTGGCTTAACATGTTGACCCTGGCATCTACCACCAGTGGCTTCTTCTTGTGGCACTGCACTGCAGCACTGTCGCCCAGTGCAAGGCAAACGCCCCACCCGTGGGATGTGGTTCAGGTGCCGGTGGGCTGTTTGCACCGAATGGCGATCACAGCACTGGGGGGACACACTTAAGTCAACAATCATCTGTTTGCTCATCACTCTACAGACCAACATTTTGTATTCCTGTAGCCGGTGGGTTTGTCTCTGTGCCGGGGGTGGGGTGGGAGTGGTGTTCAGACCGGCTGGCGTCTGCGGTCAGCGGTGGTGCTGTGGTGGGCCAGCCGAAGGCTGAAGCAGCCTGGAAGGCCTTCCTCCCTGGGATTCTGAGGATGGATGGATTGAGGATTTGTCTCTTGGGGCAATTTTAGGGTGCCTATGGGCGGCCGGAGAGCCCCAGCTCTCTGCAAGCCTCTGCATCAGCATGCTGAAGAGCTCATTGGCCCAGGCAGATCACATGGTCGAGGTCACATTCTTGCGGTGCAGCAGACTCCTTTGTTTGAAGGGAGGGATTTGCGGTGGTTCTAAGGTGCACTCAGGGATTCGTTGACTTGCCTGCTGTCATGAGGTGAAGGGTGACGTCACTTCCCCGTGAGTCTGGGTTCGTTGTACTGACTTGCTTAGAGCCTTACAGTAGAGAGGGAACTGGGCACTTTGGTGGAGGGAAGAGCACACGGCGAAGGGATTGGTGTTGGGACATGGTATGCCAGAAACTCAGTCATGAATAACTTAAGAAATTATAGTGCATCAATCAATCAATCAATCAATATAAATTAAGAAAGTTACATTTTAACATCCTAAAAAAAGTGAGGCCAGCCATTGGTGTTGAGACCAACTTGTGAAAGAAGCCACATATATATCCTCTGGCAATCAGATCCGCTGACAACATGTCCAGTCACATGGGCCAGTGACCCCCAGCATCCAGACTTGCTCAACCATCAGTGACCACAGTCAGGGACTGGTGATGGTCCCTGTCACCACATGAGATGCTCTCAGCAACCACTGCACAGCAGGGAGAGAGCAGAAGACTCACCTCTTCACACCCAAACACTAAACAGCACCTAGGAACTTGGTGGACACCCTGAGCTAAGTCATGTAGTCATGTTACATACGGGAAGGAGAATAATGACAGGCCTTTCTAGGGCAGAGGACTTGCCTCTTGGTGAAATTAGCCAATTGTCCCCACTTTTTCTTTTTCTGGGCTTTACTCCTGCCCCAGGGCCCCACTCTCCATATTCATAATGTGTGACTCTCTTAGTTGACATTTTTGTTTGTTTTGGGGCCACACCCAACAGTGCTCAGGGTTTACTCCTGATTCTGTTCTTAGGGTCACTTCTGATGGAGCTCAGGGGGATCGATGGGGTGCCTGGATTGGCCAAGTGCAAGGCAAGTGCCCTACTCACTGTACTATCTTGTCGCCTATCAGAAAACATTTCTGCTTAGACAGAGAGTTTTCCCTGTCTTTTGGGTCTCCATGGTGACACAAGTCCCAGAACCCAAAGCAAAGACAGGGACACACACACACACACACACACACACACACACACACACACACACACACACACACACCACCACCACCACCACCACCACCACCACCACCACACCACACAGCACTCCCAACAGCCAGGCTACTCTTGATGTAGGCAGGTGGACAGGGAAGGCCCCCTCCCAAGGCAATGGCAAAAGCCAACCTTGCAGAAAACAGGAAAAGCAGGAACTAAGGCCTGATAAGACCTTGAGGAGCAAGGGGCCCTGAGGAGATTGGCCCTCCCCATGAAGAAAATTCCTCGAATACCCTAACTTTAGTGATTCAGCCAAAAGAAGACCATCACCACTCCCAACCTCCTTAGCAATGAACTTTTACCTAGGAAGAAGCCCCACATGGGGGAAGGTTGGAGAAACCCTATACAAGCCACCTTGAACAAAATAGAAGTGCGTGCATATGCTGCCTGAGCCCATGTGCTGCTTGCGCCCACGTGACCGAGCACATCTGGTGCTCAAGCACATGTGTCGCTCTCATCTTCCCTCTTGAGGTGTGTACTCTCATGCTTTCGTGTCTAATGCTGGAATGTGTCTAGGGGCTCTCTCCACCTTGGAGAAGCCCGTCTTCTCTCGAGTGCATTACTCTCTCTCTCTCTCTCACTTTCCCTCCCTCCATACCTTAAAAACCCTCCAAATAAAATCTATTTATTTCACTGCTTGTCTACTCCTGAAATTCCTTTCTGCGAGGTGAGACAAAAACCCAGTAACCCTGGGTCCCGGGTGGCAGAGGCAGATCTGGAGAAAGTGACCGTCTCTCTCCTCCCCGCTTCACATAAGTCATTTGTGGGGCCCACCGACATCACTCTGACACTCAGAGATTCGGACACTGCTCAGGGCGTCAGAGATCAGATGGTACCAGCAGGAGCCATAGGAAGCCAGCAGGACTCCAGGTCCCGGCACCGATGGACCGGGGCCACCATCACTGCCACATGTCACTGCTGGTTTGCCATCTGTGTCCATAGGACCACTCAGCAGGGCTCATGCTGACGGGATGTTTAAGGGCCTGTAAATAACACCCAGTCTTCTGCAAAGGGGCTAAAAATAAATAAATAAACACAAGGATCAGACAGATGGAGATGCAGGGTGGCCTGGCAGCTCATCGGTCACCGTCGGCGACCAGGTGCTTTGTGGGAAGATCCTGTAAGAGCATGTGCTCTTGTGGCCGCTCTCCAGCTGGTGCGGATATGACAGGGTCAAATGGAGGTCTCCCCGTGGGATATTTCACCCGAGATCCCCACTTGCATAGGTCCCAGGTGGACAGGGAAGGAAAGAGACTTAATCCCAGTTGCTTACAATCTTCTAATAGATCAACTCCAAAGAATCCTGGAAATAAGCCAGCACCTTGTACACAACCTCCCCTCCACAGGCCCTGGCTCGTGGGGCTGCATCAGGATGCTGTTAAGTTATTGGAGTACCAACCGCCCCCACACCCATGGGTAACACAGACATGGAGTATTGCGTTCCCATCTACATTAAACTCTATGTACAATCTTAAAAGCTAAGGGGAGAAGGGGAGAAGACATCTTAGTGGTTCTGCCCATGTCTAGTATGTAGTTTTATCTCATATTTCTCATGGTCCTTGGATCACCACTGGGTGTGGTGCTTGGTCCCTAAATATTCCCAGACAAGGAAACTCACCTCAGGGCTGAAGCTCTGAATTGACAGAAAAGCTGAGAGAGGGTCCCTGGTTCCCCAACACTGTTGGGAGTGTACACTATGGGGGAAAAAAGGAAACAAATAAAGATACTTCAAACTAATGGATAATACAAATCGCATAGTAGGAAACGCTACAAAGTCACTTACAAACACTCCTAACAACTACTCAGAACAGAAGAGTTACATCACAATATACTCAAAGTTCCAACTGAATTAGAATTTTCACATGAGAAAAAAATCTATCCTGCCATATCATAATTTAAATATAAGGCAGGGTGAAAGATTTTAATCCTCTGGGTGCAGGCACTCGCTCCCTGTTCCTTTCATCTGCCCTCTCCCTGAGTAGGGTCCTGCCTGCAACTGCCTCTGGGTGGTCTATACTTTGCTGTCAATTGGGCCAGAATAGTTAAATTGTCAACATTGATATCTTTGAGCCAAACGGAAGCCAGCTAGAAATGTCTTCAATGTCTTCACATATTCTCCCCAGCTGTCTTTTAGCCGAAATCAGAGCTTTGCTGCAACCATGCCCTGAGAGTCGAATCAACATGAAGATGCTCTGAGAGTAAAATGTCAGTCGCCTGAAACTTGTCCACAGCGCAAGAGAATGGCACGTTTTCATTAAATACTGTTTGAGTAAGATAAGCAGCTGCGTGCCGCTGCCGGGACCTGCTTTCCCCATGGGTTCCCCTGGGGGAGGGCACGTCTTTGCTCTTCACTCTGCAGCCTCCCAGGAGAGTGAAGCTCTCCCCTGGATTTTGTCTTGCCACATTCCCCGGGACAGTTAGTGCCTGACACTTTCACCTGGAAGTGACAGTGGCCCTCTCCTCTCATGTCATGAGTCAAACATGGGGACATAATGGGGAGGTAGTAGCTGAAGCCCAGTTCTTCTACAGAACTGGAGGATAACCCAGAACAGTGCCAAAAGTCTGGAGGACCAGCACATAGATTTATGGAGAGCCACCATATTTAATAATTGTGCAAATTAATAAGCAGATATCTTGTGTCCAAAGTAATTCACTGTCACTGTATCACTGTCATCTCGTTGCTCATCGATTTGCTCGGGTGGGCACCAGTAACGTCTCCATTGTGAGACTTGTTGTTACTGTTTTTGGCATATAGAATACACCACGGGGAGCTTGCCAGGCTCTGCCGTGTGGGCGAGATACTCTCGTTAGCTTGCCGGGCTCTCTGAGAGGGGCAGAGGAATCAAACCCGGGTTGGCCACACGCAAGGCAAACACCCTACCCGATGTGCTATTGCTCCAGCCCGTGTCCAAAGTAATCAAAGTGAAAAATTCAATACTCTTGCTCTTTGGAAGTCAAATCCAATGTCTGTCTTCCTAATGTTAAACCAATAGTCAAAGCAATGAAGACTCTCTTCCATTTCTTGTCTTCTTTTTAGTAGAGGCTGAATTTCTTTAATAATTGAGTGCAAACTCAGCTATCATCTCACAGCATGGGCTAATGCCTTGAGGACTTCTGAGACTGCGTTAGTTCAACTTATTATTTCTCACTCTGAGGAGTGTAAAGAGATCAGAGGACCCACAGGACAGGCTCAGTGCTTATCTTAACTCATTCACGAACCTTGGCACCCAAGGAGCTACCTTTAAGCAAAATGTACTTCTTATCATTCTGGGTGAAATTTCAACCTCTCTGACTCATGTTGTATATATTAAGTGCATTATTAGGGAAATGCAAGTCAGAAACACAGTGAGATAGTGCCTTACACCTTCGAGATCTGTGTCCTGTGTCTGTGTCAAAAAAGATCGGAGAAAAACCAAATGTTACAAAGATGTAAGAGGAAACTATGGTGCACTCTTGGTGGGAATGTAAATTGGCATAGCTGCTATGGAAAATGGTTTGGAAATTTCCAAATAAAATAAAATGCAAATGTCATATACTTCAGCAATACCCTCCTTGGCATTTAGCTGAGAATATAAAATACTAATCAAAAGGATATTTCGCGTCTTCCCCCGCCATTGTCACCATACTCAAAGCATGGAATCAATCTAAATATCCACCCACAGATGGCTGCATTTAAAAAGCATGATATTTGTAATCCATGGAATATGACTCTATGACTCTGCCCTTAAAAAATAAAATTGTGCTTTTGGGGACAAATGGATACGAGGAGATTATGCTCAATGAAGTAAGTTAGGAGGTGCAAGATATTTCATTGCCAGATGTTTTCACTCACTTGAATATTTTCAATTCATTTAAACGTATTCAACTGACTATGATTGAGTTATAGTCCATTATACGTGGGTTATATTTAAGTAAAGCAAATAAATCAGTGAAAACAACATCTAAGTCCTAGATTTGTTGTAACTATCCTGGTTCTCAGAGGCGAAGGGGAGCAGGGTAGGAGGAGTCGGGAGAGATCTTCGGGGAGCTGGGGGTGGCGCTGAAACTTTGGCTGTGGGGTGCATTGACTCCTATCACATTGAGAGCTGTGAAGTCACACTCATGACATCTTATAATACAAACTACCAGCGACTTGAGAGGAAAAGGAAAATAAAGTTTATACAAGAGAAGAAAAATGTGGCAGTTCTGGGCATCTGAGGGCAGGTTGGTTATGAGAGAAGAAAAATCCCATGTGTCAAATCCATCCACAGCACGTCTCTGGGCCGAGAAAACTGACACTACTGCACGAAGTAGCCCCTCCAGTGGTCAATGGTGGTGGAGCCCAGGAGAATGGCTGCCTTTTCCAGAGTGGGTGTTTTCAGAAACCTTGGTTGAGACAATGATGCCTTCCCTCAGAGTGGAAGCCACGGCCCCAGGGCAGCCTTCCTTCCACCCACCTTCCCCTTACCTTTTGCATCTGCTAATTGGAGCTCCTGTCTGCTTTGAGAGGGGGTGTTCTCCCCTCCCACATCTGCATTCTCCTCCCAGCTCCTGAGGCACTTCCAACCGTGGACCAATCCTCCCGGCCCTTGTTTCTATCATCCTTGAACATTACTACGTTTTTTTGTTTTGTTTTGTTTCTTACTTGTATCACTTGTCACCCCCTTGATCTTCGATTTGCTTGAGCAGGCGCTGGTAATGTCTCCATTTGTCCCTGTCGCATGCTAGTGTAGCCCAATGGTATCTGCTCGATCCAGGAACACGAAGAGCTCAAACCATTTGTTCAGGGTTTTGAGGAAGAAGTCTGACCATCTCATAGGTGGGCGGCCACGCGGTCTTTTGACATCCCATGGAATCCAGTCGGTAACAGCTCTAGTCCAGTGGTTGTCTCTAAATCGCATTACATGTCCAGCCCATCTGATTTTCGACGCCTTAGCAAACGAGACAGCGTCCCTGATTCTTGATCGTCGATGGAGGTTGGAACTCTGTATTCCTTCTCTCACTTGAGTGAAATGTGATATTCCAAGCATAGCTCTTTTGATTCCTCTTTGGGATACCCGAATAGTGTTCTCATCCTGCTTGTGTACGGCCCAGGTCTCTGAGGCATATGTTAGTGCAGGAAGAACAGCGGAGTCGAAAATATGTGCCCGGAGCCAGAGGTTCTTCATCCTCTTAACAACTTCTTCGACACTCTTGAAGAAGTGGTCAACCTCCAGTACCTCCCTACCCAGCCACTGCCATGCTCCAGACTGCTTTCCGGACACTTGGGCTGAACCTCATGCATGAGTGAAACCCCACAGAACCAGGTAAAGCAGAACTTTGTGACGTTGGACTCCAGGCTCAACGAGACCCAGAAACAATATCCTCTGTCTGCCTCCTCCAATCTCCGGCAGCACAGGGATCAAACTCAGATGACCCACCTTACCGGTGCCAGATAAATACCTCACTGTTTTGTTTTTATATCCCACAAATGAGTGCAGTCATTCTATGTCTGTTTCTTCTGACTCAATTCACTTAGAATGATACTCTCCATGTCCATTCATTTATAAGTGAACTTCATGACTTCATTTTTCCTGGTGTCTGTGTAGTATTCCACTGTGTAGATGTACCATACTTTCTTTATCCAGTTATCTGTTCTTGGGCATTCGGGTTGATTCCAGATTCCGGCTCTCGTGAATAGTGCTGCAATGAACATAGAAGTGCAGATATTTTTTTCCTGTAGTATGTTTTTGGGCCCCCAGGGTATATTCTCAGGCATATTATTGCTGGGTCAAATGGAAGCTCAATTCCTAGGTTTTTTTGAGGAATGCCCATATTGTTTTCCAAAACAACTGGAACCATCTGCAATTCCCATCAACAATTAATGAGTGTCCCTTTCTCCCCACCTTTGTGTCAGCAATGGCTTTGTTCCTTATGATGTGTGCCATCTCTGTAGTGTGAGATGATATTTATTGTTGTTTGGATTTGCATCTCCCTGATGATTAGTGATGTAGAGCATTTTTCATATGCCTTTTGGCCATTTGTATTTCTTCTTTGAAATACAAATTTTGAGGAAGTTTCTGTTCATTTCTTCTCCCTATTTTTTGACAGGGTTGAGGAAGTTTCTTTGGGGAAGTTTCTATTCATTTCTTCTCTCTATTTTTTGACAGGGTTGTATGTTTTTTTCTTATATAGTTCTACCAACGCCTTATGTATCTTTGATATAAACCCCTTATATTGCTAATGAATCAAATTTGCTATTTTTGCTGGGGATAAAACCCATCTGATTTCTGAAATCCAATTTCAGGGTTAGAGGTCAGGTAAAACAGTTGTCTAGTCAAGTTGCAGAGAAAATAGCAGTGGTACTGGGGGCCAGCTGGTAAAAATGTGGAGACTGTGGTAACAAAGAGGTGATGCTAGTGGATGTTGAAAAACGGAGGGATGGAAATGGTGGTGGTACAGTGGTGGTGGTGGAGGTGGTGTTAGTGATGGTGGCACTAGAGATGGCTGGTGATGATGACGGAGTCCGTGATGGGAATAGCAGTGATGAGGAAACGCATGTGGAGATACTGGCGGTGATAAGGATGCTAGTGGCAATGTGAGAATGTTGAAGGTGATGATGATGGTAATAATGGAGGAGATAAAGGTGCTGATGGTCTCAATGATGTGCAGTCAGTGGTGAAGATGGGAGTGGTTGTGGAGGAGGTGGGGAGGGGGACGGACGGGTGAGGGAGAGTGGAGGGAAGGATCATGAGGGTGGTAGCAGTGTTTATGGCACTCGTGGGTGGCATTCAAGCTCTCTGGGAGGCACTGGCAGGGAGGGAGGAGATCCTCACTTCCCTGCCAACACTCACTGAATTTGAGTTTGGGAAGTTCCTGTGTTCTGTGTCTGGCACTGGATCCCAACAGTCCAATTCCCTAAGAAACACACAGCATTTCTCATTATAATTTGAAATTCTTGTCCATATAGCTGGCTGAAACAACCCAGGAATGCTTTCCTGTAGGATGACATTACTGTAATGTCATCCTACACTTTTCCAATATCACTAGCAAAAAAGCATCAAATTCCTAGGCACTCTGTACTTGCAGAGTTCAAAGTAAAGAGTGATGGTCTACACAAGCGGTCTACATAAGGTGGTGGGTGTATTAAGAACCTCGCTCCAGAAAAGCATCTCTTCCTCCAGATGCTAAGAATCCAGGCTTTGTGGGGCTGTGAGGGTGTGTGTGTGTGGGAGGGGGGAGGGTGTTTGGTGTTTGTAGTGGGGATTAGCTGCTACTTATCTCCATGTCTCCACCTTCAACTTTTAAGTTTCTCTGATTCTTGTTTAATTAACATTCAGGTCCTGAGTTTTATATGAGCTATCTACACCAAATGTCTGTATTTTTTTCCACACCAAAGTAGAGCTTTTAGTGATGTCAGTGAAGAATGTCCCCTTCTGTTCACATGACTTTTGTTTTTCTTTTTGGGTCACACCCAGTGATGCACAGGGGTTACTCCTGACTCTGCACTCAGGAATTACCCCTGGCGGTGCTCTGGGGACCATATGGGATACTGGGAATAGAACTCGGGTCGATTGCGTGCAAGGCAAACGCCCTACCCGCTGAGCTTTCGCTCCAGTTCACGTGACTTTTGAACCAACAGATCACAAGGAACCAGATGCTTTAGGATAAAAAAAAAAAGTCAGTTTATTGTTGATAAATGCTAAGTGTGAGGATATGGCTCAGGAAGGTGATGAGATGGACTGTTTGGTGGGTTGGGGTCTTGGCTCAAGACCACCCCTGGCATAATCCAGGGCTTGAGATACTGGGATTATTGTAGTGTCTCTGAAAAACATTTGCTCACCCAGGAAAGGGAATTGCTCACTTCTCTCTGGTTCTGCCTGGGAGGAGAGGAGAGAAATTTTCTCTTTTCCATATCCAATCATTCACTCACTCGACAAATCTGTATTGAGCACCTCAGCGCTGCCAAGAATGAACAAAACAAAACCTGATGCTGCTCTCGTGGCATTTATATTTCAGAGGAGAGAAAAATGCTCTGGGTTTGCGGCTTTTTATTGGATTTGTTCTAATGAAACTCACTTTTTATCTGGGAGGAAAAGGGAGAAAAGGGCCTTCATTCTCGTGAGGAATGAGGTACATGTATTTTCCCAAATCACACCTCAGAAGTCAAACGTGATTTCTCTTGGAGGTGAGGGAGTGTGTTGAGTGGGCAGGGTTTCTCCTGTCCGGTGCTCCTTGGCCTTTCTGCAGTGGCTGCTCCAGCATCACAAAAATCTGTGGGATTGGTCCTGCTTCCCTCGCATGGATGTAGAACTCTCCCCATTTCCGAGCTCAGTGTCAGGAGTTTTGTGAGATTCGTGAAGGACTGAGAGTCCCAGCTCAGATGTCTTGAAGGCATGATGCTCTTTGTTAATGGACATGGACACACTGGTGAGGGGCTTATTATTATTATTATTTGCAGGAAGAAACTGGTGAGTCCACATTTGATCTTGTGAGATACTGAGGAGACAGTGTACGACCCATGTATCTGAAGGTCACGACTATTTTGCATCCCATGGCATTGTGGAGGAGACAGAGAGGCCTGAGAATTCCCCGGTCCAGCATTAGCAAGCATCCAGTATCAACAGAGTGTGCATTTTCGTCGCTGTGTTAACCAAAATATAATATACCACTACATTCAGGAAAAGAAGAAGACTGTCTCTCAGGGTTTAAATGGGCAATTTCCATAGAGGGGGAATGAATATCATGTAGTCCTTATAGGAACAAAGCACTGGTCTTTGATGGGTATACGACAATTCCTAGCATCCTGGCTGAACCAGGAAATGCATATTGTCAGCTGGAGCCTCCTCCAGGCATCAATCATTCTAGGTGCAAGTGATGCAACTGAGGCAGAAGTGGACAGCAGTGGGTCTCTGTGTTTGCTCGTGATTCCCAGGTTCTTCAATATTTTCATTCTTGAAAATATTGACTAATAAAGGTGCTCAGACTCAGAGTTGGAAAGTAGAGAAGTTTATTGGAAAGCAGAAAAGAAGAGAAGCTTTCCCAGTGGGCAGGAACTGTTGGACACGGAGCAGGGCAGGAGCGACGCCATCATGCCCGGTTCCTGCTCCACGTCCTGTTTGACTTAAACCTTTTTGTTTTTCTTAAAACCCCCGCTTCTCCCCCCGGCCATCTGTGAGTGACAGCTGAACCATTTGGGCTGAAAACTCGGCCTTGGCAAATAGTTTCATAACCACTATTCACTGTCTATAGAAGCCACCCAGACACAAGCAGGGTGGGGAGCTGCCAGAATGTTCCGAAAACATGTCTAGATCACCTATCTGTAGCTGCTTGTTTGTACTATTTGGAAGTATGTTTTCTTTTGAATCATGAAACTTGCATTTTCACTTATGTTTTTGTTAAAAATTGCAAGTGCAGGCTGTGATGTAAGCACGGACTATAAAATTTGCGGCTTTTCCCTTGTTTAGGGCCTTGCTTGGGCCTGCGTGCCTAGAAGCTTGACCCCAGCTAGCTGGCTTAATAAACACTGTTTGTGTGTTACATTACTGGTTGAACTCCCTGTGAAGGTTCGGAGAAGGGGATATTATCGACACCAGACCCTAACAGAACTTAGTATAGGACTAAGTTAATAGGGAGTTTTGTGGGGGCCCTTTTAAAGGTTCCTGGCATTTCGTATCAGAACAAGGATTTACAGAAGATGCCAGAAAATTGCAAGAATATCGAGCTATCTAAATCTCCATGGACATATTTGTGCCTTATCTCAGTCTCCCTGTCTGCCTAGACTCCAGGAACAGAGTTTTATGCTCCTGGAAGTTTCTGACCCCTGGGCAGGCCTTTGGGAATGAAATGTGTCAGGGGAAGGGTGTGAAACCAATCTTCTAGGCCTTTATCTCAGTTTCCCCATCAGCCAAAACTCCAGGATTCCTCATCATCTTAGTTTTCCCGGCAGCCTAGAGTTCAGGGCAGAGTTTTACATTCCTAGGAAGGCCCAGGAATGCTGAGACAGAACCTTGGGGGTGGGATGTGTGTCAGGTTGATGGGGGAGAGAAGGTATATTGGAAGAGAGGAAACTGTGGCTTTCTTTCTCAATGGCACGGGGAGACTGAGGCTTCCTCTTTCACAAGGAAATGCAAAGATAACAATTCACCGTAAGATTTTTGTTTGGATGGAAGATCTTTCACCCTGGACTTCAGACTGGCATCGGAGGGCTGGAACTTGGATGGGATAGGGATCTTTGCAATTTAAAAAGGAAGGACTTGGGGCCGGAGCAATAGCACAGCTGGTAGGGCGTTTGCCTTGCACGCAGCCGACCCGGGTTCAATGCCCGGCATCCCATATGGTTGCCCCAGGCACTGCCAGGAGTGATTCCTGAGTGCAGAGCTAGGAGTGGCCCCTGAGCATCGCTGGGTGTGAACCCCCCAAAAAATAATAATGAAAATAAAAAATAAAAAGGAAGGACTTATTTTCTCCATGCCAGATTCACTCAAATAAACGTTGGAAAATCAGCTCCTCTATACTCACTGTTACTCCACAGTTGCTCCACTTTATAAAACAACAGCAAGAGCAAATTCAGTCTTCAAAGATTTCAACCAGTCTTCAGTCTTTTTGATTCCTTGTGAATCCTCCAACAAACAGATGTTGGTACAAATATGGTCTCCCCCCACCCCCCCCAAATTGATGCTTAGATATAATTATGTTATCACCGCAGGCATCGCTTGCCCCTGAAATGTCATTGGATAGTTTATATATAAACCCAGGGCAAATGAAGCTAATTCAGCAACAACAAAGATCGTCTGGACTTTGACCCACAGGAAATTAGGAACTGTAGTGGATCCCAAGGCACAGGAGAAATCTGAAGGTGTCTTTGTCGGTCTCACTGTGCATTTGGGTCCCTCTGCCTGACATCTGTAGGCTGCTATTTCATTTAGCAAACAACTGTGCTTTCACCCTCAGGATTATCATACAATTAAGATCTCTGAGAAAATGACATCTTGTCAGCTAAATGCATACATTTCACTGCTAAATGGAAACTCACAACCAGAGTGAAATTGCTATTAGTTTTATATTAGGAGCTGGAAATGTATACACAAGTGTGGCCTAGCTCTGCTGCCATGTTTGAAATGCAAATGTAGTTCTCTAAAAGGGAGACCCTATTGATGCACCTATCCAGGGTCAAAGGGTTTCTCTGAGGGAATATTTTGGCTTTAAGATGTAATTTCATGTAAATTTCTCTAGGCTTTCCACCTGGCAATTACTTTGTCTTGCAAACCCTCTGACATATGATTAATCTATCAAAGAGCAGAAGCCTGAACAAACAAACAAAAAAAAAGCATTTTCTCTTGTAATGATAGCTGGGTCAGTTCAGGTCAAAATTTTATTGGTTTTGACCTAAAAACTATTGGAAAATCCTGTAGAATGAAGAGTGGTTACAATGTGATCTTTAAAGCAGATCCTCAATGATGAAAACACAACCAATTCATGACTGTAAAATTCTATCCTCTCTCCCCCCACAATATCCTGTAGGTTAAGAAGGAATAGAAATATACTTACATGGTCTTCAGTCTTCTGGATATAAAGTCATTTTAAGACCTTAAGTCTTCTTGATGGAAGTAGACATTCCTTGGGGGTATTGGATAATGTCTTCTTGTATTCCAGAGACGATATTAAAGTTTATGATAGCCTTTCCTTCGGGGGAAGTTCTTCTAGGAGACCCACCCAAGGACAGAACCTCATCTAGGGGCTCAGCACTCTAGATTCCTGCTAGGAGATCTATCCAAGGGCAGGATTCCATCTAAGGGCATATTGCTCTCTCCTTTCTTTTGCTAGTAATCCATTTAAATTATCATATTAAATTTACTTCTTAATAATATGTCTAGTCATTTTGTATGAACACAGTAAGAGATATGTTAAGCTCAAAGCGTGGCTCTCAGGATATAGCTTGCTATATATCCCAGACTACAGTCCTCAGGCCAGGTTAGTTTTCTGTAACCCCAACAGGGTCCTTATTCAGTTACTTCTTTTGGGGTCATGTCAGAGCTTATTTCATGATTGTGCTCTTACTTATTATACTTCTTATGGTGTTTAGCCTGTCCCTTTCAAAGCCAGGGTAGCTTACGGCTTACTTTGGGTCAATGCAAGTACCTTGGTGGGAACACCCCCCCCCCCCCGGCTTTAGGGGTGTTAAGGACTAAGGGTAACTGAGGCTTAAGCAAGTTAATATGATGGATGCCCAGGAGTAAATATTCAGAGTCAGTTAACTCCATTGTCACAAAAGCATAGCATTAACTATCTTCCTGTGTTTATACAAAAAGTAGATTGCTCTAAAATAAATTATGCAAAGAACATAATGAAAAGAAAAAAGAAATATTTCACTTACATATACAAAATCCAGAGCTCTCCAAAGATTTGACTTTAGAAATTGCAGTGTCTTATTTGGGGATATTTGTGATAAATAGAGATAGGGGAAGAGGAAAACAAAGGTGAAGATTGTGTAAACACACAAAAAAGGAAAGGGAGGGCACCACACTGGGCATAGGGCAGCGGTGCTCTATCTCTCCTGCCGCCTGCGTTTGGTAGTCTCCAGCTGCTTCCCCCACCCCGGGGAGGTTGATGGTGATGATGAGGCAGGCGAATGAAGGAAGGAACGAGGGCCAGGCTGGTTGGTCTCAGTTGCAGCTTATTCCATTCCCATCTCCATTCTCCTCTGATTCTCCTCCTGCTTCTTCCTCCCCCCATGCAACTTCATTGTCCTTCTTCTCTGGATCTGGATCTTGAACTGGCTTCTCCAGATCTGGCACTGGGACTGGCCCCCAGCCCACTCTTTCAGCCTAGTTAAATCCCCAAGAATGAGGGGTTGGGGCTTACACATAGGTGTGGTCACCATCAATAGGGGTAAAATTCCTTTCCTCAGGGGATGCTGCTTCCAGGACAGATTCTCTTCCAGCAGGACACCTGTCCTAGAGCGGAATCCCATGGGTGTGTTTCTCCTCTCCTTGTCCAACTAACATATAAGTATTCATAATATTAATCATTTTGTATGGACAAGCAAGAGAGTCATTAAGCTTATGGAATTGCTCTCCTGGGGTCATCTTGATCTCAGACTACAGTGCTCAGGCCAGATTAGTCTTTCCTATCCCTAGCAGGGTCCTAGTCTCAGCGTTGTTTTTGGATCATGACAATAATTGTCCATGGTCAAACTCTTAACTTATAGTTAAGCATTAGGCACTTTGGCCAGGCCCATATCGATGCCAGGGTAGCACATAACATACCTCTTGCCCTGGGTCCGTCCTGTCCCTCATCAGGACCCTGCTTTTGGGGGTGCTAGGAAGTAAGGGCAGCTGAGGTTTAAGTCGAGAAAGCAGATGCCTGGGAGTAAATGATATTCAAAGCCAATTAAATCCCAAGTTACAAAAGCATATTAACAACTGTCTTTCTTTGTCCATACAAAAAGGACATTGCTTTAAACTATTCAAAAGCACAAGTAGAGGAGAAAGGCAATATTAATTTACAATACAAGTTCAGTGTCCTAGAAAGATCTGGACTTACAAATTAACAGAGTCTGATTAGGGGAAAAGCTGATTAACTGGTTGGGGAAGATAGCATAGAGAAGTGGTTAAAGATAGACAAAGGAATGTGAATGATTTGGGAGCACTTTGATGGGTGTGACCAATATACCAAATCTTCTTGTGGCAAGGAGAACAGGAATACCAATGTTGTCTTAAAATGTTTAGAGATTATTACCAGGTAAGCCCAAACTCTGTGGCAAGGGAGAAAGGACAAACCAATGATATCCTACAAAGATAAAGATAAACACAGAGGATTGGGAGTGCCCTGATGGAATTGGGTTGGCCTCGGGAGAACTCTGGTGGGAGTAATTCAATTAACTTAAGCTCCCTGTGGGAGAAGAAAGGACAAACCAATGTTAAACCTAAAATGCTTGGAAGTATAATCCAACACTCTGCAATCAGGGATTGCTTGGAGGACCATGCATTGTCAGAAGAGAACCCAGGTTTCTCACATGTGAACCAGTCCATTGAGCTCTCTCTGTGCCCCTGACACTTGTCCTTCCTCTGAACACAGTAGACATAGAGGTAACAGCATCCAGAATGAGATGGTATGTGTGTTTCAGAGTGCATCGCCTGAAAGATTTACCTGAGAGTAAGAAAGTTGAACTTGTTAAATAAGTGTTTGCTTGGATCAGAGACGAAAGGGAAGACATTACAACAGACTCTTCAGAAATTCAAAATATAATGAAAGATTACTATAAACAACTTTATGCCTTAAGCTGGAAAGCCTAGATGAAATGGATAGATATTTAGAGTCTTGTAATCTCCCACAGCTGAATGAGGAGGAAGCAGAAAGCCTAAACAGGCCAATTACAAGTAAGGAAATTGAACCAGCAATTAAGAATCTCCCCAAGAATGAATGTCCCTGTCTAGATTAGTTCACTGGTGAGTTCTATCAAATTTTCAAAGAGGATTTACTGCCTGCACTACTTACGCTCTTCTGAAATATCAGACACAGGAATTCTCCTGAACACCTCCAATGGAGCCAACATTACACGAATACCCCAGACAGAGACACTTCTAGAAAAGAAAATTTTAGACCAATCTCCCTGATGAATATTGATGCAAAAATCCTTAGCAAAATCTTAACTAACTGAATCCAACTACATATCGTAAAAACTATACACTCTGATCAAGTGGAATTCATCCCAGAGATGCAAGGATGATTCAGCATAGCATAGGGAAATAAATTAGCATAATACATATTAATAAAAGGAGAGATAAAAATTAGATGATGCAGAGAAAGCCTTTGACAAGATCCATTCATGATAAAAATCCTCAACAAAATAGGGGTGGAAGGAACATCCCTCAAGATAATAATGGCCATCTATAACAAGCCTATAGCCAGTACCATACTTAATAGTGAAAGACTGAAAGAATTCCCTCTGAGATCAGGCATAAGGCAAGAATGTCTAATCTCTCCACTTCTATTCAATGCAGGATTAGAAGTCCTGGCTACAGTGATCAGACAACAAAACAAATCAAAGGGTTCCAAATTGGAAAAGAAGAACTCAAGCTATCAGTATTCGAAGATGACATGATAATACTCATAGAAGACACTAAAGAGTCCACAAAAAAGCTCCTCAAGGGGCTGGAGTGATAGCACAGCAGTTAAGACGTTTGCCTTGCATGCGGCCAATATGGGTTCGATTCCCAGCATCCCATATGGTCACTTGAGCACCGCCAGGAGTGATTCCTGAGTGCACGAGACAGGAGTAACCCCAGGTGCATCGCCAGATGTGACCCAAAAAGAAAAAAAAAAGCTCCTTGAAACAATAAATCAATGCAGGGTTCACAATCAAATACACAAAAATCAGTCTCATTCTTATATGCAAAGAATGAAGTGGAGGAGAAAACAATCAAGGAGTCTATTCCCTTTAAAATAGTACCCAAAAACATCAAGTATATAGTAGTCAGCTTAAAAAAGGTGTGGGAGATTCATATCATGATAACTTTAAA
The DNA here is from genome assembly GCF_027595985.1 of Sorex araneus. NCBI lineage: Eukaryota > Metazoa > Chordata > Mammalia > Eulipotyphla > Soricidae > Sorex > Sorex araneus. The sequence continues at coordinate 201,115,109 of NC_073303.1, forward strand.
TCACTTAAGAAAGAGATAGAGGAAGACCTCAGGAAGTGGAAAAAATATTTCATGCTCATGAATTAGAAGAACCAATATTATTAAAATCACTATCCTATCTAAGTTATTATATAGATTAAATGCAACACCCATCCAAATTCAGACAACACTTTTTCAGGATTTAGAAATAATAGTAATAAATTTTGTAAAGAATCAGAAAAGACCATGAATAGCTAGAACTCACACTGAAAAAATTAAAAATTGGGAGGTATTTCATTACCTAATTTGGAACTGAATTATAAAGCTACAGTGATTAAAACTGTATGGTACAAGAATAGCAATGAACCCTTTGATCAATGGGTCAGAATCAAATACCCCATGGAAAAACACCAAATATAGGGGCAATTAATTTTTGATAAAGGATCTGAGAACATGAAACAGAGTAAAGGTATCGTTTTCAATGAATAGTGCTGAAGAAATTGAATAACCATATATAAGAAACTAAAATTGGACCCATATCTTACACCTCACACAATGTCAATTCAACGTTGATCAAAGGCCTTGAGATATAACCAGAGACTATAAAGTGTAGGATAACAAAGCCTCTGATACCTCTAATAGTTTAGGCTTATTGGGTAACTCCCGTCACAGTGCTCCCATTCCTCTGTGTTTATTTGTAGCTTCTTTCTTTGTGTTCTGTTGACTTGTAAATATTGTTTTCTCTTCTCCTTGAGTCCTTTGCATAGTTTATTCAGAGCCATGTCCTTTTTGTATGGGCACAGAAAGACAGTAGTAAATGCTATGCTTTTGTAACCTGGGAGTCATTGGACTCTACATGATAGTTTCCTCCTGGGCATCTGTTCTCTCGATCTAAGCCTCAGTTGCCCTCACTTCCTAGCCCCCACAAAAGCAGGGTCCTGATGAGGGACTAGACAGACCCAGGGCAAGGGGTAAGTTGTGTGCTACCCTGGCCTGGCCAAAGTGCCTAATGCTTAACTATAAGTTAAGAGCTTGGTCATGGATAAATGCTGTCATGATCCAAATAGTGATAACTAGATTTGGACCCTGCTAGGGTTAGGAATGATTAATCTGGCCTGAGTGCTGCAGTCTGAGTCTGTGGCAAGATGTTGCCAGGAGAGCTGCCTTGCAAGCCTCAATGTATCTCTTGCTATGTCCATACAAAAATAACTAATATCAAGATGTTAATGAGTGTTTGGACTAAGGAAAGGAGAAAAACACCTTAAGAGTCAGGAAGGGCTTTGGAATGCCCTTAAGTAGTGTTGCCTTTGAATTTGACCCTTGCCCTCAGGAAGGGTTTTCTTATGTTGATTTTGCTACCTGGCTGTGTGTGTAGCCTAGAGGGCAAGGTGGAGAGAGAAAAATAGGGGAGAGAGACGATAGGTGGCAGTAGATCCAGAGAGAGGACAGAGCTAGGAGTGTGGGTGATGAGAGAGATGGAAGATTGAATAAATGGTAACTAATCAGCAACCAGCTTGGTCCTCGTTCTTCCTTCACCTGTCCTTGGCCAACGGCCGTCCCGATCCAGCCCATACACAGTGGTTCCAGAGCACTGAACGCAGGCAGTGAGACAGAGCCACCTGGAGAGCCCGCAAGTGCACACGCCCATCAGTGTGCATTAGTTTTTTACAATAAAGTACATTGAAGAAAACTCAAGATTTGGACCTTAAAGGTGCCTTCAATAATCTGATCACTGTAACACTGTCATCCCGTTGATCACTGATTTGCTCGAGAGGGTGCCAATAACGTCTCTACTCGTCCTAGCCCTGAGGTTTTTTTTTAAATTGAATCACCATGTGGAAAGTTACAAAGCTTACAGGCTTAAGTCTCAGTTACACAATGCTCGAACACCCATCTCTTCACCAGTGCACATATTCCACCATCAAGAACCACAGTAAACCTCCCCCCCACTCCTCACTCCCCTAGCCCCACACCCAGCCTGTGTAGCTGATAAATTTTACTTTATTTTCTCTTTACTTTGATTACGTTCAATATTTCAACAAAAAACTCACTATTATTGTTTGGAGTTCCCCCTGCCAAAGTCGGCCCTGCTGGAAAGGAAGCATTTGATAATTTGTTTTCCATTGCTGAGAATGAAGAGATATGAGGTCCTGTGGCCACAATATCGGCCATGAGGTCTTATATTTCTGTATTTTAGTAACTAAGTCTAGAGGAATTTCTACCAGAAGTTGCATCATTGCTAGCTCATACCTCTCTGCTACTTTATATTCCACATGAGTGCAATATTTCTATGTATGTCTCTTTCTTTCTGACTCATTTCACTCAACGTAATACTTTCCATGTTGATCCACTTATATGCAAATTTCATGACTTCGTGTTTTCTAACAGCTGCATAGTATTCCATTGTGTAGATGTACCAATGTTTCTTTAACCAGTCATCTGTTTTTGGGCACTCCGGTTTTTTCCAGAGATTTTGCATGACAAAAACCAAAAAACATCCATGGGTTAAAACTAAAAGATAGCTAACTGAATGGGAAAAAATATTTGCAGTCAACACATCAGATAAAGGTTTGATATCCAGGATATATAAAATACAAAGATCAACAAAAAGAAAGAAAAAAATCCTATCAACAAACAGGAAGAGGAAATGAATGGACACTTCTCAGAGGATGACAGGCGGATGATCAGTAGGCACGTGAAAACATTCTCAGCATCACTTATCATCAGAGAAATACAAATCAAAACAACAATGAGATATCACTTCACACCAGTGAAAATGGCACATATCAGAAATAGTTGAAACAATCTGTGTTGGCGGGAATGTGGTGAAAAAGGAACTCTCTTATGCACTGCAGGGGGGGATGTTGTCTGGTACAACCCCTGTGGAAAACAGTATGGAGAGTTCTCAGTAAACTTAGAACTGAGCTGCCATATGACCCAGCAACTCCAATTTTGGGCGTCTATCCCCAAGGCATAAAAACACTCTCTCAAAAGGACATATGCACACCATTATTCACTGCTGCACTCAGTACAATAGCTAAGACGAGGAACCAACTTAGGTGTTCAGTGATAAATGAATAAATTTTGAAGATGGGATTATATATAATATATATGTATGGGATTATATATAATATACATGTATATATACATAGAAGAGCCTGCCAAGCTCCCTGTGACATATTCAATATGCCAAATACAGTAACAATAACAGATCTCATTCTCCTGACCCTGAAAAGAGCCTCCAATTGTTGGGAAAAATGAGTAAGGAGAGGCTGCTAAAATCTCAGGGCTGGGATGAATGGAGACATTACTGGCGCCCGCTTGAGTAAATTGATGAACAATGGGATGACAGTGATACAGTGATACAGTGATATATACATAAATGGAATGTGTAAACACAAAAAAGGGGCAGTGGCACTCTCTCTCCCACCGCCTGCATTCAGTAGTCTCACACTGCTTCCCCCATCCCTGGGAGGTCGATGGTGATGGGCAGGTGAAGGAAGGAACGAGGGCCAGGCTGGTTGGTCTCAGTTGCTGTTTATTCCATTCCCATCTCCATTCTCCTCCCCCATGCTACTTCATTCTCCTTCTCGCTCTGGATCTGGATCTGGCTCCCCCAGTCCACTCTTATAGCCTAGTTAAATCCCAAGCATGAGGGGTTGGGTCTTACACATAGGTGTGGTCACAATCAATAGGGGTAAAGTCTTTCCCTCAGGGGATGCTGCTTCTAGGACAGATTCTCATTCAGCAGGACACCCACCCAAGGGAGGAATCCCTTGGGTGTGTTTCTCCTCTCCTTGTCCAACAAACATATAAGCATTCATAATATTAATCATTTTGTGTGGACACAGTAAGAGATACATTAAGCTTATAGAATTGCTCTCCTGGGGTCATCTCGATCTCAGACTACAGTGATCAGGCCAGATTAGTCTTTCCTATCCCTAGCAGGGTCCTAGTCTCGTCGTTGCTTTTGGATTATGACTGATCAAGCTCTTAACTTATAGTTAAGAATCGTGGCACTTTGTCCAGGCCCATATCGATACCAGGGTAGCTCACAGTTTGCCCTGGGTCCCTTTGGTCCCTTGTCAGGACTCTGCTTTTGGGGTGTTAGGAACTAAGGGCAACTGAGGCTTAAGTCGAGAAAGCAGATGCCCGGGGACGAATAATATCTGAAGCTAATTAAATCCCAAGTTACAAAAGCATAATATTAACTGTCTTCCTTTGTCCATACAAAAAGGACATTGCTTTAAAGTAAACTATTCGAAAGACACAAAGAGAGGAGAAAGACAATATTTCACTCATACATATAAAATCATAGATTTCTGAGGAATCTGACCTTACAAGTTAACAGAGTCTGATTAGGGGGAAAAGCTGATTAACTGGTCGGGGAAGATAGCATAGAGAATTGGTTACAGATAAACAAAGGAATGGGAGTGACTTGGGAGCACTGTTATGGGTGTAACCGAATAAACCTAAGCTCCTTGTAGCAAAGGTGAAAGGACAAACCAATGATATCCTACAATGGAATACTATGTAGTATTCTATGTAGAATACAATGGAATACTAAGGAATGCTGAAATCAGACATTTTCCTGCAACGTGTTAAAACTAGAAGATATTATATTGAGTGAAGTAATCCAGAGAAGAATGACAAGCACGGGATGATCTCACGTATCTGTGGAATAAAGACTCCTTGATGAGGAAATGTATTGTGGTAAAAGGGGGATGTTTAGATCATCCTCACCTCCAGTGTTTAGAGCAGAGACAGAGAGGAAAATAAATAAAGGAAAGAAGAGAGCCAGAAGTAACGGGTTAACAGGTGTCACGGCTTCAGTTATACTAATGGTATGAATGCAGGGTGTGGTCATATTCCCCAAACACAGATTCAATAGAACTGAAATCATGAGATCTAAACAGCCACCATTGGAACTTTGCAGTGTGCCTGTCAAGTTGACGGTGGGGGTGGAAGGGGTGTTGGGCTGGGGTGGGAACACTGGTGGAGGGAAGTTGACCTTGATGGAAGGATTGTGTTGGATTATTCAATGTCTGAAGTGCTATTATCAGTAACTTTGTAAGTCATGGCTCTTTAATAAAATAAATAAATAAACAGTGCTCTTCTGAGCTCACTTTTGAGACTCCACTCTCCAAGGAAAAGGTCATGCCTAAAATATTCGACCTGTCAGACACAGAGCCTGGCCCAAAGACACAACTAATACCTGATAATGAAGTGTGCTGTGTGTTCTCGCGTAAGGAGCCAGATGGGATGTGTCTGGGGAGTTTAATCTCTGCATTGCCAACGAGGCATCATCTTTTATAGACTTCTTACTGGAGTCTTCTTTTTCCTTAAATGTTTAACTAGGGCCTAAAGGATGTGGGTTAATATGCAGAATATTCTACTCACTCATCGCCTAGAGGTGCCTGGATACTCCTGTACACGCAGAGTTTGAAGGGAGCGATTCTGCTTGGTTACCTGTGCTCTCTCCACTCACCTAGCTGCTTTTTTTTTTTGCTTTTTTGGGTCACACCTGGCGATGCACATACTCCCGGCTCTGCACTCAGGAATTACCCCTGGCGGTGCTCAGGGGACCATATGGGATTCTGGGAATCGAACCTGGGTCAGTCGCGTGCAAGGCAAACGCCCTACCCGCTGTGCTATTGCTCCAGCCCCCACCTAACTGCTTTATGAAGAATTTTGACTTCTTTTAAACTACAGAGGAGTGTGATGTAAATACCACTTCTATGGTAAGAATTTAGTATTATTTTACAGTAGCACTGTCTGTCCATCAGAGATTATATTAATATATGACTAAAAGGAGTAGCTGGTTGAAAAGAAACACCATCTGGATCCCTAAATACATGTTAGGGAATGGCAGTCGAGTCCCAGCGACTTGGAAATCTCTGGAAAGAAGTTATACTGGATAACGAAATTGAACAGTAGCTAAAAGATCCCCTTATTCCCTAGAATATTAAAGATCTAAATTGTATCTTTATTTTTGCTAGAGGAGGGAGACTTTTCCTTTCTTTCTTATTTAAAATTAATTAATTAATTAATTTTAGTATATGTACTGCTGAAGCGAGCGCATGTCTCACAATGGAGACGTTACTGGTGCCCACTAGAGCAAATCGATGAACAATGGGATGACAGTGCTACTACAATGCTATTGATTTATTTATTTACAGAATCTCCTGACCCTGTGCGAGGCTGTCTTCACTGGGGCCCCCTCTGAGTGGGGTGGGTCGAATTTCCCTCCCTGCCACAAGCAGAGCCCCAACAACCAAAAACCCTCAGAACCCAGCCACAGCCATGTTCAAGGCCACTCTCCACATGCTTGGACGAGCCTCACGCATGAAGGAACTGACAGAGGAACCCAGGTATGAGGGACCCGTGGCTAGGTGGCTGAGATCTCCAAGCCTGCTCGGATCAGGACTGGGCCTACTCCACCCAGATCCCCTGCACCCCCAGATCCACCCAGTAATTTTCCAGTAGCTTGGCAATCACACCCACAAACTCCTTCCCTCCCCCCGCACACCATGTAATTTCCTAAACAGCCAAGACCCAGAGACTATAAAACAAAGCTCCCAGAAGAGAGTGATGCAGAATCTCACACGGCAGAGCCTGGCAAGCTACCCGTGGTGTATTTGATATGCCAAAAACAGTCAATAATGGGCCTCATTCCCCTGGCCCTCCAATGTGACAGGGATGAATGGTGATGTTACTGGCACCCACTTGAGCAAATCGATGAGCAACGGGACGACAGTTTAACAGTGATTTAATTATTTATTTTTTTGGGGGTCACACCCAGCATTGTACAGGGGTTACTCCTGGCTCGTGCACTCTAGAAATACTCCTGACTGTGCTCAGGGAACCATATGGGATGCTGGGAATCAAACCTGGGTGGCCGCGTGCAAGGCAAATGCCCTACCTACTACGCTATTGCTCCAGCCCTGAGACCTTTTTTTTTTTAAAAAAAAAAAAAGATCATTGTAGTCATCATTGAGTTACTTCTTGGTATCTATGGTGATTTCCAGGCAAGCTATTTCATTGTCTTGGCATATTTATATAGAGCTGATCATGCAGGCAGATGCAAACTGGAATGTAGAGGTACGAGGCATGGAGTTGAGGGCATGCATTCATTCACAACTTGTTTTGTTGGGTTTCTTTGTTTTTGTTTGTTTTTGTTTTGGGGCCACATCTGGCAATATTCCAGGGTTACTCCTGACTCCATGCTCAGGAATCACTCCTGGCAGGGGATTATATGAGATGCTCGGGAACGAACCCAGGTTGATCACATGCAAGGCAAGTTTCCATACCCACTTTACTAGCACTCCAGCCCACACAACTTGTTTGAAGGACAGAACTTTGACAGTTGCTTTTACATCATGTGATTTTCTATCAAATTGGAGTGAGGCATATAGGATCACTCGGTGTATTGGTCTTTAAACACTGGTCTTGGACCAGTGCCAGTCTGCAAGTGTAGAAAAGCTGGGTACCACTGGTCTATTGCCTTGGTTATAATTGCTGTAAACATACAATGTCTTGGTTATAAGTAGTCTCTGGACTGGTGCAGGATAAGTGCCAGTAGCAGGTGTACAAAGGTTGAGGAATGCAGGTCCAGATGATGCACCAGCATTTCTATAGATGGGTAAACTTGTGCACCATTGAATAGATTTCTATTGTTTGTTTTTTTGGGGGCAGTCACATCCCAGCATGCTCAGACCTTACTCCTGGTTCTGTGCTCAGAGATATCTCCTAAGGGGACTCAGAGGACCATATGGGGTGCCTGGAACTGAGCCTGGTATGACCATGAGCAATGCAAGTACTTTATCCACTGTACTATCAATAACTCTGGCTGCCTTCAATAGATTTCTTATACACCTTCTAAAATTTTGTATTCTAATGCTTTTGATTTCTTGGAAGCATTTATACTGATAGATCTGACCTAAGTCACATTTGTTGACATTTATGCATGTCACCATTGACACTCTGTTCAAACTATGGAAGAACTTCCCCCAACCCCTATTACCCTAAAGTGATGTGTGCTGGGGAATATTCAGAGTAAATTGACTTGTCCTGAATTTCTGGTTCTCAACCAAAGGTGGTGCTGCGTCCCTTTCTCAGAGAATATCATACCCTGTGAAGAAATGTTTTTGATTGACATAACTTGGGGAGGATACTTTAGGTATCTAGAGAAAAGAGACCCCCAAATACTGCTCAATATTCCACAATGAATAAGAAAAACCCCAGTAACAAAGAATTATCTGACCCCAAATGTCAGTAGTCCCTCACTTGAAAAAGTTGAGAAGAGACGTTGGCAAACATGCCAGTCTACAGTCTCTTTCAAGTTCTCTTTATGCTTTACTCATGCTGCAGAGTTGACTCATTGAAAGTTGTATCTTAACACAAAATTTCCTATAAAATTCCTCCATAATTAGTCAACTTATATGATTTTTTCTAAATTCTACATATTCTTCTCTAATATGTATCTTAAAAAACACTGAGCCCACATCTTGCCATAATCAGAGTGAAGAATCTGGGCCAATCCGGCAGCACTGCAGGCCGGAGAACACTCCGGACCCCAGACCAGGTCAACAACACCGGGGTGCTAGACGGGGAAAGTACAGCCAGCACGCCTTCTCCAGATGGAGCCCTGGCGATACTGAGCTTCTACCAACACAGCTCCCGTATTCGGGACTGGACATCTCCAAACCACGTGGCCGCTTATGCGGCCGCACGACCTTTCCTGATATACAAAACATATGCTCTGGAATGGCTCCGCCACTCCTGAGCATCCATTATCCCACAGGCACAGAAACCAATCTCAGAACACTGTGCCTGCTGGCATATATACTCCTGGACTCTGAACTAAGCTACGGCCCTGTGCAGCCCCGGGAGGGGAAGGGTTTCTGTCCCTTGGCCTTTTCCCCCTGCGACAGCATGGCGACCACCACCGTTCAGAATCAGTTGGACAGAGAGGTAGGAGTTTGCAGTGATGGGATGGGATGCATGGGGAATCTTGTGATGGGGGAGGCAGAACTGGCCCTGCCTCCTGCCCAAATGGGACCCCGAGCAGTCGCCCATGGAACAGCTCCTCTGTTCCTGAACATGATCCCAGCACCACAGAAACCAATCTCGGAATGCAGTGGCTGCTGGCAGAAATACCTCTGGACTTAATACCGGAATTCCAAATCTGGACGGCCACTTCTCGACCATGCAACATCATATGCTCTTTGTTACCAACAATAGAAAACATACAATCTAATGATGCCATTCTGACAGGTCTGACTGTTGGGGGTAAAACACCAAATAATGATTGTGAGTTTCCTGTCGAAAATTGAATGTAATCAAAGTAAGGAAAGAGTAAAGTGCTAATCATCTGCCACACAGGCAGAGGGGGAGTTGGAGGGGGGGTATGCTGGGGTTATTGGTGGTGCAACATGTGCACTGGTGAAGGGATGGGTGTTTGAGCATAGTATGACTGAGACTCGATCCTAAAAGCCCTATAACTGTTCTCACGGTAACTCAATTAAACAAACAAACAAACAAACAAAAAACAAACAATGAGCCCAGAAATGGTAGGAAGAAGGTAGAAAGAAAGTTAATATGCACACATCATTAGCTCTGTACCTGAAAGGTGAGCTCAACGATTTATTTTGCATTTCCTTTTGGGCCACACGGGTTGGTTCTCAAGGATCACCCATGGTTCCGCACTCAGGAACTGTCCCTGGTAGGGCTTGGGGGCCATATGTGGTGCTTGGGATTGAACGGAGTCAGTCACCCGCAAAGTGAATGCCTTCTCCGCTGAATTATCACCCTGGCCCTGAGCTCACCCATTTCTAACTCTGGTGGAGCGGACACTTCATCCAGGAATCAGTCCAGAATCAGTACTTGTGTCTTGGAACAGCTTTTCAAATGACCATACGTGGAGTGACTTACAGGAACAGAAATGTGCTTCCTTATTGTTTTGGAAGCTGAAGTTCAAAATTAAGGTTTCTGAAAAATTGTGTTTCTTCTCAGTCCATAGGGGAGGATCCTTCCCTGCCATCTTAACTTCTGGAAGTTACTATCAATCCTTGGTATTCCTTAGCTTATAACACCAACCCTCTAGAGCCCGAGGGATTTCTACCTCATGTGTCTGTGTGTGAAAACCAACTGTTTCTTTGACTTAACATCTTAGCACTATCACCTCCTCTTGATTTTATCTGAAAAGAATCTAATTCCAATAAGGTCACATATTTGAAGGTGGTGGTGGGAGAGTTGTGTAGTTCAACACATTTAGCATCTAAAGCCTGTGGGAACTCCACACAATCCAATTATTTTCTCTCTTTAATACTTTATTGTCATGTTTAGTGAAGGAGAATTCATTTGGGGGGGCGGATTTTCATCTCTTAGAATTTCCCATTTTCCCATCGCTGTTCCTGTTTCTAAGCCCAAATCTCCAATCTCCCCCACTGACTCTATGAACTCCTCTTAGTTTTCTAAGAAATTTCCCCCCACTTTCAAGTGAGACAAACTTAGGGGATGTCACTTAAGGCTAAGAATCTTGATTAATATATTTACTTACAGTTCCATTCAATAAGTAGAGTAAGACCTGCATGTTTGTAAGCACTACCTTTATAAAATTTCATAGTTATGCTTTGACCGATTAATAGACCTCTGATAGGAAGCTAGTGATAATATGACACATCAGAGTGACGGACCAACCCCAAAACATAACCAACTAAAACTGTATTCATAAATAAATGTTTGAATAAATCATCAACTTTTCCTGTATTTAATGGCTCATTATATCTTTGGGGATGAAGCTATGCAAATATGTAAAAATGCATACGTAAAATTTTAGCATTTTAAATACTGGATGCCTCCAGATTTTCTATATTATATAACTAAATAAAGATTTGCATACATGAGTAGGAAACTACAAATTACTTTATAGTTAGAAAATCCTAGGAGACCTATGGTAATTGACTTTCCCTGAAACCGTGTAATTAGAAAAAATGAGGTGATTTAAGATGAAAATTGATTCACATAAATATTTATCATGGCCTTTTATTTCCATGGAGGAGGGATATTGATTAGTATTTATTTTTAATTTTCACAAGCCCTAGTGAACTCTAAGTTTTCACATGACAAGAAAGGATTGTCACAAACTGATTTCAATCCAGGGTGGTAGATGTTTTGCTTCCAATGGCTAAGCCAAGACTTGCAGAGGTGTCTGGAGCAAAGTAGCTGTTTATGCAATTAATTGAGTCAACAAATAATTGTTCTGGCTCTGCTTCCTGCTGCTGTGCAGTCACTTAGGCACAGTGTGCAACATGGGCCTCTGCCGTCAAAATGAACGTTGTTTTAAAAAAGACATAAAGGGTCACAAAAACAAGAGGTATACATCACAGTCTCCAAAACACAATCATCTACCAACACACCTGAAGCCCCAACTCGGGCTTCTCAGTCCTGTAAGCAAGCAATGTCATTGTACTGTCGTAGCACTGTCGTCTCATTGTTCATTGGTTTGCTCGAGGGGGCACCAGTAATGTCTCCATTGTGAGACTTGTTACCGTTTTTGGCATATCGAATACGCCACGGGGAACTTGCCAGGCTCTGCCATGTGGGTGGGATACTCTTGGTAGCTTTCCGGGCTCTTCGAGAGGGGCGGAGAATCAAACCGGGGTCGGCCGTGCAAGGCCCTACCCGCTATGCTATCGCTCCAGCCCATAAGCAAAAATAAAATAATTCAAGGAAGAGCTCAGAGGTGAGAAATGGGAGGGCAGGATGCTAAGGAGTAAAGAAACTCAACAGGATAGAAATACTGGTGTGAAGAGAGATGTCAGGACTGGGGAGGTAGCCTGGACCACTCCTTGTGTCCCGTAGTTCAGGGCTATAAATTTTCAGTTGATCCTATTGGTAGATGGAAGAAATTTATATTTAAATGCACAACAATTCCTTCTCTACATCCTTACTAATGTTTGTTGCATTCTTTTATATAGGCCATCTTTAAAGGTGCATGATAATATCACATTGTTATTTTGATAAGAATTTCTCTAATAATATTTTCATACTTCATGAGTATATTTTCATATGTCTATTTGCCACCCATATGCTTTCTTTAAAGAACTATTCGAGGGGCTGGAGTGATAGCACAGCGGGTAGGGCGTTTGCCTTGCATGCGGCCGACCCGGGTTCTAATCCCAGCATCCCATATGGTCCCCTGAGCTCCGCCAGGGGTAATTCCTGAGTGAAGAGCCAGCCAGGAGTAACCCCTGTGCATTGCCGGGTGTGACCCAAAAACCAAAAACCAAAAAAAAAAAAATAAAGAACTATTCGATTCTTCTGTCAATTTTTTTATGGTGTTACTTTTGTTGTCACTATTGGGTTGCATGAGTTCTTCTATAATGGAGTTAATATAAATCAACAAAGCTTCTATGAAAAACTGTATAGGGGCTCCTTGAAATTATTAGAAATAAATCTACCATGTAGTCAGCAATCTCAATTATAGGTATTTGTCAAAAAACAAAATAAATATACATTTATATATTTATATACATATAGGTACACACATACTTTGTTCATTGCAGTATTTTTCACAACAGCTAAATTATAAAACAACCTGAGTGTGGGGCTAGAGTGATAGCACAGCAGGTAGGGTATTTGCCTTGTACACAGCCAACTTGGGTTCAATTCCCAGCATCCCATATGGTCCCCTGAGCACCGCCAGGAGTAATTCCTGAGTGCAGAGCCAGGAGTAACTCCTGTGAATCACTGGGTGTGACCCAAAAAGAAAATAAATAAATAAGTAAATAAAATAAAACAACCTAAGTGCCTACTGGCACCTGACTGGATAAAGAGGACACGATGTATACGTATAATAGATTCTACTTAATTATCCAGAGCGTGGAGTCTTTCCATTTGTAGCCTTCAACAGATCTGGAATTCATTTTGTTAAGTCAGAAAGATAAAGACAAATACTATATGACTTCACTCGTAAGTGGAATCTAAAGAAACCAAAAAACCCTCTCACAACATGGTGGTTACTAGCAGTAAGGAACCAGGGGAGGGAAAAATGGTACAGGTAGTCAAATAGATAGTGGTCAATGGGAATTTTTCCCTGGTGATGGGCATGGTGTGGTATGTCCATTAATGGGGGTGTGAAGCCTTACCACTTAGACATAATAAGTCAAGAGTAGCACAATTTAAAGTCAGTTAAAAAGAAAGGAGAGGGTATAGAGTGATCTCTTTCATACGTGGGATATAGTGACACAGAGGAAGGAAGCTAAAAACTGGCCGAAGGTAACAGAACTGAAGAGTTGACTTACGGAACTTAATTTACCTGGGGCAGAGAGGACATCATTTGAATGGGAGATGCCTTGGAAACAGCAGTGGAGAGAAGTGAACAAACGCTCTGGTGACAGTTGTGTTGGAATGAGGTGTGCATGGAGCTACCATTAACAGTAGTGTAAGCCATAGTACCTTGATAAACATGGGAGAATGACTTGAGTATTGGGTTGAAATGGTCAAACATTTACTTTGGGAAAGCTACTTTAGTGAGTGGAGTTCTAATAAACAAAGGAGATACCAGACTCCGAAGGACCACAAAATGATTGTAAGGACATTTGTGGTCACTTAAGTGAAGGCAATGCAACTGAGAGAAGAAGAAGGAGACAGTAAGAAAAATTTGAGCCAGCTTAGTTGCTGGTTTGAATTAAAGTTTGAAAATGGTTTTGTGAAAAAGGGAAGAAGCAAGAGTGCTTCCAGGACAGGCGTCTAGAGTAGAGAGGGTACATCCCTGTTATAAAGGAAAGAAGAAAGACTGTGGATTGAGATCAGGCTGCACTATTAGCTCAGTAGGTCATTCACTTACGTAACCATCACTGTATTGGCATAAATATGTACTTTGGGTCAACGATGGACACATAGGAAGAGCTAAAAGTATGAAGGGAATGTGGCAGTCCATATTGGATGGGACGTAAAGGAGAAGGCAACCAATCTAATTAGGAAAACACCAGGACACAGGCTTAACCTGTAATAACCTGTGAGTAACTTAAAGGGCTTAATGGCTCTGTGGTGACATATAACAATATTCACACACTTTCTTCTAAGGAAACATTTTTTGATCATTTTTAGAAAATTATTTATAGGGGCTGGAGTGATAGCACAGCGAGTAGGGCGTTTGCCTTGCATGCGGCCGACCCAGGTTTGAATCCCAGCATCCCATATGGTCCCCCAAGCACCGCCAGGAGTAATTCCTGAGTGCATGAGCCAGGAATGACCCCTGTGCATCGCCGGGTGTGACCCAAAAAGAAAAAAAAATTTATAAAAAGCAATATAAAATAAATTATTCAGGGCTTGCTATAGGGGCAGGTTTGAGGGGTGGTTGAAAAATTGCAAATAATGGTAGCGAGAAGACGCAATGGTGGTAGAATTGGTGTTGAAATATTGAATGTAATAAATCATCATGAACACCTTTATAACAATGAATTTAAAAAATGTTTAAAAACATCATGTGGCTGTCTAGGGAGAGAACATGGAATGAAAAGAAGAATTACTTCCATTTGTGGTAGGTCAGGAATAAATGCTTCCCAAAGAAGACAGGTGCTGATGGTGGAGGGGATTCCAAGAGAAAAATGACATCTTGAGACCGAGGACAGAGGGGACTCAGGAGGGAAGACGTAGAAGTGTCAAGTGCCAGAGAGAGCACATTAAGAGATTCAATTTTCTCATTTGTTGCTTTGGAATAGGGACAAACCAGTAATATAAGGTTTTTTAGGTTGAGGAGTCTAATCTTTAGGTAGGTAAGTTTTTGTAATGAGGTGAACATTCACGCGTCCCATGATGGACAAATGTGCCCTTATCCTGGTAGTATAATCTGTCCCTGTGCTATGTTATCAGCATGTAACTGGACACCTGGTTGATATCTGCTCTTTCCCATTCTACTACAAGTTTTCTTAATCTTGGTAACATTGACATTTTAGATTAGATACTTCTTGGTTGTTGAAAGATTGTAGGTATATTAGCAATCCTCTCTCTTTCCCTACCTGATGTCATTACCACTCCCCCTCCTTCCAAGCTGTGAAAACCATTGACTTCTTCAGGTGATGCCAGTGGTACGCAGTCAGACCCAGTTGAGGACCATGTTTCTAGTTCTGTAGCAAAGAGATACAAGCAGAACCTTGTGAAACATTTTTCAGGAGGGGAACATAACAAGTGAAAGGAGATTTTGGGTGAAAGGTAATCTGATCACAAAGTTATGTCAGAAAGTGTGGTGATAGAAGACAAATAATCAGCAACACAGACCCGCTTGAGTAAGACAGCTCATTCTTTTTCTGGAGCAATGAACAAATTATCTCTAGAAGGACAATACATGAGTGAGAAGTCAATAAGAAAGATTGCACTGTCACATCCACACAGCCATGTACACTAAGCACGGGGAAGAGGAGAATCATGGCAACAACCATTTATTTTGTGCCTGTTGATGATCAAGAATCCCTTTGTTATCATTTTCCTCAATCTTCAGTAGCTGATTACAATACCAGATTAGTGATGTAATTTATACTTCTCTTCTACTTTCCCTAAAGCCAAAAAGCCAAGACATGTGCCATGTATTATTCCTGTTCATTGAGTTTGTTTTTATGATTTCCAGAATCTGGGGATGCTGTATGGTTATGAGTAGGCTTAGTTTTCTTTACCTATTCTAATAAAACCATGCTTGCATAAGCCCCTACTGAGGTCTTTCCCCTCCTACTGAGTATACAACTGTGACTCATATTAAGATCTTGTTGAGTTTTCATAATTCATTGAATCATTTAATGAGTCAACCCACAATTATCTGCTGTGTGTGAGATACTACTTCCCTCACTGGAGAGATAGGTGACAACTTGAATAACATTGTTGCTATCTATTTTGTTAAATTTTGGGAGAGAAGCAATAAACAAATCAACCATAAATCATAAATATAAAACAAACACAAATTGTGAGCAAAGCTAGGTGTGGAGCAAATGGAGTGACATGACTGTAATTGGAAGGAGTGAGATTTGGAGATATGATTAAGACAAGATGGTCATGAAAGGAAAATTAAAAACAAACAAACACACACTAATATTTAGTCTGCTGCCTATAAGATGAGATCCAGCCAAGAAGTTCTTTAAAGAGCTGGTGAAAAGAAAATAATCTTTTGCAACAATAAGAATAACAATCTAATGAGCAAGGGGTTAGGTGAGGGAA
Source organism: Sorex araneus (assembly GCF_027595985.1). Lineage (NCBI taxonomy): Eukaryota > Metazoa > Chordata > Mammalia > Eulipotyphla > Soricidae > Sorex > Sorex araneus. Next base: position 201,131,279 of record NC_073303.1, read on the forward strand.
CTGGAGGGGGGGAGGGGGGAACTAGATAGTCAGGCAAATATCTAGAACAAAGGCCAATTTACACTTGCATTTTCATCTCAGTAGTAAAAGGAAGATAGTGAAGTGTGACACTGAAGTTGGGGAAGACTGAATGATCTCAGTGATTAGATATCATTTTTCCTACTTCCTGGAAACTGTGTGGGGAAGAATAGGAAGAGAAGCAGAAAGATCGAGGAAAGGGTCATTGCCTAAGCCAGAGAGAGATGAGAGGGGCGTGGCCAGTTGTGATGGGAGTGGAGAGAAAAATATGAGTTGACTCGAAATGCCTATGGGGCACAGAACAGGTGTGATGTGGTAAGCAGAATAATTACCCCTGAGCATGGCTGTGTCTGATCCCTAAAATGTATTGATATGTTTCCTTGCATGATTAAAAAGGAGCACAAATCAACTGTGGCTGTGATTGAGATTACAGATCTTGAGATGATGAGTTATCCTGAGTGACCTGAGTAATGTCAGTGTGAGAGGCCCTTAAAAGCAGAGAATGGTCCCTCCTGAATCAGAGTGTTGCAATGGGAGAAGAGACATGAAAAAGAAGAGAAGGATGACAGAGACTTGGTCCATCATTTGAGATAGAGAAAGATGGATGACAGCCAACATGTATGAGTTAGCTCTGAAAAGTGAAAAGACTTTCAGCTGGCAGCCAGCAAACATTTCCTATGCAGTCCTGCACGTACAAGGAGGAAATGTCTGCCAACAACCCAAATAAATGAGGAAATAAATTCTTCCCCAAAGGTTCTGTGAAAAGGAGCCAGAGAGAGTACAGTAGGTACTGTGTTGCTTTGTGTGCAGCTGACCCAGGTTCTATTCCTGGTACCTCATATGGTTCCCCAGGCCCCACCACAAGTGATCCCTGAGCACAGAACCAGAAGCAAGCCCTGAGTACTGCTAGGTGTGACCCTGCAGCACTGTAGCACTGTAGTCCTGGTGTTCATCGATTTGCTCAAGTGGGCACCAGTAACATCTCCATTGTGAGACTTGTTACTGTTTTTAGTATATCAAACATACCGCAGGGAGCTTGCTAGGCTCTGTCGTGTGGGCGAGATACTCTCAGTAGCTTGCCATCGCTCCAGTCCCAATAATAATAATAATAATAATAATAATAATAATATAAATATTCTGAAAAGAGACAGGTCCACCCAGCTGACACCTTGAGTTTATGCCAGGGAGACCTGTGTCAAACTTTTGTCTGTAAGACAATAAATTTATGTTGCTTAGGCATTTGTAGTAATTCATTGCAGTGCTACACAGAGTGACTGATGATACAGGGTCAGAGGACCACCAGTGGATTCATAGATTTCTAGCTAGGGTAGTTACTGAGACTGAGGTACAGATAACACAGGGGGAAGAAGACTGACATTTTGGTTCTATTAAATTTAAAATGCCTGCAAGATATTTAACAGGAAATATCAAGCAGACAGTTGGCTATGCAAGTATGGGGTTCAGAGGGGAATTTTGAACAAATAAAAACTTCTGGACTAAACTCTACTACAAAGTGGTTGTCATTAAAACAGCATGGTATTGGAACAAAGGCAGAGCTGCAAACCAATGGAATAGGCTTGAATACTCTGACATACACCCCCAAATATATGATCATCTAATCTTTGATAAGGGAGCAAGAAATGTGAAGTGGAGCAAGGAAAGCATGTTTAACAAATTGTGCTGGCAAAACTGGACAGCTACATGCAAAAAAATGGGCTTAGACCTCCACCTATCACCATGTACAAAAGTCAGATCAAAATGGTTTAAAGACCTCAACATCAGACCAGAATCCCTAAGGTACATTGAAGATAAGGTCGGCAAAACCCTCCACGACATTGAAGCCAAAGGTATCTTCAAAGCTGACACGCCACTGGCCAAGCAAGTGAAAACAGAGATAAATGCATGGGACTATCTCAAACTAAGAAGCTTCTGCAACTCAAAAGAAACAGTGACCAAAATACAAAGACAATCTACAGAATGGGAAAGGATATTTATGCAGTACCCATCCGATAAAGGGTTGATAACAAGGATATACAATGCACTGGTTGAACTCCACAAGAAGAAAACTGCCAACCCGATCAAAAAATGGGGTGATGAAATGAACAGAAACTTTTCCAAAGAAGAAATCCGAATGGCTGAGAGGCACATGAGAAAATGTTCAACATCACTAATTATCAGGGAGATGCAGATCAAAACAACAATGAGATATCATCTCACACCACAGAGACTGGCCCACATCCCCAAAAACAAAAGCAACCGGTGTTGGCGTGGATGTGGGGAGAAAGGGACTCTCCTTCACTGCTGGTGGGAATGCCGACTGGTTCAGCCCTTTTGGAAAACAATATGGACGATTCTCAAAAAGTTAGAAATTGAGCTCCCATTTGACCCAGCAATACCACTCCTGGGAATATATCCCGGAGAGGCAAAAAGGTATAGTAGAGATGACATCTGCATTTCCATGTTCATTGCCGCTCTGTCTACAATAGCCACAATATGGAAAAAACCAGAGTGCCCGAAAACAGATGATTGGCTAAAGAAACTCTGGTTTATTTACACAATGGAATACTACGTAGCGGTCAGAAAACATGAAGTCATGAAATTTGCATATAAGTGGATCAACATGGAAAGTATCATACTGAGTAAAATGAGTCAGAAAGAAAGAGACAGACATAGAAAGATTGCACTCATATGTGGAATATAAAGTAGCTGAGAGATACAAGCTTACAATTTTTTTTTCTTTTTGGGTCACACCTGGCGATGCACAGGGGTCACTCCTGGCTCATGCACTCAGGAATCACCCCTGACGGTGCTCAGGGGACCATATGGGATGCTGGGATTCGAACCCGGGTTGGCCGCGTGCAAGGCAAACGCCCTACCCGCTGTGCTATCGCTCCAGCCCCTCAAGCTTACAATGTTGCGATTCCTGGCAGACATTTCTCTGGACTTAGTTACTAAAATACTAAAATACAGAAATCCAAAACTATGCTGCTGCTAGTGCGGCCTCCTGACCTCATATCTCTTCATTCTCAGCAATGGAAAACAAATTACCAAATGCTTTCTTTTCAGCAGATCGACTTTAGGGGGGAGAAACTCCAAATCAATAATAGTGAATTTTTTTGTTTAAATATTGAATGTAATCAAAGTAAAGTGAAAGTAAAGTGAAATTTACCAGTTACACATGCGGGGTGGGGGGCTGGGTAAGTGGGGGGAAGGGGGGAGGTATATAGTGATTCTTGGTGGTGGAATATGTGCACTGGTGAAGGGATGGGTGTTTGAGCATTGTATAACTGAGACTTTAACCTGAAAGCTTTGTAACTTTCCACATGGTGAATCAATAAAAGAATTTAAAAAAATAAAAAAAAACAACTTCTGGACTAGAAAGAAAATATTTGCAAACATGGCACTCACTGAAAACAAGTGAAGGGATAAAAGAGATCGAAAAACAAGATGAAATACCTATACAAGACACTGATATGTACAGAAAATGAGCAAGAACAAATAGGAACCAGAAAGGGGCCAGGGAAGGAGTCCGGTGTGGTAGGTGAAACCAGAAGAGCCATCAGGAAGTCAAGAGAGGGCTACACCCAATAAGGAGGAAGTGGTCAGATGTGCTGCAAGCTGAAACCAGGTGTAGTGGGAGCGTGGCAGAGCAGTGACACTGAGTTTGCAAGATGAAGTGGACCAAGGTCCTTAGAAAGACCAAAGAAGGGCATCATGGGGTTTGGCTAGAAATCTAGGAGTTCATCGCTTTATTGTCTTTCTACCCTCTGAACTCAGTCACCAAACCCAAGGCAGAGAATAAGGTTATTAAGTTCATAGAGAATCTTATTACTTGTTTTAATGAAAATTCCAAGAATGCAGAGACCTTTGGTGGATAAGAGGTTTGAGAGGTATCTTTTAATGATGAATGGGTCAAGCTTGTATACTGGTTTGAATATTCTGGTAGGGAGATGTGGTCGGGGCAGTGAGGGAGTTAAGAATACATGTGGTGGGGCTGGAGTGATAGGACAGTGGGTAGGGCATTTGCCTTGCACGCAGCCGACCCAGGTTTGATTCCCAGTATCCCATATGGTCCCCTGAGCACCACCAGGAGTAATTCCTGAGTGCAGAGTCAGGAGTAACCCCTGTGCATGGCCAGGTGTGACCCAAAACTAAAAAACTAAAAAAGCGCATGTGGAATAGAATACTGAATAAGCAATTATGAGCTGGGACCAGGTGACTGACCCGCATTACTCCTATTAAAGGGAGGAAAGTATAAAGATATAAAGGTGGATGGAGACGTTGGTACATCTAGATCTAAAGCTGTGTTGGCGGCAGGAGAGGAGGAATAAAACTCATGACAGCCCAGGAGCCCAGCCTTTATACATCAGCGTTGCCTGTAAAGCGAACTTGGGAGTAATCATCGAAAAAGTCATATGTGGGGATAGAGAAGCCACTATTCAAAGGGCATTTTTATGATTGTACTGAAAATGTTTATGACATCTATAAGAAGAAAATCTTAGAGTGCTGAGCCACAAGGGCCTTTGGGAAAGGGCACTAACCTTTTCTGCCAGACCTAACTGCAATCTTGGTCTCTCTTCCACCCCCGAGCCGTGTGCTTCTTCTATTATCACGTACCTGAGACGTTGACCAGCAAGCAGACATTGAGGACAAGATTCTTTAAGGTGTAATTCAAGGATTGACAAGGGGATGTTGTAGAATCAAATAATTTGTCTTCCTGGGTGAACTTGAAATTGGAGAGTCACTTTGGAGGTTAGCTGGCATTTGGGAACATTCACGGGTACACAAGGAAAAAGAAATTATTAGAACTGTCATGATAGTAGTTTTTCATATTTTATACTAAAATCAAAATAGACTGACACAGCAATTTGCTCATGTATTAATGGCTGAAGGAAATTATTCAGAACAGTGCATATACACAGACCTTCATCCAGGGGAGGAAGTGTGGACTCCTGTTCTGAATAGCTAGGCCGAATGATTGAGGTAGTTATTTGCCTCGCTCTCATTGTTTGCATTCAGAAACTTATGGCTAACTTTAAGTCCAGCGTGACTATAAACAGCCCCCACACTCACGCCGCTGTGTAAGATCAGTGTATGTGGGTGTGGGTGTGGGGATAAAGCAGGAAATTCTCATCACTGTCATCTTGACTGTAATTTCCACACAAGAGTCTTGACCAACAGATCTGAATCATAGTCTTCTGCAGAGACTAGAGGACTTTCTGTGAGTTTCTGAGTTGAGCCTTGAAAGACTGGTTCCTGAAGGAAGAAAGAAAGGAAAGAGAAAGACAGAGGGGAGGGGAGGAGAGGGGAGGGGAGGGGAGGGGAGGGGGGAAAGAAAGGAAGGCAGAAGGAAGAGAAGGGAAGGGAAAGGGAAGATAAGGGAAGGGGAGGGGAGAGAAGGGAGAAAGGAAAGAAGGTGGAGGGAAAGAAGAGGAAGGGAGGGGAGGAGAGGGGAGAAGAGGGGAGGGAAGAGAAGGGAAGGGTCTCAGCAGCTATTCCTTGAGGTGGTGCACCAGTGTCCATTGTGTTCTGCCTTCAGCTTTAAAGAAACTCTACGTGGTGCTCAGAAAACTGTGAAATGAGAGAGTGTCCCACTCATCTGAGTCCTGTGATGTCACAATAGCAACTCTGTCTTGATAGCAACCAGTGAGAGTCATTATGTCTCCTCTGTTCTAGGCACTGTTGAGCATGAAGGGACAAAACAACCCTTTGATGGGTATTTTTTGATCCAACTTATGTGAAAAATAAGGGATCGGATGCCTTGAGAACTCTGATTTGCTCACAGCTCCTAAGCGATGGCCTCAGGCTTTGCCGCTCATCTAGATTCTGTCCAAGTCTGCATCCTCTGCTTTCTGTTCTCTGCGTTGTTGGGAGCTGCTGCCCACGAGTCCTTTTGTGAGTTAGGGCATCTCCACTTATGTGATGATTTAAGGAATTGCTGCTGTGTGGGAAGCGCTAAGCTGCCCACTTGGATTACGGAGAGAGTAGACTCTTTCCTCCGTTTCACTTGGCATGTGGGCTTGCATGCCCAGGTGATTCCTTGGAGCTGCTGCATTACCTCACATCTTTAAAGGCTGTAAACAGAAGTGCTTGCAGCTTTGCTTTTGTTTTAATGATAAAAGTAAGGATTAATAAGTCAGTGCATTCATTGTACTTTATCTGTACCAGGAGTGATTTTTCTTGGGGAGGAGGGGAAGGTGGGGGCGGGGACAGATATTTTCATGTTCCCCTGTGAATACTAAGAAAACTTATTACAATAGACTTTTACATTTTTAAATCAAGTTAGATGTTTCACCCATATGGGGTTGCTTTATTTGTCACTGGTTTGGCTCAAAATAAAACACCATGCTTTGATTAAATTACTAAATCTCAGTTGCCCTGATTTATTCCTCCTTCCCCCTTTAGAAAATTGTGATGCTGATGTTTGAAGGTTGGGAGGAGGGGGACACAGTTGCTGCATTCATACCTGAGCAGCCTGGAGAGAATATGGGCACCCAGTTTGGGAAGACAGTCCAGCAGGGAGGGAGCGCGGTGGCCTTGGATACTGGTCGTGCACTGGCAGCCGCCCTGGAGCAGATGGAGGGATGCATTGCAGGTCAGGGTTGAACCCACCTGTGAAGAGAATGCTTCTAGCCATCCCAGTTTGTCTCTGCCCAGCTACGGTCCCTGAAAGCAAAAGAAGGGCCAGGCAGGCATGGCGTGGGGGCCTCTGGATTGAATTTAGGTGTGCCATTTTGCTCCACAGGTCAGGATTGAACCCCACCCATGAAAATCTGGGAGAAACACCTCTCCATAACTCATTATAAATGTACAAAGACATCCTGACTCTAGTTTCCTAACCTCACAACAACACACAATAAACAAATCCAAACTGCAAAGGTCATTATGATCAAGCAGCTCAGAAACCCCCAAGGCTTATCACTAAGTTTATCACTAAACTCATGTGAGCTTGGATGACCAGTAATAATGAACTACATAACTTTTATGATGAGAAATTGAGAGTGGAATTGTTGAGGATGCACCCAGATCCAGGATGCCCAAAGGGTACCATCTAAAAGAAATCTAAATAAAAATACTCCAAGACACATCCTAATCAGAATGATGAAAAACATAGATAATGAGAGAATGCCGAAAGCAGATCAAAGAAGGAAATTACGTATAAAGGAGCACTCTTCACATCTACAGCAGACTTATCAGACTAAACCCTTCAGGCCCAAAGACAGTGGTGGGATATAGTGAAAAAACTCACTATTAATGCCTCACTAAGAATACGTTATCAGCCAGACTCTAACTTAGATTTGAAGGAACAATACACAACTTCACAGATAAACAATTTAGGAACTTCAAAGACTCAAAAACATTGTTAAAAGAAGAACGAAATGGGCTATGTTAAGATAAGACAAGTCCTACAAAGACACCAAACTCCTGCAGAAAGATGGCACAAACCTCCAAAACAATGATGTCTCTCAACACAAAACCCCGGAACAATTACTATCAAGGAAACTGAAATGTTAAGCAGAAGTCTCCCCTACCACACCCAAAAAAAGAGTCCAAGCCCAGATGGATTCACTAGTGAATTCTTCAAATCTTCAAAGAGGACACACTGCCAATCCTTTTCAAGCTTTTCCAAGAAATTGAAGAAACAGAAACATTGCCAAGCAGTTTCTATGAGGCAGATATTACCCTGAGACCAAAAGCAGACAGAGACACCACAATAAAAGAAAATTATAGGCCAATATCCCTGATGAACACAGATGCAAAGGTCCTCAACAAAATACTAGCAAACAGAATCCAACGACTCATCAAAAAAGATTACACACCATGATCAAATAGGATTCATCTTAGGAATGGCCTAACATTTTCAAGTCAATCAACATAATATACTGTATCAATAAAAGAAAAGATAAAACCATATGATCATATCAACAAAGGCAGAGGAAGCATTTGACAAGATCCAGCACCCATGATAAAAAAAAAATCCTCTCAACAAAATGGGAGATGGAAAAACAGCACTGAAGCCAGCCTGTGTGTTCTGTCCTGAGAGCATCTTCCCAACAGTCTCCCAGAAATGTGATCATTTCCAAACTTTCCCAAGTGTAGGCTCAAGGTTGACAAGACTAGCTTGGGATGCCCCATAACGGAGTTGTGTGTTTATGCCACAGTGGACACTTGGTGCCATCAATGGGCTGAACATTTGTGTCCCTTCAAAACTTAGATTTTGAAACTCCCTCTCTCACTGTGATTGATGTTTGCGACTGGTTGGGTCATAAAGGTGGGCTCCTCATGAGTGAAATTTGTGCCCTCAGGAAGGGGGTTCAGAGGGTCTGCACCATCTCTATCCTGAGAAGGCACGAGGAGAAAATAACCATCTGTAACCTGCAAGAGGGCTCTTAGGAGAACCTTTTCAGAATCCTGGACTTTGGAATCTCCGACTCCAGAACTATGAGAAATATGTTTCTGCTGTTTATAAGGTAAATAATTTATGGTGCCTTGTTAAAGCAGCTTAAACCGATGAAAGCAATACCTACCCACCCTGAACAGGAGTTACTGAAATAGATTCACTTTTTTGTCTCTGTCTGAAAGAAGGGCAGGAAGGGCCAAACAGGATGAGCACAGGGAACTGAGTCTGCCATAGAGGGCGACAACTAACCACGGGCAGTTCAGTGTTACTTGCTGCTCTGATTTTGCATTATTTAGTGAAGAGAAGGTCAGCATAGAAGGGAAAGTGGAGGAGGAAATGAAGGGCTTATAAGCACGGCTTAGGTTGGGCAGTTTTTACCTCCCGGTGAACAGAAACCACTCCAGTTTTTATTAAATAGAAGACTGGGTGAGTTGGCATTGTAGTTTCACTTGGTTTACCTGGTAGTCATATGTAGGGCTGATTAAATTAAGGGGAACACAGGAAAGTTGGTGAGAGGATTGTGGCCCCACCACTGAAAATGAGAAGCTGGATTAGGGAGTGGGGGTGGGTTGTCACAGTCAGGGCAAGAAGGAGCAGGGAGATAACTCATCAGTGTGGGGTGCTACAGCTAAATCTTCTTTGACCAACTTTGCCTTCTGTAAGGGTATTGGGACATAGGTCTCTGCCATTTCCAAGTTTGTGTTTTGCACTCATAATATACCATGTTTTCTGATGAAATCTCCCTAGTGCCCTTATGGTGCCGATTATTTAAGGATTTTTATAGCATATGTTTATCTTAGAGTGAAGAAAAAATTATTTTATTTATTTATTGCTCTTTGGGTCACACCTGGCATTGCAGAAGGGTTACTCCTGGCTCATGCACTCAGGAATTACTCCTGGCGGTGCTCAGGGGACCATATGGGATGCTGGGAATCGAACCTGGGTTGTCCACATGCAAGGCAAATGCCCTACCCACTGTGCTATTGCTCCAGCCCTGAGTGCAGAAAAAATTATAAAAGAGTATATCGGGAATAAGAAGGCAGCACAACTGCCAACAGAATCAAGGTAAAATAAACAGGAAGGAAATATGTGGGGCCGAGAGAGAGAGAGAGAGAGAGAGAGAGAGAGAGAGAGAGAGACAGAGACAGAGACAGAGAGACAGAGACAGAGACAGAGACAGACAGAGACAGACAGAGACAGAGAGAGACAGAGACAGAGAGACAGAGAGACAGGGAGGAGAGGAGAGAAGGAGAGAGAGAGAGGAGAGAGGAGAGAGAGAAAGGGAGGGAGAGAGGAACTTGTGGGGGGAGGGAGGCAGGAGATATGGAAAGTCAGAGTTCTTAATCTTAATCTTGTTTAATATCAAGACACACAACCTCTCCATTATTTATGGAAGTTTTCCCAAGGGTTCAAGATTGACAGGGATTGGATACCTAGGCCTTAGGCTTGTAAGAAAACTCTCACTTTAATGGGAAAAAAAACCCAGATAAATATTATCTCACTCAGGATTATTGGTTTTTCTTATCTGAAAATAGAAATAAGCCAATAACATTGCTAGGCTTGCTCATTCCTGGGACGCACCAAAGCTGGCCGTGCGTCTTCCGGACCTCTAGCTTCTACCCTGGGATGGGGGCACAGCCGGGCGCCCTTCAGATAATAACGTCATTTGCAGGCGCACTCTCTGTAAGCCCGCCACGGCTGATAAGGGCACACATGTGAGATTGGCACACTCATTCGGAACTGACTGACACTAGACTCTTATCTACGCAGAACATGGGAAGGGCGGCGGCAGGAAACTCAAGTCAGAGACCGCTGGCTTGGGAGCAAGGCCTTCAGACAGACCTGAATCTGGGTTTCAGGGAGTCCCTCTGAGGATGGCTCATTCCACCTGTTGGAGGGAGCATGCTCCGGGAACCAGTGCTCTTTCAACAGAAAATCTCTCGGTCTGATGGCTCTTTTTCCTTTTACTTGAAAGCTCTTCCTCCTTTTCCTTTCTTTCTTTTTCTTTTGACCACACCCAGAGGGGCTCAGGGCTCAGAGTGCTGGAGAAGGAAGGGGGGTAGACTGCATGCAAGGAAATGCTTTACTTCCTGTGCCTTCTCTTGCCCCCTTTCCTCACATTTCTGTACCAGATTCAGCTTTACCCAGAACCAATCTTTTCCAACAAGTTTCCTCCCCTTTTAAGGCATAAGCCTGTTCATTACTCCAGTTAGATGACTCCTTTCCTGGCTCCCTAGCCAGGTGGGGAAGCATTTTTTTTTTATAATCCACTGCTTTCACTTAGATATCATGCACATTTCCATACCTTTCCCGAAGACCAGGATGCACATTCTTTTCCTCGAGGCAGAGGCTTTTGCAGGGTGGAAACCAGAATAGAACTGGGTACAGCCCTAGCCCTCCAGCTCCTACGGACTCGAATCTGCTAATACACACACCTTTTGCAGTGTTTAGAACCTTTCCAAACAGCAGGACACTCTCTGTAGTTCTTTCCATCTGTGTGAGACATTGTTGCACCCAGGGGCCCACTGCCTTACCCTTGAGCCCTCTGTTCCCCCCTCCTTTTTAAAATTTTTATTATTTTTATTAATGAGTCACCGGGAGGGTGCAGTTACAGAGTTTCATGCCTGTGTTACAGTCATACAATACTCGAGTACCTATCCCTCCACCAGTGCCCATTCTCCTCCATTGATGGCCCCAGGGTCCCTCCCTCCCCGCCCATGCTATCCGCCACCCCCAACCCCCTTGACAGGGAATTCCTTAGTGTTCTCTCTCTCCCTCTCCTTTTGGGTGTTATGGTTTGAATGGAGATACTGGGTAGCTATCCTGTTCAATCTATAGTCTGTTTTCAACCCGCCTCTCCTATCCCGAGTAGATCCTCCACTGCACTTTTGTTGGTGTTCCCTTCTCTGTCTGAGCTGCCCTCTCCCCCAGCATGTGAGGTCAGCTTCCAAGCCGTGGACCAGGCCTCCTGGTACTATTGCTACTATTCTATTTTATAGTCCGCAAATGAGTGCGATTTTTCTGTGTCTGTCTCTTTCTTTCTGACTCATTTCACTTAGCATGATACTTTCCATGTTGATTCACTTATATGCAAAGGTCATGACTTCATCCTTTCTGACAGATGCATAGTATTCCATTGTGTAGATGTACCAAAGTTTCTTTAACCAGTCATCTGTTCTTGGGCATTCGGGTTTTTTTCCAGATTCTGGCTATTGTAAACAGTGCTGCGATGAACATACAGGTGCAGATGTCATTTCGACTATACTTTTTTGCCTCTTCAAGATATATTCCCAAAAGTGATACTTCTGGGTCAAATGGGAGCTCGATTTTGAATTTTTTGAGAAGCACCCATATTGTTTTCCAAAAGGGCTGAACCAGTCGGCATTCCCACCAGCAGTGTAGGAGGGTCCCTTTCTCCCCACATCCACGAAAACAGCGGTTGCTTTTGTTCACTCTTCTTTCAGCAGACTCTGCATTCTCTCTCTGAGTGGCAAGAAGAAAGGTGATATTTCTCCCTCAGCATTGTACAGTGCACACAAATTCTTCAAGAGGAGTATATGTCAGAGAGAATGTAAATGCGTGTACATGTGTGTGTGTGTGCAGGTGTATGAGAGAATGTCACAACAGCATGTGGCAGCAGGGAAACTAGATATACTAGCCACCGATTTCATGTAACTGCAAACGGACGTAACTTGTATCGATTAAAGTTTTAATCCTTAAATAATTAATTTTAATTTCCCTTTTGTGCTTGTGATCTGGCAGAACCTACCTTCTTCCCCCAATGGGTACTACACTTCTAAATCTGTTTAGAAGGACCAGGACTAGCATCTAAAAGTTGACCTTAGTAAAAAAAGCTGTTGCCCTGCTAGGAGAGATGAAGGCATGAAATTTGCTTATAAATGGATAAACATGGAGAGTATCATGCTAAATGAAATGAGTCAGAAAGAGAGGGACAGACATAGAGGGACTGCACTCATTTGTGGAGTATAAAATAACATCATATGAGGCTGATACCAAGGACAGTAGATGCAAGAACCAGGGGGATTGTCCCATAGCCAGAAGACTACTTTATGAGCGGAGGGGAGAAGGCAGATGGAATAGAGAAGGGACCACTAAGAAAATGATGGCTGGAGGAACCAGTTGGAATGGGAGATGGATGCCGAAAGTAGATAATGACCAAACATGATGACCTCTTAGCATCTGTGTTGCAAGCTATAATGCCCAAAAGTATAGAGTATGGGAAATATTGTCTGCCATAGAGGCAGGGGGGAGGTCAGAAAGGAGGGGTATACTCAGGATATTGGTGGTGGGGAATGTGCACAGGTGGAGGGATGGGTGTTTGATTATTGTGAGATTGTAACCCAAACATAAAAGCTTGTAACTATCTCATGGTGATTCAATAAAATTTTTAAAAAAATTTTTAAAAAGCTGTTGTCTCTATTAGTTGACTGGGTAGCCATCAGCCATCTGCAGAATGGGGACATGAGTGCTATTACATTGCTCCAACGATGGCTAGCTTAGAGTGCAGAAATTTGGGTCTTTAAAAATAATTTTTGCCAAGAATGAGGACTTGGTCATACTCAGGAAGTCTGAGGTTGCGGCCGGAGGGACAGGACAGTGAATTGGGCACATGCATTGCACGCAGCCAACCTGGGTTTGGCCCCCAGTATCACATGTGGTCTCTTAACCTGCCAGGAGTGATCTCAGAGTGCAGAGCCCAAAGTAACACCGAAGCATCACTGAGGGTGACCTCAAAATCAACCAAATAAAAGTCACATCTCGAATTCTAATGAATTCAAAATTGTCACCATGAACCTACACAGACCTGTGAAGAGGAATGCAGACTCTTGGGCTTCTCTTCATTGTAAGATTCTTTTCCAGTACCAAAGGCATCTCTCAGAGGGTCCAATCTTACCAGTGCCGTTGCTTTATCTTTGCTGCGGGGTCAGATGCATCTCTAATTCTCATGTTAGGGACACAGCAATTTGAAAGGACCCTTTTCCAGCTTGCAGTGGTAGGGGACATTGCTCTGGTATCCCCTCGCCTCAAAAATGTAGGCAGGACTCTGTCTACACTGGCCTTGGAACAAGATGGGGTTCACTTAGAGGCAGACACTGACACTCCCCTCCTCCTTCTTAGTCTATTTGGTATTAGGATGTTGTTGAGGGGCTGGAGCAATAGCACAGCAGGTAGGGCATTTGTCTTGCACGGGGCCAACCTGGGTTCAATTCCCAGCATCCCATATGGTCCCCTGAGCACCACCAGGAGTAATTCCTGAGTGCAAAGCCTGTGCATCCCTGGGTGTGACCCACCCAAAAAGAAAAAAAAAAGATGATGTTGAAACAATATCTTAACAATGATGTCAAATAAAGATCTTTTCTTTTATGAAGAATATTAAATTTTATTAGTAAAAACTCCTTTTCTCAAGATGAGTTCATATCTAAGGATGGGGTCCCAATTACAGGTACAGCTTCCCTAAATTGTTAGACACTCAGAGCTGGGTTCTACGGAAGAAGTCAGGTTAGGAATTGGCCCTTATTTGCTAATTTGTGTACTTGGCTTCATGCAAGGCATGTGTTTGACCAGCTATGCAATCTCTTGAGCCCCTTTGTTAACATTTTATTGGTAGGTTACATTACTCTATTTTCTCATTTGTGCTCCTGATTTTCCAATCACCCTGCTCTGCCTTAGAACCCATCTTTGCCATGGTCGAAAAGTGATGGTAAGAGAACAAAACAGAGCAGCCCACAGGGGGTGCTCGCCAGGCTCCAGGAAGACGGCACAGAGATGAAGCACTCATCATTTATTTATTTATTTGTTTGTTTGTTAGTTTTTTTATTTATTTATTTTCTTTTTGGAGTTTCATAAAATTTTAATGGACTTAGAATAGAACTTTTATACCACAAAATTTTTTTTAAAATGTTGATGTCTAGGTTTTTCTGTCATATATTTTATATCATACATTTAAAAATGCAATATTCTTTCAAAGCACGGTGTGATGGGACAATAAACTTAATTGCTGTAATAAAATAATCACATATGCAAATTAAATTACAGAAATTTAAACTTTGATATATGCACCTTTTTAATTATTTTTTAATTTTATTCTTTAATTAGTGAATCACCATGAGGGTGCAGATACAAATTCACACATTTTAGAATTTGTTTTTCCTTCATACAATGTTCACAAACACATCCCTCCACCAGTGCCCATTCTCCACCACCAATAAACCCAGTATCCCTCCCCCCCTACCCCATTTCCCCCCAACCCCACCCTGCCTCTGTGGCAGGGTATTCCCTTTTTATCTCTCTCTCTTTCCAATTGGATGTTGTGGTTTGCAATGGGGCATTGAGTGGCCATTGTGTTCAGTCTCTAATCTACTTTCAGCACGCATCTCCCTTCCTGGGTGGGATCTCCAACCACATTTTACTTGGTGTTCCCTTCTCTATCTGAGCTGCCTTTTTTCCCAGCAAGTGAGACCAGCTTCCAAGCCATGGAGCCAACCTACTGGTACTCATTTCTACTATTCTTGGATATTAGTCTCCTATTCTGTTATTTTATATTCCACAGATGAGTGCAATATTTCTATTGTTTATTTATTTATTTATTTATTTGTCTTTTGTTAAAAATAAATGCCATTGGATCACCGTGAGATACAGTTACAAACTTGCATGATTATGTTTCAGTCATACAATGCTCGAGCACCCATCCGTCCACCAAGTGCCCATTTTCCACCAAAATTGTTCCAAGTGTCTCTCCCGCCATCTCCACCCCACCCCTGCCTCTGTGGCAGGCACCTTCCTTCTTACTCTCTCTCTAATTCTGGGCATTATGGTTTGCAATACAGATACCGAGAGGTCATCGAGTTTGGTTCTTAGTCTACTCTCAGCACACATCTCCCATCGCGAGCGGTCTCTCCAATCATCACTGATTTAGTGGTCCCTTCTCCATCGCAACTGCCTTTCCCCCCAGCACGTGGGACAGGCTTCCAAACCGTGGCATAATCCTCCTGACCCTTATCTCTACTGTGCTTAGGTAGAGTTAGTCTCATATTAAATCCCTCATTTATGTCTCTCTTCTCCCTAAGATGAGAAGCTGATGACCGATTCTGGAAAAATCTGGATGGAGCAGGTGATCCAAACTCAAGTGTCGTTATCTATTTTTGTTCTTTGGGTAGTCCAGGAGACTCAGAGGTCTGTTAATAACATGACTTGATCTTGCCTGGTCCTTGCCAGTTTGGATGTGGGTGTTTTTAGTAATGCTCTTCAAGCTATGCAAACACACCTCCAATGGGGGGGTGGAGGAGAGTGCGGGGAAGGCAATTTCCATGATTCAGAGGGAAAACTAATTCCTTATAGGAAAAGTTGCCTGGGGTAGCCTGAGTCTGCGGGTGGGGCAGAGTTATGATTCCAGGCTGGAGAAATTCCATGTCATCCTCATTTTCTCCCTACAGACACCTACAGCTGTCACCAAGGTAAGATGTTTTTGCTGTCTGATGCTTGCCTGGCCCTGGAGGGAAGAGACTGTGTTTGCCAGAGCAGGCAACACTCAGCAAGCATGTAAATAACTGGCATTTGTGTTGTTTCCCATGCAATTATGTTCTGAACTCCTCCTGCACCCCTTTTCCATAGACAAAGCAGTAATTCTGCCTGAAAGTTTTCATTAAATGATTCCTGAATGAACTGTCTGCTTTCCTGAGACACAATAGCATCTGTTGGATCAACAGTTCCATTGTTCCCCACAACCAGGGCTATAAATAGGAGTCAGGAAATCGACAGCCTGCTTAAGTGTTTGTCGTGCAATGGCTCAGGTGTTGGTCGTGCAACGGTGAGCAAGGACTGGGTCCAAGGGTACTGACACTCGACAAGGGGAGAACACATTTTGTCCTATAGGTGGGCAGGATGAAAGCAAGACGGGGAGAAGACACATTTCAGGAGATCATCCCTCAAGGAACAGGGGTGTTTACAAGTGAACACCTAGATCCATAAAAAAGTTTTGCATTCCTTTATTTTGTTTTCTTTTGGGAGGACACGCATGGGCGGCTCAGGGATTACTCCTGGCTCTGCACTCAAGGATCACTTCTGGCAGGGCAAGGGGACTGTTTGTGGTGTTGGGGATCCAACTCTGGTCAGCCACATGCAAGCCAAGCACCCAACCTGCTGTCTTATCACTCTGCCCCCAAAAGCTTTGCATTTCTAAGTATTTTACACAAGCAAAAGACCGACAATCACGGAGCAAGTGCTTACAGCCCTTTACTTCAGCATCGCCTTGTTTTTATAGGCAATAAAGTTCTAAGACAATGATATACCTGAAAACTAAATATTTGAATAATACCATTTAAATAACTGGAAACCGGATTCAAGTTTCACCCAGTCGTCCCACTCAGGTCCCTTGTCTATGGCACATTTCATCCTGGGTGTCACTTCCACCCTGTGCCCATCCCTCCCCTGCCTCCTTTCACAGCAGTTTGTGCTGGAAGAGTCGTGCTCAGGGGAGTTCCAGTCCCTATCTGTGGGTGTTTGCCCACGAGCAGAGGAAGCTGTGTGCAGAAGTGGGGGAGGCTAGGGGCCATGGGCCCTTCTCGGCACAGTGTGTTGGGGTGTCTGTGTGCCTTAACTTCCAGGGATGATGACCTCGATTGCAAGGTTAGGGTGTTGGTGGTGGCCAGGATTCTGCTTGATGAATTTGCTAGTTTTTTATTTTCCCTTTATAAGTCATCCGGTGGTTTAAGGGAGATCCTTTGACACTCTGAAAATGACCTGTTTCTTCATAAAATCTCACTTGCTAATTTCAGCATCCATTGGTGAACCTTGTCTGTAGAAAATTTTATTGTGGGGTTTCCATGGTGATTTTCTGTTTTCCCGGTTCTTTCTGCGTTTACTAACTGAAATGTCTCCAGGAGGAAGAGACTCCTTCTCCCTCATGTATTTATGCATTCAGTTATTTATTTACACTCCTAGGAACCCAGAGTTATGTTATCCTTCGGTTTATAATCCAATACTGCTTTAATTTTATGGTTCAAATTTTGATTCTGAGGGGACCATGTCCACTGGCACTTCCTGTGGTCTGATGCTCCTTCCCTCTGTGACCTGCTCCGACCCACTGAATTTTGTCAGTCCTTGCTTCCGGCACCCTCCGGTTCCCTGTCTGTCTGATACAGTCTTTCTAGGATGCTCCGGCCCCAGGGCTTTCTCAGAAAGCAGCTTGTGACTTTTATTTTCCATGAAAAACTGCTCATCATCACTTATCCAAATCATGACAACGATGAGATATCACCGCACACCAATGACAATGGCACGTAGCAAAACTACCAGGGACAATCCCTGCTGGTGGGGAGCTGGAGAAAGTGATTGCTAGAGGGAATGCAGACCGAGTCAGCCCCTGTGGAAAACAGTGTGGGGAGAATTCTCAGTCAATTTAGAAATGAGCAGCCACGGACCCAGAAATTCCGATGGGCATCTACCCGCAGGACACAGAAGCAGTTATTCCAAAGGACAGTCTCCCTATGACTCATTGCAGCAATTAGTACAGTAGCTAAGGTATGGAATCAACTTGGGTGTCTAGGGACAGAGGAAACAGCTTTTTTTTTTTTTTAACTATGCGGATGAGGGCTTTGATGAGAGGACTCATATCTAAAGCCAGGAACGAAAGGTGGTGGCCAATTTGAATAATTATAGCCTGGAGCAGGGCTGGAGTGATAGCACAGCGGGTAGGGCAGTTGCCTTGCACACTGCCAACCAGGGTTCGATTCCTCCGCCCCTCTCGGAGAGCCCGGCAAGCTACGGAGAGTTAGGTGTCCAGCTCATGGAAGAAGTGTTTCCTCCTCTGCTCTCCCCACCGTGCCCCAAAGTCCCGCAGTACACACTCCTTCGGATTCCTCCTGCCACAGAGATGCAGTAGAAGGAGGAAGGGCAGGACCGAGGGGTGGAAGCATAAGAGGGGCTTGGTCTGAAGACAGAGGAGAGTCCCCAGCCAGGGGTGGGCGTGACCCTAGCAGCTGCAGAGGCAGCCAACAAGGAAGTATCAGAGCCAGAGAGGAACCGCGATTCTGCCTACAACCTGAATGACTTTGGAAACAGACACAGCTCCCAGATCTCCAGAATGGAACATTGCTCCTGTGAGACCCAAGGCAGAAAAAATAGCCAAGCTGCCCTGGGCCTGGACTTGTGACTGCAGAGGAGTCCGTAATAAATGGAGTTATTTCTCAGGACCACGTTCTTAATGTTCTGTTACAGGGGCCACAGGCGAGTTATGCTTTCCCTTCCCGGACATACATGGAGGGTCTTCTCGGTGCTGCAGACTAAGGAAGGACAAGCTTTCTCCCGGGAGAAGCGGATGCCAAACAAAATGTCAAAGTGATCTGTATAAAAGCGACAGAGTGGCATTTTACTTGTTACAAAGAAAAGGAAGCAATTCAGGCTAACTTTATGCAGCTATAAAGATGAGGGAGAGGGGATGGAGAGAGAGAGAGAGAGAGAGAGAGAGAGAGAGAGAGAGAGAGAGAGAGAGAGAGAGAGAGAGAGAGAGAGAGAGAGAGAGAGAGAGAGAGAGAGAGAGAGAGAGACAAAGAGAAAGTTACACACCCAAACACCCAAGGGAGAGTGTGGGCTTCCCCAAAGACAGAGAGTCCTTGGAATGGCCTTTAGGACTGGCTTTAATATGCATATTCCCAAGGATGCCTTAGTCTGGAGTTTTCTGACAGAGGTGGGGGTTGATCAGCTATTATATCAAAGGAACAGCTCTGAACTTTCTGGTGAATCTCTTTCAAGTCCTTAATTGTGTCCTTCTCTCTGCTGAAGTTCGTCGTTTCTGTAGGGTCCAGCCTCCTCAGGGTCTGTTCCTGCTTTTCTGCTTTTTCCTGTTTTCTGCTGAGCATCTTCTCAGGCAACTTCCGGGCTATCATTTCCCAAGAAATTTTCTGCCATTGCCTTGAAGGGAGTCTTCCCTCCCTGCCTGCTTACATCAAGCTGGTTTCTCTCTCCGGGATCCTCGGACCCAGGCGGAAGAGAGGAATTGATCTTTGCAGAAGAGGAAAGTCACTCCCAGACCTTACCCAGGCCTCTCAGGTCTGTGGGTTTCTCCCTCACGGGAAAGAACTTCCGGTGGAAGCAAGATAATCAAGTAAAAGCGCTTTTATTTGGAAATTATGAGGAAGGGGGAGGAGAGAGACAGAGACAGAGAAAGACAGAGAGAAGGAGAGAGAGAGAGAGAGAGAGAGAGAGAGAGAGAGAGAGAGAGAGAGAGAGAGAGAGAGAGAGAGAGGAGTAGGAACACACTCAGGAGGGAATGTGGGCTTCCTGAGAGGTGGAGAGAGCCCAGAGTACACATCTCATGAGGGGAGATGTGGGTAGTGCATGCCCGGGCACCCTGGCACCCTGCACTTCCTCTGTCCGAATAGCTGTATAGTGTTTCCCCGGGCCCCCGACCTGGTTTTCCACCTCAGGAGGAGTCCAGTGCTAGGATGGTTGCCAAGGGGAAGAATTGGTAGTACTTGATGGGTTTTTTTTTTTTTTTTTGACATTCCTGGCTTTTGTTCTTTCTGGATCTTTTCTAGGAGGGGCGGCATCCAGCCTTCTCTGGGTCTCTGCTGGTGCCTGTTAAAAGCCTAGTCAGACTTATTCTTGTCTCCGTAAACTGGGTCCTAGAAGCCTTACTAGTTGGTTGTTACTTCCCAAGAGCTCATTGCCATGTGCAGGGTGGGGAGGGGGAGGGGGAGAGGGCGGTGCTTTCCCTTCTCTGCCTGCCTGCCTACTTCACTGTATTCCTCTACTTGGTCTCAAATTTTGGTCTCCATCTCTCTATAAATTTCAAATATAAGAAGAAAACCTGTGGTCTAGCTGGGGTCAAACAGTATCTGTTTTGGAGGCTTTGGATAAAACTGCTGTGATTAGAGAATGACTAAGGTGTTTGTGTCTGTGTGTGTGTGTGTTTGTGTGTATGTTTTTGTGTGTGTGTTTGTGTGTGTGTGTGTTTGTACTTTGTAAGTAAAGATAGTCACACATTAGGGGCTGGAGCTCGTCCTTCCCAACGCTGCCATACTGAGGGCTCTTTCAGTGTCAGGGGAATGAGGCCCATTATTGTTACTGTTTTTGGCATGTTGAATACGTCATGGGGAGCTTGCCAGGCTCTGCCATGCAGGCGGGATACCCTCGGTAGCTTGCCGGGCTCTCCGAGAGGGACAGAGTCTTTTAGGGGGGGTCTCTAATTGCCCTTACAGGTGTTCCCAGCCTACCGAATGTAAGCTTTTGGTCGACTGGCATGTTGTAATGAATGATCTGCACGCTGACAAACACACATCCGCCTGCGTCTCTGAACAACAAAGAGTGTTTTTCACTCTTTGCCAGTTGGCATCATTGCCACCCCCTCCAGGATGAGGCGGTGAACCACATTATCATTATCAAAAGGAAATATTAAAAATAGATCATATCAATAGATGCAGAAGAAGTTTTTATAAGGCCAAATCATATTTTTTATGATTATTACTCTCAACAAAAGGATATAGATGTAGAGCACGTCAACACACTCCATAGTTTAAAAACATAACCATAAAGAGCTGAAAACTTCTCCTCAAAGAGGGAATGAGGAGGTAGTCTCTAAAACCATTATTATTCACAATGAAGAATCTCGTGTTCTAACCACAACAATTAGGTCACGATCATGATCACGAAATCCCGTTGATCATCAAGTGGCTCGAGCGGTCTCAGTAACCTCTCCATTTGTCCTATCCCTGAGATTTTAGAAGCCTCTCTCTTCTTGGCCTTCCCAACGATGCCGTATTGGAGGCTCTTTAGGGTCAGGGGAATGAGATGCAGCTGGTTACTGGCTTTGGCATATAGATACACCACAGGAAGCTTGCGAGGCTGTCCCATGTGGGCAGGAAGCTCTCAGTAGCTTGCGAGTTTCTCCCAGAGGGAGAAGTAGGTTATAAGATATCTTCTGGGAGCTTGCTTTTAAGTCTCTGGATATTGGCCGTTGATGGGATCACACACACCTGGATTCCTCTACAGGCACCTTCATGCTTGAGGGCTGTCTGAACGTGTGGAGAGGGACCTTGAGCATGGCTGTGACTAGGTTCCTGTGGTCTTCAGCTGCCGGGAGCTCTGCTCGGGGCAGGGAGGGAAGCTGGAGCCCATCCCCTCCGAGGGGCCCCGGCGAAGACAGCCAGGCATGCGGGCAAGAGACTCTCAACTAGGTAAGAAAAGAAATAAGAGCTACTCAAATTGGAAACGAAGTAAAACAGTAACTATACATTGATGAATAACAATATACCTAGAAAACCTTAAAGATGCCACCAAAAAAAAACATATTGGCAATGAACCAAAGCAGAAAATTTTCAGGGTACAGAGTCAATGCACACAAATACATATTTCTGTATGTTGAAAATCAGAGAATGAAATAAAAATAAATCCAATTTATAATTGTACAGAAAAATCAAATACCCAGCAATCAGCCTGACAAGAGTGGAAAGACTGGTAGATCAAAAATAGTAAGTGAAAACTAAGGACATAGAAAAAGACACAAGAAAATGGAAAAATATCCCGTGGTCATGTGCTAAAAAATAATTAATTGTATTATATAGATAGAACTTAATCCTTTCCAGAATCTCACTAGCAATTTTTTTTTCTTTTTGGGTCACACCTGGCGATGCTCAGGGGTTACTCCTGGCTTTGCACTCAGGAATCACACCTGGCGGTGCTTGGGGAATCATATGGGATGATGGGAATCGAACCCAGGTCGGCTGCATGCAAGGCAAATGTCCTACCCACTATGCTATCACTCCAGCCCCTCACTAGCATTTTTCAAGGACATAAAACAACTAGAGTTTAGGAACCACAACCCCCAATAATCAAAACAATATTGAAAATACAGGCTATCAGGGGCATTGATGTCCCTGACTTTATACTAAAAAAACAATAGTAATCAAAACAATTTAGCATTGGAATAAAATTGAGAGCGCTGAGATAAACCTTGCATAACAACAAAGGAGCTATAGGTATGTAATGGAGGAGAAAAAGCCTATTCGGGTATCCCAAAGAGGAATCAAAGAGCTATGCTTGGAGTATCACAGCTCACTCAAGTGAGAAAAGGAATCCGGAGTTCCAAACTCTGTTGACGATCAAGAATCAGGGACACTGTCTTGTTTGCCAAGGCGTTGAAAATCAGATGGGCCAGACACCTAATACAATTTAGAGACAACCACTGGACTAGAGCTGTTACTGACTGGATTCCACGGATGTCAAAAGACCTTGTGGCCACCCACCTACAAGATGGTCAGACTTCTTCGTCAAGACCCTGAATGAACGGTTTGAGGCTCTTCATGTTCCTGGAGCGAGTAGATGCCTTTGGGCTACACTAGCATGAGACAGGGACGAAATGGAGTTGTTACTGGCGCCCACTCGAGCAAATCAATGAGCAATGGATGACAAATGATACAAGTGATAGGGGCTGGAGCAATATAAGAACCGGGTGCTTGATTTTTATGCATTGACCCAGGTTTTGCTTCCCTAGCAACCTATATTGTCCCCCAAGCCTGCTAGAGAATCAACATGGGTCTGGATTCTAGAGCCAACTGGGTAAAGTCGGGGCAGAGATCCTGAGTGAAGGAGGGACGGGGACGTCAAAGAAACCCGAGCAGGACCCCCGTGACGGAGAGCAGACGCTTCTGTGTGACGCTGTCCTGTGTAGATACAGTTTGCTCTGAGGGAAGGTTATTTCTGATCCTCGTTCTATTTATACTCCCAATTTTCATTCTTCTGGGAAGCTAAGGGAGCTGTGAGTTTCTCGTGAGCCCGCGCGACCTCGGCTGGGAAGCATCTATCTGCCAAAGGGACACCTCTGGGGGATGGTTGGGGTGTCGACTCGGGGCACTTTGGGGAGCTCTATTCTTCACTCCTTAAAACAAGTAACTTGGAGGGAGTTGGTTTGGGCTGCACCAGGTGGCGCTTGGAGCTTGCTCCTGGTTCTGTGCTCAGAGAGCACTTATGCTAGTGTTGCAGTGCCGGGGATCGAGCCCGAGTCAGCCGAGTGCAAGGCAATGCCTTAACCCCTGTACTCTCTCTCCAGCCCTTCTGGCAAGCTGTTTTTACAGAAAATCAAGAACCCCGGGAGCTGCTGGCTGATTTTAAAAGCTGTCGAGAACTACTCCAGGTGGAATGACATGATCTACACTTATCCTGGAAAAGTGAAACCCTAGGGGTTAAGAACAGACAGTCTGGTTAGACTAGACGGTAGCGTGGACAGAAGGCTCAGGGTGTCTCAGTTCAAACGACAAAGACTCTTAGGACAATATACAAAGCCCAAACCGTGCCTTGGGGATTTCTGACAAGGTAGTAGGAGAGACTTTTTTCCCCCCTCCGATGCGTTTCTAATCTTAACCAGCTCAGAAAGTTAGGCTTGTGTCCTCTGAACCCCAAGAGGCTCAAAGAGTCTGGCCAACTCTTGTCTATTCTTTTCCTGCCTCCCCCAGCCAGCCTTGCTTCCGGGGGGCCAGGGCTGACCTTACAGGAGCTGTGTCTTTTATAATAGAAGGAGCCAAAACCGGACCCCTGCCCCCCTCCCCCCATCCTGCCTTCTCTACCTCCTTGCAGACGAGTCATTCCGGCAAAATCTCGATATTTATGTATTTGAGCTTGCCATTGTGGGCAGCCTTCCCCCACTTTAGTGTTCATTATCATTTTGGAGGGGTTGCATCAGGCGAAGGCGTCCTCATTCTCCCGGCAAGGAAGCCTCAGCCAGATGGTTGCTTGGCAACGGGAAATGCACACTGTGAACTGCCCAGAAAAGGCCTTTTCTAGCGCTTTCAGTCTGTGCCGTGTTGAAGCACAAACTTAATTTTCAAGCTTGGCAAAAAGATCTCTTTTATGGCTAATTATAAAGTGTACCCAATGTTATCAGACTGGGTGATAGATGATTGCCTGGTAAATGTGATGTGAAAAATTAAGGCAGTTTTCAAAACGGCGAGACCTAAATTAAGCATGTCTAAAGGATCGATCACTTATTTTTGTCATTTTCCGTACCCAGAACAGAACAGCTGAATATGTGTGAGTGTGTGCGTGCGTGTGTGTGTGTGTGTATGTGTGTGTTTGTGTGTGTGTGTGTGTGTGTGTGTGTGTAGGACTTCCAAACTCATATTTATTTGAGTACATTGTACGTTCAGCTTCCAAATGTATTCAAAAGAAGGTAGGAGGTGTCTCATCCATATTTAGATTTTTTGGGGGGTAGTAGGGGGACTTTAAATTACATCCATGTTGGTCAGCATTGAGTTTTAAATTATTCTCAGCAGATTACATTATAAAATCAAAATTTGCATGTTTATTTTAGAGATTTAACTGATGTTATAGATCCTTCTTAACCCACACCCCTTTTTCCCTCCCCCAGATACTCTCTGCTCTTCCTTACTTTTCTGCTCTTTTTTTTTCTTTCTCTTGCCACACATTTGCTCACATGCAAACTCCAGTGCTAATCTGTCCCTCTGCTCCACAAAGTGGCGATTCAGAGCTGAAGAGGTCAAGGTTGAGAACACTGATCTGATAAGCTACCTTGTAACTGAGTTCCTCTGGAAACAATGACTTTAAACTGACTATACAGGGAATGCTGATCCAGTGCTCAGAGTCTGACACAGGAATTCAATGATGGAGTCAAATTATTAACTGTAACTTTTCTCTTCCTCCCTATCCCCCCACCTGTATCCCCAACATACACACACAGGCTGAATTCCCTACTCTGAAAACAAGGCAAAGTTGTATGGACTGGGAATAATTAGATATTTTTCCTGAGGTTCTCACCCCGGGGAAATGAAAAGGGAAGTTTCAGCCTGCGATAGAAGTAATTGAATTTGCCTGAATAAGAGGTGAGACTTTTCACTTCTCGGGACTCACTGATTGGCCATGAAATGGAAGCACATTTATGGATCTTGCCTAGACACACCAGACCAAGAGACGCTGATTACCCAGAAAATGGAAATGTCATGCTAAGCAGTAATGCTTCAGCCATTCCTGTGCACGGTAGTTACTCAAATGTATTCTAGCAGCTTGATGCTTCAGGGACTGTGTTTCCAACACAGCCACTCCCGCCCAGGGATGGGAGAGGAAGTCATGGGACCAACAGACATGCCAGTCAGGCTTGTTTGGACAACTCCCAACACTCACCCAGACTGCCGTGTCCTCTGGAGCTTTGAAGGGGAGGCATTATTATCCGCTGTGGCATTTCCACATGTTTCAGTGGGTCCTCAAGGTAAATGTTCAAGAGATTAAAACTAGAACTTCACACACACACACACACACACACACACACACACACCACATGCCTGAGTATAATGAATATAATGAATCGCTAAGTTCCTTTTCTTCCTCATTCTATCTCTGGGGTGGAGGTGGTGGGAAGCTGTGAAAGGAAAGAATGGCCCAAAATAAGAACTGAAGTAAAACAAGAAGGAGAAAAGTTTCCCAACGGCCAACTTGCTGCAAGGCTATGAAAACGGAGAAACAGTCGCAATTTCTGGGAAACGGAGCAACTGGCTCCTCAAATGGGCACAGGACCTCCTAAACCAGTGATGGGCAAAGCCAATAAGCTGGTGATACAGTCAGGGAGACAGGAAAATGTCCTCCAAACACTGTCAGTATGAAAGAGGTGTTTGCCCTTGTGGGTCATGTTAAAGCAAGTTGTGCAGCAGAGAAGGAAACTCTAGCCATTGTGGAGCTACAGATGCAATAGGGCGTTGCTTTCTGTTCATTTGCTTAAATAAGGTAGATTTCCAAGGGGGTGCAGAATAATCTTTTTCTAAAAGCGAGTTGTGGGCTAGAGAAGGAGTACAGGAGTGGGTCGAGGTGTTTGCCTTGACTTGGTCAATGTTGGTTTCCTCTCTGATACCTCCTATGGTTCCCTGGGACCACTAGCAGTGATCCCTGGGCTCAGAGTCAGGAGTAGGTCCTGAGAACTGCTGAGGTCCCCTCTTAAGAGCTCCCCCAAATAACAAATAATAGAAAAAGGTCAATTGGTGAAGTAAGTTTGGGAACCTCTGGTCTAAGCAGACACAAAACTCGCAGAGGTGTGGTCTGGGATGGCTCTTACCAACTTCATTTGAGTCTTCTACGTCCCTCCCACCAAATCTCTTTCCCCCAAATGTCCTTCAGTAAACTATACTGATAAAGGAAATGGCATGACCGAAGGGGCTGTAAACTCTAAAGATGCTCGATAAATGTTTAATTCTCTTTTACAACACGAGATTGGCAACATTCTTGAATGCCACATCCAAGGCAATCGGTTCTGCCCAACACCATTGGAAATGCCGGTGCCTTTCACGATGCCTTTCGGTGCTCACTCACCCTTCACTAATAAGGTAGCACACACCATTAACCCGCCTCCAACACTACAGTTGGATGGCAGTGCACATCAACCAATGCTTAGTTGCTCACTCTGGCCCCTGTGGCAACATGGAGGGAGAGATGGTTGAGTGACTCAGAGGTGTAACGAGGAGTGGAATTCAGCAGCACAGTAAAGTGCAGTGGTGTGAAATAGGACCGCACTCTGTGATGCAGTTAAAATGATTCTGACTTAGCTGCGGTTGTGAGAAATGACTTTGTCTCTGGACTACTGGGCATCATTGACCCAGGAAACTCTACATACAAAGAGCCATGGAAAACAGGAAGATCTGATTAAGGGGTTGTGGAGAGACTACAGTGGATAAGGTAGTTTCCTTGCATGCAACTGACCCAGGTTCCATCCCTTGTGGTCCTCTGAGTACGATCAGGAGTGATCCCTGAGCAGAGAGCTAGGAGTAAACTCTGAGCACTGCTGGGGGGGGGGTAGCCTAAGAACATACAACGGAATTAAAGACCTGATTAAACTTTTAGGACTTGTTCTAGAATGGGAAAAATTTACAAGTTCTATCCTTGTCAAGATTTTTGTTGTCTCCATTAGATGATTTGAGAAGTGTGAGCACAATGTTCTATGGTTGCAAGTAGAAGTAAAATGCAGTCCCATGTCATGAACCAGGTGGGGATCCTTGGAACTGAAAAGAGAATGAATGGGGGGACACGAGAAAAGGTGCTGATCGGAGTCGATTTCCGCATTTAGATTTCCAGGAGATAGACTAGGAAGGAACCCTGTGGAGAAGGCATTTGAAATAGTCAGGGATGATGTAAATTCCAGCGAATTCTCCATCAGAGAAGATGGAACGTTTTTGATTAAATAAGTATTTTGGGGATGTACATACTGCCAAAGAAAGGACACAGGGTTTCCTTTTATGAAAGTAGTGATAGAAGAATTGGATTTGATTCATGAGGTCAATCTGCAGGTGAAATTAAAGTGATAGAAAAGAGACTGCACCACATTTCTGTGGTGATGAAATGAGGCACATTCTAATGCCAAAGGAAAAAGACAACAGGTAGGCAAAATAAAATTAACATGTGAAGCAGAAAGATGGTAGAAAGGTGAGTGAAGGTGATTGCCTTGCCTATGCCCAATCTGGCTTCTGTTTCTGGCACCACATGGTCTCACAGGCATTGACAGGTACATCCCTGGAATCCCCTAAACACCTCTAGGGGATTCCAGGGATGTACCCAAGTACCTCCCAAATCTCCAAGACCTGAGCATTGTGACATCCTTTGGTTGGGTATTGAACATGGGCCTGGTTGGACAAGGACCATGGGGCAGGAGTGTTATAGGCGGTGATGACATCATGGAGGCATAGCGCTCCTGAATGGCATCTCTGTCCTCCTCAGAGGGACCCTGAGCCCTGGTTCTCTCCACAATACGAGGACACAGTGAGGACACTGGAGCCTGTCACCCTGCTGCTCAGACTTCAGGCTTCCAGTCTCCAGCACTGGAGAAATCAGGGTCTGTTGTTGGAAAGCAGTTCAGCAAGTGGCACTTTGTTAGAAGACCCTGAACCGAGCAGCGGATTGGGAGTGACAGCACTGAACCCTGGTTCTGGCAGGCAGTGGCTGAGGGTGATGGGCACGGTGCTTCGGCTGTGCCTCCCACCTCATCTGAAAGAGAAGGAGCAGTCGCCACCGCCCACTGACAGGGTGGGAACAGGAAGATAAAATGAGACCGTTGCCCACAGTCACAAGATGGTTTTATAAACCAGGGCGTAGGTAAATAAGTCATTTGGATGTGACCTTAAATTTTTTTAAATGTGAACATGCAAATTTGTTCCTTTTAGCATGGCTACATTTTATGCCTTTATAAATAAAATTGTTTCATGGGCTGTTGGATTCAGAGTTTAAAAGATAGAGGCAGAGAGAATTATTATTCAACCATATCCAATGTCAAACAGCATGAGAAAAATCTTTCAATTTATAGAAGTCTAAACATCCATGGTTATGAAACTCAAGTGATACCATGCTTAAGAAATGATTTTTGCAAAATACAATGTTCAGTGCAATCGCTTTCATTTTAATTCCTCCTTTTTTACAAATGCCTCATCTTTCTTATCTTCCTGATGTTGGCATAGTCTTGTTACAGTAAATGTCAAAATATTAAAATATATTAATTATTAGATTGACAAACTTCCCTGGGAATTAATATATCTGTATTTATATATTTACCTGTCTCCCTCTGTGCCTATTGACTATTTCTCTATATCTAGTCTATCAATCTTATTCTCTCTCTCTCTCTCTCTCTCTCTCTCTCTCTCTCTCTCATTCTCTTTCTTTCTCTCCATTTCCTCCTGACCCCAAGGCATCTGGATCGGTCTATGCTGCCCGACCACTTATCTCCTGATTTTTTTATTTCACACTTCTCTCACCTTTTGCATTAACTTTGCATTGAACCCATCAGTTTCTATATATTTAAACCAAAAAACAATATCCAACTTTGCATTCATTAGAATAATGCTTTATGATTCAAAATACTCTTCGAGATTGTCCTTGCTGAGAAAGCTTATTTCAAGGTCCCTGGAAGAGTGATGAGGATGCAGTAATTGCAACTTCATATTTAGGGAAATTGTGGTTAAAACTGCTTCCTCATACATGCATGAGCTCATTCGATCTTTTCTTATAACAAGAACAAAGCAATGCCTATAAAGAAACTTTTGTTAAAAAATCTCACTTTTACTTTTCCCACACTGCTCCTTCCTTTCATTTTTGCTGTTGTTAATGATGGCATTGTTGTGATGACTGGGGTCACACACACACCTGGCTGTGGGACCCGTACGGTGTTAGCTATTGTACTAATCAGGGATTGCATATTAGGTTGTGGTACTCACACACTTAGCCACTGTACACAGTTGTTAGTTGCAATGCTTGCACGTGGACTTACTGTGTCTCATACTTCTCACTGAGACCATTGAGACACACAAGTGATGACTTGCAAATGGTACTTGCCAGGGATTTCCCTTCCTGGCTCTGGTGTTGTTGGGGGTCACAGCTCCTTTTGTATTGCTCACACACACCTGACTATGGTATGGCCAGAAATTGCTTGTGATGCCAGGGGCCAGAGAATATAGAGTTCCCAGGTTCAAACACCAGAGCTGCCAGGATTATATACTTAGCACATGTGGGACACCAGGAGCTTGAACTTAGAAGCAAGAGTTTACAAGGCAAGCATTATGTCATTGAACTATTCCCTCAAGGCCCAGAATGGATATTTTTAGATGTATCTACTCATCACTGTGTAAGAGAGAAAGCTACTGAGAGTTAAAAGAGGTAAGCTTCAGTATTTCATGACCACTAAGGAGAACTTCACTTTTCTGCTTAAACTCAAGACTTTATCTTTTGAGATTTTTCTCTATCATTGTTTTTCTGCCATTTGAATAGGATATACCACATATGATTACTTGATTGCTTGTCAATTATTCCATCTTATGCCCCCAGAACTCCCCAAATCTATGGTTTGCTATTTTTCATTACTTTTAAAAAGATCTTGGATGTGATTACATCAGACTTCTCTTCAGCATCATTGCTTTACTCACCTTCCTCCACGATTCTAATCACTTACATGTTATGCCCTCTGAGATTATTCCCCCAGTCTTTCATTCTGTTCTGCTCTTATGTTCATTATATTTTTGTATTTTATAGTTTAATCTCAGCTTGTAACTTTTTGTGATCAACTGTCTTCAAGCCCAATGATTATTTTCTCACCTTTGCTAGTTCTCCAAGGAGTGATTAAACTTGCTTATTTCTGTGAGTACTTTAGATTTCAGACATCTTATTTTGATGCTTTTTTTTGGTATTTTAACTCTCTGCCTCCATCCCTCATCTGGTTTTAGACATTGTCTCCTTCTTCCTTTAGGGTTCTTTAACACATGAAGTATGGGTATTTTAAATCTATGTCATAATTATAACATCTGAGTCTGAATCTGATGCTTTTATACCCCCACTCCTTTCAGATCATGTTTCCCCCTATCTTCAATATGCCCTTATACATCTTGGTTGAAAGTTTGAAGTGTTGTATTGGGCATTAAGAACTAAGGTAAATAATTTTGTATTAAGACACAGGAATAGGAGTAAACAGACTTTTGCTGTGAAAGTATCTGACCATCTGGATAGGAATGAGCTTGTGCTCAGTGTTTGCTGCCATTGTAGATAGATGTGTCTTAAATACCTCTAGATTTCTTGTTGTTCTCACTTTTGGTTTTCGTCTTCCCACTTAGGAGTCTGCTGTTCTTGTCTCCCAGGAGACTCATTACACAGGACTCTTGCTGAAGGGGTGGTGGAGCCCAGGAGATGAGACACAGTCTATCATTTCATGAATAAATCTCAATCTTCTCTGTCTCAGAGCTGTGAGCGTCATTAAGTGTTTCTCTGAGGATTTTCCATACCCCCCCACCCCAGTCTCTATTTGCTTCCCTGATTGCAGCATGCCTAATATCTTTCCCTTCAAGTCATAATCCTTCCTGATTCTGGTGCTGGATCCCTGTGGTCAAGAAGATCAGACATCTCTCAAGTGCTGGAGTAAGAGGAAGACTCTTTCTCTAGGGAGGATGCCCCTCTCCGTGGAGCAGAGGTTTCTGTTCCAGACACATTTCATGAAGTTGCCTTCCCCTCCTCTGCAAGAGCAAGAAGGGATGGAATTTCAACATCTCCACCTTGGAAAACCCTCTCCTGGATGGAGAGCCATGGGATGTGGGGGTCCTTCTCACCGCTGACCTGCACAAGCTTTCTCCCCTCATACTCATCCACACTCAAGCCTGGGCCATTCATCTGATAACCGTCAGTGACGGAATTCTGCTCCAAGAAAGCAGATCACAGCTTTATCTCTCTAGATTTGGAGGTGGAAGTTTACCCTGAATCTTCAATTATCTCATGGACCAAGAAATGCCATTAATTTTCAAAATTTTTTTAAATTCTTTTTTCCCCCCTCATTGTTATGTAGAATGATGTCCAAGCTCTTCACATGTCAGAGCTCTCATCAGAAGTCCCAAATCTTTCTCCTTGTCTGTAAATCTTTACCGGGTTCTAAGGGAAGAAAAACAGTCTGTTGATGATCCATCTCCCATCGCTTGCTAGTTCGAAAAGTCACTAGTGTATCAGTAGAGAGAACATCTCTATTCTCCATCCTCAAAGGAGGAAGGGATCTCTTAGAAAAGTCTTCTTCTAAGGCATAAAGACTTAGGCTATCACACTGGTGAGGGAGACAGAGCCATCCAGCTTAGAACCCTCACTGATGCAGGCAATCAAGGGCATTATATGGAGGGAGGGGCGTGGGGCAGGGAAGAGCCTCAGAAATAAATGCACCTTTCAAACACTCCCACCTCCTTCCCAATTATGGGTCTATTGTCAGAAGAAGCACAGGGACCTGTAGAAATCCTAAGATTATGGCATGTAGGAACCAGCAAGAGAAAAGAAAATGGTTCTTCCTATTAATTAAATACTTTTCATTTTTATGAATGTGCAAAATGTCCCCAACAGGAACACAGCAGCAGCGATGCTAAAATAGAGACGCCAGGCAGGACACTCTGGTGGAGAGTGTGGTGTTGGAGCGTTTCAGGCATGAAACCCTGTCATTATCGGTATTGTAAATAATTGAATAAAAGCAATTTTTTTTTGAATGAAGGCAGGTAGCCTTGATCTATTTTCCTTTCTTCATGGCTATCAAGGCATTCTGTGACCACAGCTTAAGGGTGTGCCTCTCACAAGTCAGCTGCTATGCCATCTCGCCCTCCACACCACAGACACTGCTAGGGAAAGAAGCCAAGAGCGGGCTTGTGGTCCTCTTGTTCATTGGTTCAGATGACAAGGAAGAGTGTAATGAGAGTCAGAAAAAAAGAGCGAGAGAAGTCAGGAATAAGGAACCCCTGTGTCTTCTTCTCCAGTGCACATGGGACATTCTCCAAGGTGACCATATGCTGAGCCGCAAAACATACCTCCATAAAATCAAGAAGATAGAAATAGCATGAACTATCTTTTCAGAGCATGATGCACTGAAAATAGAAGTTAATCACACAGAAACAAATAATCAAATCAAATACCTGGAAATTAAACAGCTCATTAATGAACAACCAGTGGGTTAGAGAGAAAATCAAAGAAGAAATAAAAAGATTCATGGAAACAAATGAGAACAATAGAACTTATGGGACACAGCAAAAGCGGTGTTAAGAGGAAAGTTTATAACTCTGCAAGGGTTCAGGAAGTAAGAAAGGGTGCACATTAAAAACCTGACTTCACAGTTTGAGATCTTGAAAAATGACGTACAATTAGAGCCCAAACCAGGCAAGAGGAAAGAAATAATAAAACTTGGAACAGAAATTAATGAGTTGGCATCAAAAAAAATTTTAAATCCAAAAAAATTAAATAAAATCAAGAGCTGGTTCTTGAAAAAAATAAACAATATTAGTAAACCACAGAGGCGGGGGGGGGGAGAGGGGGGATGGGATTGGGAGGTGGGAGGGATACTGGGTTCACTGGTGGTAGAGAATGGACATAGGTAGAGAAAGGGGTGCTCGAACATTGTATGAGGGAAATGCAAGTATGAAAATGTGTAAATCTGTTACTGTACTCTCATGGTGACTCACTAATTAATGAAAAAAAAGCCTCAAAAAAAGATGTTTTAGTAAAAAATGAATTTTAGGTGAAAAAAAAACAAAGACAGCTCATGGAATGGGAAAAGTTATTTACCCAATACCCATCTAATAAGGGGTTAAAATCAAAGATGCATAAAGCACTGGTAGAACTTTAGAAGATGAAAACATCCAACACCATAAAAAATGGAGAGAAGAATTGAACAGGAACTTCCTTAAAGCATAAATAGAAATGGCCAAAAAGCACATGAAAAATGGTCTACATCACTAATCATCAGGGGGATACAAATAAAAACAACAATGAGATATTATCTCACACCACAGAGACTGGCACATATCCAAAAGAACAAGAACAACGAGTGCTGGCATGTATGCGGAGAGAAAGGGATTCAGTGTTGGTGGGAACACCAACTGATCCAGCCTTTTTGGAAAACAATATGGTCATTCCTCAAAAAACTAGAAATTGAGCTTCCATATGACCCAGAAATACCATCTGGGAATACACCCTGGAAGTTCCCAATTGTTCAGCAGAACGCCATCTGCACTTGTATGTTCACTGTAGCACCTTGAATCTGGAAACAACCTGAGTGCCCCAGAACAAACAACTGGATAAAGAAACTATGGTACATCTACCCAATGGAATACTATACAGTCATCAGGAAAATGAAGTCACAAAATTTGCTTATAAATGGAGGTACATGGAAAGTTTAATGCCAAGAAAAGTCAGTCAAAAGGAAATCACTGTCATCCCGTTGCTCATTGATTTGTTCGAGGGGGCACCAGTAACATCTCTCATTGAGAGACTTATTGTTACTGTTTTTGGCATTTCCAATATGCACGGGGAGCTTGCCAGGCTCTGCTGCGCAGGCTTGATACTCTTGGTAGCTTGTTGGGCTCTTCGAGAGGGGCGGAGGAATCGAACTCGGGTCGGCCTCGTGAAAGGCGAATGCCCAACCGCTGTGCTATTGCTCCAGTCAAAAGGAGAGAGACATAAATATAAAAAAGCACATAAAAATGCTCTGCATCGCTAATCATCAGGGAAATGCAAATCAAAACAACAATGAAATATCATCTTACACTGCAGAGACTGGCACGTATCCAAAAGAACAAGAACAACCAGTACTGGCCCGGACACCAGTAATAGGAGATTAATACCCACAGTTCGTAGAAACAAGGGCCAATAGGACTGGTACAATGATGGAATCTTGCCACAAGTGAAGGGGCAGGGGAGGGCAGTTAGGATAAAGGACCACTAATGCAATGATAGTTGGAAATGATCTCTCTTGACAAGATATGAGTGCTAAAAGTAAGTAAAAGGATATATGTGATAGCCTGTCAGTACCTACCTGTATTGCAACCTATTGTGCCCAGAAGGAGAGAGAGACACAGAGAGAGACAGAGAGAGAGACAAAGAGAGACAGATAAACAGATAGAGACAGAGACTGAAAGAACAGAAAAGAAAATCACCTGCCATAAAGACAGGCTAGATGTGATGTGGGGCTTGTGGGAGGGAAATTGGGGACATTGGTGGTGATAACTGTGCACTGGAGAATGGGATAGGTACTGGATTATTCTATGACTGAAACCCAATCATGAAAAATTTTGCAAGTATATATCTCACTGTGGCTCAATAATTTTTTTAAAAAAGAAAATAAAGAAACCCATGTGTCAAATGAAAATATTTATGCAAGACTTCAAATTCGTCAACATGAGTCATCTGAGGATATCTTTCAAAATGGTACTTTTGTTTGTTTGTAATGTTATATAATTTTTTTTTCATGTGCTTGGTTGTCTTGGAATCTTAACTGCCAGTGTAGGAAGGCACCCAGGGGCCAATCTAAGTTAATGTTTCTCAGTCTCTGCTTGAAGCTTCTGAATACCCAGGACCAGCTGACCTCTATGTCCACCCCAGCACTGGGATGCTGATGGACTTCTCAACCAAGATTAACATATCAGAGTTTGGGTTATTAGACTGTTCTTTTGTTTGTCAAATGCAACACCATCTCTCTGTAGGTCCATGGATTGACTTTAGTGTTGTACCAAATAAATCCTTAACAATTGCACTCTTCCCTCCACATAAAAACAGTTTCTCTGAGGCAAAACCTTAGATGAAATTCAACACAGTCCTTCATTTTCATGACTCTCAAAATATGTTGACCAAAATGCCTGGCCTCAGGAATAAGAAGGAGTAGAATGACTTGATCTCTAAGCTAAGATACTGAAAGACTTGTTAAATAAGGATAGTTCAGAGCTTGTGAACTTTTTTCCTCCACCAAGTGAGTAAATGTAGGTTCCTGCTGAAGGGACAGAGGGAAAGATTTGCCCCCAATTTGTGGAGATTAAAGGGCACTTTCTCTCAATAGGAGGGAAAAATAGTTAAATCTATGAAGAGATTAATTCCAATCCCACTATTAAACGCAGATGTCAATAGACAGCTATGAGTAAGCTTAGTGAATACATATAAGTGCAATCAATTAGAGAAAAGTGTCGCTTCAAATCATGATAGGTCAGATGGCAATTAGTTTTCTACATTTTTTTCCCCAGAAAGAAAGCAGATCTCTAGTTAGAGCAACTTGGACACAATAGCTGATGTGGAGACATTCAGGACCCTAGTGAATTCAGACAGGCCATTTGTTCTCTCCTCAGCCTAGGTCGATCTCAAGGCAAGACAGCCAGTTGGTCAAGAGGGGGCTGCAGAGAGAGCAAGGGTTGGAACAAATGGCTGGAGGGAAGCAAGGCAGAGGAGAGCATCTGTTCCACCTGTGAGCTGGGTCACAGAGGAGACCAGAGTGAGCTCCAGGCTTCAAGGACCATCGAGGGGAGGAGCTCATGAGTCCCAGGGGGCTGTGTGATAGGGTCTTGAGTTCCTGTACTCTGCACAAGGAATGCAAAACCTGCTGGAGTGCCCAGTGGTGACATGTGGGACACACACGAGAGGAGGAGGACAAAGGCAACTTACAGAGCAGCGTCACTAAAAGCAATTCCGACCTTCCTCCGGGCAGTGCCAGAGTCTTTAAGTTGATTGCTCTTTGGTGTTTGTTTTCTTTTGGGCCACACCCAGCAGTGCTTACTCATGGCTCTGTGCTCAGGGATCACTCCTAGAAAGGCTCAGGGTACCATACGGGGTGACAGGGATTGTCACCTGTGTCAGCTGCCTTCGAGACAAATGCGCGCGCCCCCCCCCCCCCCCCCCGCCTCCGTACTGTCTCTCTGTCTCCTTAGTTGCTTGGTCTTTAAAACAGAAGAGTTTCTGTTTGGAAGGGTACATGTGCTATGAATTACAATGTATCAGTGATGAATGAAATGGAAATATTTTTCAAGGAAAAAATGCCCAGGAAAGTCATGTTTGAAGCAAAGGATGATTAACTGACTAAAGACAGTAGTTACTTTCTGAGTTACAAAAGAATGGTTCATCCCATCACAGCTTCTATCTCCACCAAAATTTACTTGCTGTGGCCTTAAGCTCTCTTTTGAGCGGACAAAACCAGACCAGGCTTCCTTTATGCTCCCATCTTTAGTAAGTGGACATCTAGAAACAGGAGGGCAGGCAGCTCAGTAACAAAACTGAACTGGATTTCTTCAGGACCAGGCTTAAAATGAAATACTTCACCTCAGAAAGTCTAGGTCCAAGCTGCCTCTTTCAAAGGGAAGTGATTCGGCTAAATGGGTATATATGTGTATATATATATATATGTATATATATATATATACACACACAGGTATATGTGTGTATAATGCAATTGACATTAGGTATATATGTAAAAATTATAAGAGAGAAAGAGGGAGGGAGGGAGAGACAGAGAAGGAGAGAGAGAGGGAGAGAGGGAGGAAGGGAGGGAGGGAGAGAGAGAGTATATTCTAGAAGCATTTCTCTCAGTCTTCATGGTAATCCCGAGGTATCCCTTTGACTTTGGAGGCCAAGGTCCCCCTCCAGGTGTCCAGAGGCACCCTGCCAGGGAGGGGCTGGTGACCTTATCAGCAGGCAGAAAATGGGCTTCTCAATGACTTACCTGTTATGGTAATTCCTCTCATGTCTTCTGTTTGAACAGGTATGGGGGAAAAGTTATAATTTCCATGTAAAAAGAGAATAATTTTAACAACATTTTAGACAATATTTTAAATTTGGCATTTTAATCTATCATCCTTAAATGGACTTTTATTTTTAATCTTTATAATACCATAATTAGTATGCCTTTATCTTTGGCAGGATGGCAAGTAGTCCAAGGAGCATCTTTAGAATGTATTTATACCTACATTTGCATTCAAATATTTGAATTGAAGATTTGAAAAGGAAACT
The DNA here is from genome assembly GCF_027595985.1 of Sorex araneus. NCBI lineage: Eukaryota > Metazoa > Chordata > Mammalia > Eulipotyphla > Soricidae > Sorex > Sorex araneus. The sequence goes on from NC_073303.1 coordinate 201,168,957, forward strand.
TTTCTCCCACAGAAAAGGAAAAAGCTCTATCAATTATTTGTCTTTCTGTGTATTAGTCATTATGCTAAAATACATTATTCAAACATTCTCAAGAGAAATCATACATTTAGTATGAAATCCTATTTGTTGGTATTACAGTCATAAGGGGTTATCATGAGAGAAAATATTCCTAGTGTTTCTCAGAATTTCTAGCTGTAACCCTAGGTACCATCAGAAATAAACCTTCTGGTTAGTGAAACAAACAACAAGTTGAGCCCATCACGGGGACAGAGCTAAAAGCACACGGGAGAAGAGGCAGCTTTCTTGAACAGGGAAGGACGGACGGTGGATTCAAGCCTTGAGGATCACGGGAAGGCAAGAGGGAAGCAATGGGGGGCTTCAAGGGTGAAGACTAGCAGGGGACAAAAATATATATATTGGAGGAGACAATAGCCCATGTAAAAAGGTGTTTTCTCTGCTCTTTCAAACTGAAGGATGCAGGGATGAACAGAACACCCAACTCACAGAGTTTAAGACTTTTCCCTCTTTTTTTTTTTTTTTAGAATGGCTAAAGAGTTAGGATGAGGGTTAAGGCACCTGCTTTGCATCCCATGCTGTTGAGCCTGGGCTTGATCCATATTGCTGCTTGGTTCTCTGAGCCAGGAGTACTAAGCTGGGAGTAATCCCTAAGCACTGGACGTAGTGCAACATCACCTCCCCACACCCACCCAAATAAAAAAACCTTAAAGTAAGTGTCATAAGGAATGGGCAAAAAATAGAATACGTGAATGATTAGTGACTTTGGAGTTCCTCTGAAAAATACCTCAGAAATGTGAACTCTGAGGAAGAAGACCCAGGCTCAGGGACGAGACAACTGAAAACTATCAACCAATGAAATTAATTTAACTTAATTTTCAATTAAGAAAATAGAGCAGGAGAGTGACCAAAACATTAACATGTTTGCTAAACTTGCTATTCTGTGGGTTAAATATTTTACTCTAAAATTAATAAGGTTTTTGAAAACTACGAAATAATGACTAAGGAAACTCTGAAAAGTTGAGAAGGATCTTGACCCCATGAATATCAAGACCAGCAATTTCAGTCTAAGTGGAAATACTCTATGAATACACAGATACGAGGCCAGAACCCAATGCCCTAAGGTAGATCCAAGTACAAATTCTGTATAGGAGAAAGGATGCAGCTCAAATCATTGAGGACAGAGGAACTTTCTTCTAAATAGTATTGGAATAGCTAGACCTTGTAAAAGGGCAAGATTAGATCACATGTTTCACAAGATGCATAAGAGAAAATGCTGTAGGATAAGTGACTGAAGTGTACAATTGAAATAAAATAAAACCTAATCTTGGATGGAGACAAGAGCTCAAAAATTATTGGGGGGGAAATGCCAAATAAAATGGTGAGTCTTTTGTCAAAATATTGAATGTAATCAAAGTAGAGAGAGAGTAAAGTGGAAATCACCTGCCACACACGCAGGGGGAGGGGTAGGATGGGGGTATACTGGGAGCATTGGTGGTGGAAAATGTGCACTGGCGAAGGAACGGGTATTTGATTATTGTATGACCAAAACTCAAACATGAAAGCTTTGTAACTGTTCTCACGGTGATTCAATAAAAAATTTTTTTTAAAAAAAGAGCTCAAAATTCAGCTCCAACAGAAGATAAAGAAATTCAACTCCATAGGCATGTATGTATGTGTTATGTGTGTGCCTTTAATATAACAAATGGAGCAGAAACCATTATCAAAGCTAAGATAAAGGCTAAAAAAAAACTCACAGGAAGCATTTAAATCTGTGAATCAAACAACCTATTTTCGAGAGGGAAAAAGAGAAATCTATATTTAGATGCATCTTTGTAAAATTTATAAAGTTCAAGGTGAAGGCCCATCTTCCAAGTACTCAGACAGAAAAGTCAATTTACCTATAAATTAAGAAAAATAATCCCTGTCTGGGACCTTTCCACACTGATGAACATTAACTATAAACAGCAGTAACATTTACAGAGACTTAAAGAGGAAAGGTTGCAACTGGGAATCTAGACTAAGCAGGTTTTCCTTTACGTGTCAAGCAGAAGTAAATAGCTAGGACTTTAGAAACTAGTTCATTTCCTAAAAAAGACCAAAACCCTAAGTAATATTAGATCTAAGCAAACAACTTGAAAATGTAAAAATTTTGTTAAGGGAATTGAATATATTTGAAAAATGTGCAATAGTTATTGAAAATATGGTTGAAAATATAACATGTACATTACAAGTGATTAATCTCTCTCATACACACTTGTATCACTTGTCATCAATTGTCATCCCACTGATCTTCGGTTTGCTCAAGTGGGCGCCAGTGACGTCTCCATTTGCTAGTGTAGCCCAATGGTATCTGCTCGCTCCAGGAACAAGAAGAACCTCAAACCATTCATTCAGGGTTTTGACAAAGAAATCTGACCATCTCGTAGGTGGGCAGCCATGTGGTCTTTTGACGTTCTGTGGAATCCAGTAGGTAACAGCACTAGTCCATCTGATTTTGACGCCTTAGCAAACAAGACAGTGTCCCTGATTCTTGATCCTCGATGGAGGTCAGAACTCCAGATTCCTTCTCTCACTTGAGTGAAACGTGATACTCCAAGCATAGCTCTTTTGATTTCTCTTTGGGATACCCGAATAGCATTCTCATCCTGTTTTCATAGGGCTCAGGTCCCTGAGGCGTATGTTAGTGCAGGAAGAATAGTGGAGTCAGAAAGATGTGCCTGGAGCCGGAGTTTTTTTGTCCTCTTAACAACTTCTTCGATGCTCTTGAAGGTGTTCCACGTTGCTCTCTTCCTCCTGTGCAGTTCTGGTACCAAGTCTTTCCTCATTTTGAGTTCTCGACCCAGGTACACATAGCTGCTGCATTCGGAGATGTTGGTTCCATTGAGAGCAAAGGGAAAGTCAAGGACAAGTTCGTTTTTCATGAACATCGTCTTGGTGAGATTCAGCTGCCGTCCGACCTTTCCACACTTGTGGTAGAAGTCACAAGTGCCGCTTGGCTAATGTTTGGTGTTATGAGAACGATGTCATCAGTGAAGAGGAGGTGGTGGAGTTGCCAACCGTCTGTCTTCACTACCATTCCTTCCCATCCCAGTCATCGCATGATGTTCTCAAGGGCGGCACTGAAGAGTCAGACCAAAACGAGAAGGCATGGATCACATCATGCCATTTTAGACACTGGAGAACCGTTCCTCAGAACATGTGATAACAGAGACGTCGGTGGCATCGGTGTCCTTGTCAACATGAACTTGGCCATGAGCATTGATTCATTCGGATCCTAACAACCCGAATCGGACAATTACCCTTGAATAGATGTGGCTCACTGCCTGCAGTTCTATCTTCATCGTCTATGCACCAACATCCAACTACAATGAAGAAGATATTGAGAAGTTCTACATGGAGCTGGAAAAGTTCTATAAAGAAGATCACACCTTCTACAAGATCATTGTCGATGATTTTATTGCCAAGATAGGACCTATAAGGTCACCCAAAGAACTCCATATTGGGACCCATGGCCTCATACACACATAAACTATAAATCCTTCCTGGCCCAGACAGAGTGTTCAGTGATTAGGGTGCATGGTTCACCTGTGACTGGCTGGGGTTTGAGCCCCAGCAACGCCATGGTCCCTGAGCATAGATGGGTACCGCCCTTGAAGCTCCTAGCACTGCCATCACTGGCCCTTGAAACTCCTGAGCACTACTTTTATCTATAGCAGGCCTCAGTATTCCCTGGTCCCTGAATAGCCTGGCATCCTTCCAGTCTTGCATTGTCACCATCCTGGTTGACAGGAATCCCAGGGAGAGACCCCCAGGCCTTCTCAGGCATCACCACAGGGGCCATGCCTCCAACGCAGTGCAATAAATTAAAGTGAAATAATAAAATAAAATCTTTGTTTATTTCAATAAAAACTAAAAGTTCAATGGAAAAGAGCAAAGAACCACCGTGAGATAGACCATTATAAAGCTGTTCATGACTGGGTTTTAGTCATGCAGTATTCCAACACCCGTCCCTCCACCAGTGACCACTATGCTCCCAGCTGCCTGTCTCTGTGGCAGGCACTTTTCCTCTCTCTCTCTCTCTCTCTCTCTTCTCTCTCTCTCTCTCTCTCTCTCTCTCTCTCTCTCTCGCCCACTCTCTCTCTCTCTCTCTCTCGCTCTCAATCTTTCTTGTTCTCTCTTTCTTCCTCCCTTTGGGATTGGGGTTTGCAATATAGATGCAGAAAGATTATTATGTATATCCCTTTACTTACTTTCAACATTCAGCTCTTGTCCAGCTTGATCATTTCCAATTAACTGTACATTTTAAAGTAAAATCATATAATTAATATATAGAGATATATTTCTAGAATTAAAACTATATAAATAGTCTTTTACTTATATAACAAAAATGGGGGAAAAAAGAAATGTCAGACATGAAATGAAAATAATATAAAATGTGTCTTCCATAAAGCACAATTTCTTTGTAATGGGGCTTTTCTCAGACCTAACTCACAGGTAAATTTTAATAATTAATGAGATAATGCTTAAGAAATTTGCAGTGCCTGATTCACAAAACTCAGTATTTGTTATTATTATTGTTACTATTATTTACAAGAAACTATAAAAATTTATGTTATCTACAAAAATTCAGTATTTTACATATGTTAAAATAGTTTAAACTTTCTCATGTGTTCCCCTAAGCATTGCCAGGAGTGATCGCTGATTATAGAGCCAGCAATAATCCCTGAGCACAGCCAGATGTAGCCCAAATGCCTTCTCTCCTTCCCCCAGAAGAGAACTATTAATCTATTGAGTAAATTAATCGAAAAATTTAAAATGCATGTGAAAAAGACATATCAATAATAAGAAGAAAACAAAAAAAAACATTGAAATTAGGAAAAAAAATCATGGAATGCTCCAAAGATGGTCATTTTTATGGAAAAGAGAAAAAAATCATAGTGAAAACAAAATTTTCATAAAATTTAGTACAAAAGCATTTGGAAATAAAAGTAAAAGAGAATTATTAACTATTACACTTAGCATTTTAACATCAAGAAGTAAAAATAAGACTGTAGAATTTAATCAAAAGCTTAGTGAAAATATACTAAAACTTTTACCTCACAAAGATTCTACAAGCTATCAGAAAGTACCTGTTTCTAAAAACATCCAACAAATTATATTTCTATGTGGTTTCTAAGGTTTTTAAGATATTGTATTTGTTCACAGCACAACTCACAATCATGATGTGATAAAAGTGTTTAATCATTGTGTGATTGTAACCCAAACATGAAAGATTGTAACTATCTAATGTTGTTTCAATAAATTTTTTTTAAAAAGTACGGCTGGTAAAATAACTTCAGAACTCAACCACTTGAGAATACAGAGGAAATCTTTTAAATATTAGCTAGTAGAAAATTAGAATTGCTAAGTATAAGCCAGGTACAAAATAATGACCAGAAAAAATGTTAAGTTAAAGTTATGTGCCAAGATACAATTATGTGCCAGTGGGAAAGAATCATATTTTTAGTAAATGGTGCAGTGACAACTAGATAACCATGGGCAAAGGGAAGATATTGGATTCCACTTACACCCAAGCCTGTTTATTAGGCTAAACAGTTAGCTGAAACAAATTGGGATATAAACAGAGGAGTTAAAATTATAAAACCTGTAGAAGAAAACATAAGTGTCAATCTTTACAACTTTGGACTTGGCAACTGTTTCTTGTACTTGACACCAAAAGCACAAGCAACAGAAGCAAGCAGTAGATAAAATGGACATTATATATAATGTAGCTTATACACACACACACACACACACACACACACACACACACACCTCTGGTGCTTCAAAGCATGCCATCAAGAAAGTGAGAGGAAACTCCACTGAACAGGTGAACAATTTTGAAAATAAGGAACTTCTATGTGGATCACATAAAAAACTACAACCACTCTGCATTCAAAGGATGAGTATCCCAGTTTTGTAAAATTGGCAAGGAACTGCCATCTAACTCTAAAAATACACAAATGGCCATTAAATACATTAAAAGATATTAAAGCATCAGGAAAATGTAGGACGGAGCAGCAGCAAGACAGCACTTCCCACCTGCCATAGTATGTGTAGTAAGAAACGCAGGGTACAGGATGGAGAGATGCCCAGTGGGTAGGGTGTTTGCCTGGCCTGTGCCTGACCCTGATTTGATCCTGAGTACCACGTAGGGTCTCCCAAGCAACGCCAGGAGTGATCTCTGAATGCAGAGCTAGGAATATGTCCAGCAACGCCAGGAGAGATCTCTGAATGCAGAGCTAGGAATATGTCCAGAGCACTACCAGGTGTGAGGCCTCTTTCCCTAAGCACTGAAATGCAAGCTAAAGGTAGGTGTCGATGAGGTCAGGAAGGGAGTGCTATGGGCTGAAAGACCTGGGTTCCACCTTCTCACCCCCAAACACCAAGCTGGGAGTAACCCCTGAGCACTACTGGGTGTGGACCCCAAGAAAATGGAACCCATGACATGGCCCGCTCGGCCGGGGGTGGGAATCCCAAAATTGGTGTAGAACCAGCAGGATTTGAGGGGATGAGTCCCGTGACACTAAACAACAGCACTTTCCAAATACTCTCGTGAGTCTCACCTTCTCTACCTCTGAACCTGAGACCCCGACCCATCCCTCAGCTCTGGATATACATCCCTTGTTGCCACTCACCTTACAATCCACATCCCCGTAGAATCAACATATGGATACGGATGAGATCCAATTGGTACATTTTTTCCGATGTGATTTGATTGTTGAGCTAGTCTTCAAAGCTGCCCACAGGGGGAAGGTGAAATTTACTCTCCACACAGGCAAGGGGGGAGAAATAAGAGAGTGAGGGCAAAAGCATAGTGAGATGTAGGCCAAGGTTTACCAAAATGGATAGAACAGAGAAATAAAAGTACTCTATAGGTTCAAGAAATAAAACAGCTCAGCCAACCTCTAGTTTAGGATTAACCAAAAAACTCATACTTCGGTGATTTGTAGTAAAAATGGTGAAATTTCCATGAAGTTAAACTTCTAAGATTCATATTGTAGTATGTCATCATTATGAAATCAACATTATAATAGGTTCATGGTGCTGGATGTCGGTGAGTCCAGTACCTCATGTATATGAATCACGTGTCCCACCAGTGAGATCAAGTTCTAGCCAAACATTAAAATCTTTTAAAGCTTCTTATTTATCCTGTCATCCCGTTGCTCATCAATTTGTTCGAGTAGGCACCAGTAACATCTCTCACTGTGAGACTTGTTGTTACTGTTTTTGGGATATCCAATACGCCACGGGTAGCTTGCCAGGCTCTCCGAGAGGGGTGGAGGAATTGAACACGGGTTGGCCAAGTGAAAGGCGAATGCCCTACCGCTGTGCTATCGCTCCAGCCCATTATTTATTTATCCTAAGAAATAAATCCTTACTTATCCTTAAGGATAAATTTGTTCTTAGGATAAATCCTTATTTATCCTAAGAAATTATTATCAAAACAAATCTAAGGTACATAGGAGAATGGACAAAATAAACATAAAAGGCAAAGCTAACATCGGTGAGGAAAGCAGAATACAGAACCCCAAAATAGGCCTCTCTGGAACAGGGATATTTTGAGCTAAAGGCCAATGACAACCAACGTCATAGGAAAAACCCTAAAATAGGGTACAGGTTTTCCTTTTGATGAAGAAACTTGTGTTGATCAAGGAGGAAATTTTATTTGTAGAGATGTCTGCTTCTCTTTCACCTGATGCAGGCTGGGCCCGAAGTTCTGAACAAACCTTATGAAAACTGTGCCTGGCTTAGCACACTTTCCCCGGGCACCTCCTACCCAGGAGCCCCAGACCTCATTTTTTTGCTGTGAGTCTCCAAGTCCAGGTCCTAAGCAACCTCTTTGGGAGAGCTGAATGTTCCCATATGTTCAGGCAGGTGCAGAAATACACACTTAGTTGTCTCTGTTTGTTGGTCCTGGGCCAGCTGAACTTGTAGGGTTGCAGGCAGAGCCTGAGCAAGGCAGGCTGTCTCCTGAGCATCAGAGGAGCCTGACAGACTCTCACACCTGAAAGCTGGTTCGTCCTCCGAGGAAGGAAAAGCCCACCCAAGATCTGCATTCACCTTTCATTCGCATTATGTTAATTAAACGTTGTGTTTCAAATCTCAATGCGAGAGGGTGGGAGTAAAAAGAAAATGTGACGACAGATAGAGAAAATTACAAAAATGAGGGTAACTTTTTAAAATGCCACATTCTATAAATACCACTGATATTTTAATGAAAAGGACATTTTTTTTCCTTTTGGCCAAGTATAAATTCTAAAACTTTAATTATAAAAAGCAGGAGAACTGAATAGGATGTTAACTAAATTATCACCACTAAAGAGAAGAAAGGAACATTTTATTTTCCAAATTTTAAACTTTAGGATTGCTGGGAGGAAGAAGCTCAGAAAGTTTTGCTGAAGTTTTCTGGGTTTTCATAGTAAAAAGGGATTTGATATCCTCTTTACGACTGACAAAAAAAATCTCAGCAGAACTCAACCACACTTTATTCCACAAGATAAATATTATGCCGGTTACTCAGACATTTAAAAATTTACTCTAAAATTTCCATGTTGAGATGGTTGCATCTAAAATACTTAATGCCACATATGTTATAATATGCATAATAATATATAGTTAAAATAAAGTCTCTATTTTTGTATGCAGTTACACTAACCTGATAGCAGGCTTGAGAAACATAATGTAACCATGATGGTTTGATTCCACGATCACTTGAGGGGCAAACCAGAGATTACAGGTAGACAAAGAGATTTATTGGCAACTTTCTGCCAGGTTGGAGGTCACCTGTCCCATAAGAGCAGCTTGTGGGGCCGGAGAGAGTACAGCGGGAAGGTGCTCACCTAGCTTATGGCAGACTAGCGTTTGATCCTTAGCATCTCATATGGTCTCCCAAGCACCTTCAGGGGTAATTCCTGTGTGCAGAGCCAGGAATAAACCCGAGCACTGCCAGGTGTGGGCCACCCCCCTCACTCTCTCAAAAAGAGGAAATAAAATAAAACAACCCAGCTTGTCTTCGTGGTCACAAGAAGTGGTTTTTACTAAAGAAAGAACAGGGAAATTCTAAGAGTGGATGGGCAGACCAATGGGCACCAGCGGGAACAATAAAACGATAAAACAATAAGACACTCTTTTGGGCTGGTCCCCTGAGCGACTCCTGGTCTTACCTGCAAACCTAACAAAGTAAGGGTGAAGCATTCAGGGGAGGGTAAACTGAGACCTTGTCTTCAGGCGTTGGGAGAGAAGAGAAGGAAGAACTCTCTGTCTGCATCAGTTTTCTTAGGACTCATTTCAATGATATGAAAATTAGCTACTGAAAAAATGGCATGAGTCTCACTTATGAACATAGGTGCAATATTCTAAATAAAGTTCTAACAAATAAATTGCAGTGCTAAATAAAAATGAGAACCTACACCTATCAAATAGAACTCTTCCAGGAACACTACAATTAATCTACTCTAGTTAACCTCTCAACTTCATAATTATACCTGCAGTCAGAAGGAAGGCACACAATTACCTCTATGCGAGCTGAAGACAAAGATTAAGCTACGGGGGCCAGAGAGGTAAGGAGGTAAGGTTCTTGCCCACCACAGTTCAAATCCTCTGCAGCAGATACAGTTCTCCCAGAAGTGCCATGGGTTACTTCTTGAGCATGAAGCCAGGAATATTCTCTGAGCATCTCAGAGTATAACCCCAGCTCCCACCCCCCCATGAATAAAAATGAATGTATGCTTTAAAAATTAAAAAATTTCAATTCTTTCTTTCTTTCTTTTTTGTACGGCCCTGCTCATTTTTGGCATATTGGATAGCCCAAAACAATAACAATAAGTCTCTCAATGAGAGACATTATTGGTGCCTGTTCGAACAAATCGATGAGCAACCAGATGACAGTGACAGTGACTGGCCCTGCTCAGGTGTTGGGCTGGACTGAGCCGTCAAGATGAGCTCATGAAGACTATATCTCACATGGGCAGGAACAAGGGACCCATGAAAATGGATGAGATTTCTTGGGTGTCCTGACTTGTTTGGATTAAGCTGACCACCTTTTCCTTTATGCTGCCTTCAGTAAATAATTTCATAAATGTCAGTTTATTCAAAGAGGCAGTTTTCCTTTTCTCACGGAAGCCCAACCTGATCGTTGACATGTAGGTTTCAGGTGCCAGCCCAGCCCAGTCTTCGGGATGTAGATTTCAGATGCTTGCTCAGCTTGTCTTGCATCTGGGATGCAAATCCAGATACCTATAGCCCAGGAAAGCTTTCAGTTTCAGTTTTGGTCCACTGACCTGCAGATGCAAAGAAACAATGCATGCCTGCCTCAATGTACTTTCTGTAACTTCTTCTGATGGGGTCACTGTATTGTGCCCTTTAGTAGTACGAGGATTAATTAAAGGAGACCTCAGGAGCCTCCTTTAAAGGAGACTTTTGTCACAGGATCTGAGCGAGTCCAGTGATCCTCCGTGAATATAATTTCTCTCGTGTTCCTTGTCTCAGCGCCTTTACCTGAACGAATATTCACACCATACTCAGGGTACTTCTGATACCATATGTGGGGCCATATGGTATCAGATCACAGACCCAGGCCTCTCTTTTGTGGGATTTTCCTTAGCACTACGAGCTGTCTCCTTGGCCCCTTGATTTTTAGAGAGTTTAGGGACCAAAAAATTAAGAGAAAGTATAAGAGCTTCTGTATATATTCTCTTGCTTCTGAGTTTTTTCTCTAACATAATGTGACTTACATGGGGCATATTTTTAAGTTGATGAGCCATGGCTGATACATTATTATTAACTAAATTCCATACTTGTCATCTGAGTTCGCTCTTTGTGTCATAATCTCTATGGGTTTTAACAAATGTAGAAGACTGTTTGACCAGCATTATATTATCACATACAATACTTTGCCTGTCCTAAAAGTCCCCTATTCTCCACTCACTATTCATTTCTCCCACCCACAAGCCCCTAACTTTTACATTTTTATTCTCTCCACAGTTTTGAGTTTTCTAGAATGTCTCACAGATGTGAAGCATAGCAAAATAAGTTACATCAAATTCCAACTGTCAAAGTTCAGGGTATGTCGTTCTGATGTAGGCAGGATAGGGAAGGCCCCCTCCCAAGGCAATGGCAAAAGTCAACCTTTCAGAAAACTGGAAAAACAGGAACAGAGAAGGTTTGATAAGACCTTGAGCAGCAACGGACCCTGAGGAGATCAGACCCCTCCCCATGAAGAAAATTCCTTGAATACCTTAAGGAATCATGCTGAATCCACACAGTGACCAAGCTTATTGAAGTTTCACGAGAGTTCAAGATGCTGCTCTGTCTAATGTTCATCGATTTAAAGAAGGCCTTTGATTCTGTTGAGACTGAAGTGGTCATAGAAGCTTAAGCCAAACAGGGAGTTCAAACAACTCAGTACATCAAGATCCTCTGAGAGCTGTATTATGGATTCACCACCGGGATCTCACCATTCTACAAGGAAGTGATCATTGACGAAAGAGAGGGGTGCAGCAGGGTGATACCATTTCACCAAAACTTTTCAGTGCCACCCTCGAGAACATCATGCGATGACTGGAATGGGAAGGAATGGGAGTGAAGACAGACGGTCGGCAACTCCACCACCTCCGCTTCGCTGATGACATCGTTCTCATAACACCAAACATTAGCCAAGTGGCACAAATGCTGGCTGGCCGACTTTTACCTTGAGTCGGACTGCAGCTGAATTTCAGCAAAACAATGTTCATAAAAAATAAATTAGTCCCTGAAGTTCCATTTGCTCTCAACAGAACGAACATCTCCGAATGCAGCAGCTATGTGTACCTGGGTTGAGAACTCAACATGAGGAACGACTTGGCACCAGAACTGTGCAGGAGGAAGAGAGTAGCGTGGAACGCCTTCAAGAGCATCAAAGAAGTGGTTAAGAGAACAAAGAACCTCTAACTCCGGGTACATCTTTTTGATTCCACCATTCTTCCTGCATTCACATATGCCTCAGAGACCTAGGCCCTACGCAAACAGGATGAGAATGCTATTAGGGTATCCCAAAGAGGAATCGAAAGAGCTATGCTTGGAGTATCATGTCTCACTCAAGTGAGAGAAGGAATCCATAATTCAGACCTCCATTAACGATCAAGAATCAGGGACCCTGTCTCATTTGCCAAGGCATCAAAAATCAGATGGGCCGGACACATAATGCGATTCAGAGATGACCGTTGGACTAGAGCTGTTGCCGACTGGATTCCACAGGATGTCAAAAGACTGTGTGGCTGCCCACCTACGAGATGGTCAGACTTCTTCATCAAAACCCTGAGTGAACGATTTGAGGCTTTTCGTGTTCCGGGAGCGAGTAGATGTCATTGGGCTACACTAGCACACGACAGGGAAAAATTTGCTGACACCCAGTGGAGTAAATCGAAGATCCATGGGATGAAAAGTGATACAAGTGATACAAGTGATACAAGTGATTCTAACTGGGGTGTGGGAGGGAGAGATAGAGCAGGGAGAGATAGAGAGGCCTTGCATGCAGTTCCATCCCCAGCCCTGCACTGACCCCCGAGCAGCCCTGAAGAACTCTGAGCACTGTCTATGGCATCTTTAGGCCCTGGCATTGAACTGCCAGCCTGTTGGAAATAAAGCTTGGAGTGACCCCCAGACTGCCTGAACATCACTTGGAAGGCCCCCTTCCCCAGAGGCATCTGTTCCCCTAAGAGCTCAATACATGCTCCCCTCCCCTGATTACGTGGCAGTTAGTCCTGCAATCTGCACCACCACACCACACCACACCCCAGCCCATGGGAGGTGGTCATCCTCTCCAAGGCATCACCAACATTTATGCAGGGTGGACCTTTCAACCACATCTGTTTGCTTTTCTCTAGTTGGTCTTTTCTCTATGGAAGTCTCAGCTGAAAACTCAGAATGGTGGAGGTAAATTGTTTTTCTCCCCAGCTGAAGGATCTTCAGGATGCTTCTTTAGCTGTCCTCTGTGTCTTTTCTTGGCTGATACTTGCGTCCTTTTGTTGTAAGTAATATTTAACTGTCTGCAGGTACCATTGCTTATTAACTGTTACCTGTTGAAGGGCGTCTCAGGCTTCTGGCAATTGCAAATCCAACTGCTATAAACATCCATGTGTAAGATCTGGATGGGATGTAAGTTTTCAACTCACTTGGGTAAACACCACAGAGTGTGATTACTGGATCATATGGCAAGAGGATGTTTGATTTTGTACAATATGCCAAACTGACTTCAAAGTCGCTCTACCATTTTGTATCCCGCCAGTGATGAATAAGAGTTTCTGCCGCTTCCCATCCTTGCCAGGTCCGGTCCTGTCAGTGTTTTGGATTTGGGCCACTCTGATAGGAATTCAGTGGTATCTCCGTCTAATTGGCAATTCCTGAATAATGATGAGTATCTTTCAATGACCTATTTATTTACCATCTATAGATCTTCTTTGGCAAGATCCCATTCAGATCATTTGCCTGTTTTGAGAGTTACTTATTTTCTCATTGTTGAATTTCAAGACTCTCTCTCTCTCTCTCTCTCTCTCTCTCTCTCTCTCTCTCTCTCTCTCCCTCTCTGTGTGTGTTTTGTATACAAATTCTTTATCCCATATGTGTTTTGAAAAAACTTTCTCCCAGTATATGGCTTTAAAAATTATCTTAACAGTGGCATTTGCAGAATAAAAGTCCACTCTTAACAAAGTCCAATTTTAGCTTGTACCATTCCGAAACCTGAGAAATCGTTGCCAACACACGGTCACCTACCCTTACAATGTTATCTTCTTGGAGTTTTTACAAGATAAAAATTTGACTTAAAGATACAATCTTTGAATTATTTAGGGTATCCACCAGATTTTTCAGTAGACATTCATGGAAGGACAGTTTAACACGAATTGGCAAGGGTAAGGAAACATATGCAAGTCGCAAGGCACCTGGAAACAGCAACTGTGTATAAGCTGTCACCAGTCCCAAGACTGGTGGATAAAAGCCAAAAGAGAGTGTAGGCACCCAAGCGGAAGCCTGCTGTCATCAACTCTATGTCACCCTGCAGCCCACTTAGATTTAAGTGGGAATCACAACCATCTTGCTTTCCAGATATTGGCGTCTATGAAGTATTGATGAAGTAATATGTTCCCTGTTACTTCCATGATTTCATTTTAGTTATAATTATTTGAGGCAGAAGGAAGAGGGGTAGCATACCCAGGGTCTAAGTGTTGATTCTCAGCACAAGACAGAATCTCTGTATAAAATTCACAGCCAATGCCAGGAATAACAATGAGATATTGAGAGGCTCCCATTGAAGCTAAGAGCTGAGGAAGGATGCTGTTGAGAACTGTGATTATTTCATACTCTAGATATTATTATTGAATACTCTGGATCTAGGTAGAGATCCAGCACAGTTGACTACTATCAATATGTTCTATTGTTATATTACTTTTAGATAATTATGGTTCTCTGGCTGGAGAGTCTTAGGCTTCCAAATTTTTAAGAATTAGAGACTAAGTCATATAATGATTATAATTTGATCAATAGCATTTTGAAAATCTATGAAACATTTAAGAATAATTTTAATGGAAAAAGTTTTCATTTTGTTATAATGATAACAAAACATTAAGTATTTCTATAAAACTTATAAAAATTTTGCAACCCATATTCAGTCACAAAACTGAAAACTTGATTAGTTCTTGAAAAATAATTTTGTTTCATTGAGGTTAAGGAAAAACAATCTCAGTTTTTATTACACTAGAGACATCACATTTTCTAGAGCTGGAGTGATAGTACAGGGGATACGGCACTTGCTTTGCATGCAGCCAACCTGGATTTGATCCCCAGCATCCCATATGGTCCCCCAAGCACCACCAGGAGTAATTCTTGAGTGCAGAGCCAGGAGTAACCCCTGAGCATGGCCAGGTGTGGCCCCAGTCTTACCCCAATAAACTAAATAGGGATATCGGTTTTCCCACAATTAATGTATAGTGATAATACCTTCCATTTAAATTCCCAGAGGGATTTATTCTGAAATATGCAAAGTAAAATTAAGGTTTATTTAGAAAAATATAATCAGTAGATGAAAAATCATTAAAACAAAAGAAAAATTTTATAAAAGAGTAATTTGCGACGTTTTACTAGACTTAGAATCATAATTTAATAATGATGTAACAAAGACGGTGTTTGCATAGACGATTGGAACAACAGGGTAAAATTCCAACCAAGTAGCAGAAACAATAAATTCATTAATATGATAATATAAACTTAGTTATGGTTTCTGACATATATGCCCAACATAAATAAAAGATGGGTTAAATATTTAAATGTTAAAAATTAGCCATCATAAAAATGTCTAAAAAAGGAGCTGGAGCGATAGCACAGCGGGTAGGGCATTTGCCTTGCATGCGGCCGACCCAGGTTCGATTCCCAGCATCCCATATGGCTCCCTGAGCACCACCAAGAGTAATTTCTGAGTACAGAGCCAGGAGTAACCCCTGTGCATCACTAGGTGTGACTAAAAAATATAAAAAAGTCTAAGAAATATATGTGTGTCTTAGAATGGGATATGGCTTTTAAAATATAAAATCACACAAAATAGTTACCTCAGAAGACAAATAAGATTTTGATCAAAGACTCTTCCTTTAGCTTTTTTCATTAAGAAACTTTTCTATTAGCTATGTGTTGGGAGGGGGTCTATGTTTCAACATTTGAACTGGAACAAAATTTGATAGTGTATACTGTCTTATACAATCAGTGTATTACCGTGTGTACAGACTCGAGAATTATTTGGTAAATATCTATCCTCTTGATCTGTAACACATGAAAACTATGATTTACTATAGTTCCTACACCACTGTTGTGGATTTTGAAATTTCTCTTTGTAGTGATATCCATTTTTATTTTACACATTTTGAAATTACATTTTAGGAACAAATTTTAGATGATTTCACATTACACTTGAAACTATGAAGCTTTTATTGTTCCCAAATGAACCCCATGCAGCTCTTGCTTTGTTACTTTTGATGTGCATAGTATTTTCTCCATTTTTTACTTTTCAACCACTATTGATATATACTGTGAGCAGATGATTTTCTGATTTAGAAAAGGCATTTAACGAACCCTTATACCTTTGCTTCATTTATAGTCATTGCTTATGAGTAATCTGTGTTCTCTTACTATAATGCTTCCTTGGAAACTCAGCATGTATGATAAAGACTGATTTGTACATTTCAGTCTTTGTACATTCCCCAGACAGAAGTTTAGCGCCAACAGGGAGCTCAAAACAACAGAACATTACAATGACCCACACCCAACAGGAGCCTGGATATTGATATAAAACAAACACGACAATAAAATGTCCATGAAATAGTTTGTGTTAGCACATGTAAGTGCTCATCTTCTCTAGGAACTTCTTACTCTTAAATAAATTTGAACACTTTGTCCTTTAAGATAGATGATGGGAAATTACATGCTATCATTCTTCTTTATTTTTAATTTTGGGGCCACTCTGGTGGTGCCTCAGGGGTTAATTCTGGCTCTGTGCTCAGGGATCATTCCTGGTGGTCTCAGGAGACTATATGTGGTGCCTGGGATTGGTCACGTGCAAGGCAAACACCCTCCCCGTTGTACTGTCATTCCAGTTCCTATCATTCTTCTAAATCTCTTATTTATGTTGCATTTTATTTTTGTTTAATCATAAATAAATATATTTACATATAGCATTAGTGGTAAACAGAGTTGGAATATATATGTGTATCCTCTGACATAAATGTGTATATGTGTGTTTTATATAGCAATTTGATTTTTAAAAGTTGACCTCCCCAAACTGGAGATTAGGGGTCTTTAGTTCCCAATTTAAAAATATGAACATACCCAATGACTTTCCCCAAGAGCTAGCTAAATAGCCTGCCACTGACTGGAACACTTAGTGATAATAGAAGCAAGATTCAAATGCATCTTATTTGTTACATGTGTTATATACTGTATCCCTACAATCAACCAAACTGGAGGGGAAAATGGTACTAAGAAAAATAATGAAAAAGAGAAATCTCATTATTATCTTTAATTGGGAAAAACCCACACATAAAGTGGACCTACCCAGCTCAAGCCCACGTCACTTCAGGGTCCCTCTGCAGGGACAGAAGTGGTGGCTCCCAGAACTATGGCAGAACCTGGTCTCAGCCACCTGAGATCCCGGACGGCTGGTGGGGGCAGAGACCTGAGTGCCACGTGCCTGTGTGCAAATTCCACTCCTGGGACTTGAGTCCCTGAGGTAGGAGGGCTAGAGGTCAGCTCAGGCAGGCGGTCGAGATAACTTGCCCTGACTTTGCACTTGGGTTCCATTCAGACCCTCCCTGAATCCTGCTGAATTCTGTTGAAGTCCTGCTGAATCCCGAGTGGTGAGTTCCCTCTGGTTTTCTCAGTTTCGGGATTCAAATCCAAAGGCTATTCTCGGTGGAAACACCCCCACCCCAACCCCCAGAAGTAAGGTGTGTTCTGGTCTCCTTGGTCCAGCCCCCCCAGCACATACATTCAACACTTGTGTTTTGGGTTTTGTGACTCTCTTGATACTGGTTGCAAAATTCTTGTGGTGGTTTCTTTCTGTCGTGGCGATTGTTTGTTTTCTGTGTGGGGGCCACACTCAGTGGTGCTCAGGGCTTCCTCCTGGCTCTGTGGTTAGGGATCACTCCTGGTGGTGCTTGAAAGAGCGTGTGTGGTGATCGAACCCAGGTTAGAAGTGTGCAAGGCAAGTGCCTTAACCCTTCTACTTTTCTCCAGTCCCTGCTTGCAAAATTCGTTATAAGATTTATATAGACAATTAATGTTTCGTTATCATTATAGATGAAAAACTGTTTCCATTAAAAATTGTGCTTTGATTTTCCCTAATTTTTCAGAATGCTATGGACTAAAATATAATTGCCATGTGTCTTAGTCCATAAACATTTTTCATTTGGGGGCCTGAGACTCTCTAGTTTGGTACTGACTTCAGAGAAGAACCACTGTCTAAAGATCATAAACAGGTGGATATCTCTCTTCACTCACTATTGCATATTGAACTGTAGCCAATTGTGCGGTCTAATATTTCCAGAGTTTTAATATATATATTTCTAGAGTTTTAATAAATATTTCTAACAGTTCAATGATTTTGCTGGTAGACAGCATCCTTCCCTCATTTAAAACATCTCAGGGCAGAGGCCGGAGTGATAGCACAGTGGGTAGGGCGTTTGCCTTGCACTCGGCCGACCCGGATTCGATCCCTGGCATCCCATATGGTCCTCCAAGCACCGCCAGGAGTAATTCCTGAGTGCAAAGCCAGAAGTAACCCCTGAGCATCGCTGGGTGTGACCCAAAAAGCAAAAAAAAAAAAAAGCCCCAAAACCAAAACATCTCAGGGCAGGGGGTGGGGTGGGCACTCTTTGCCTCATGTCCCCACTGGGGTCTTACTTCAACCAGCATCCACTGGGCTTCTCTGGGCCTGACTTCCTCAGAACTGAGCCATCAGCAAACAGAGGAAGCTGGACCTAAGCTGTGGGGACCCAAAACTTGCAGAACTTACACTCCTCTTAGGCTCTGTTTTCACAGGACTGTATCCTTGCCCTCCTTTCCTGAAGCTACAAGCCCTGATCCCCTGGGTTCTGGAATCTTCTCTCCCAGTGTTTCTTTGGTGCCTGGGCAAATCAGGGCTCTCATGTGGTGGCTGTCATGGGTGTCTAAATGGACCCTCTGGTGACGCGCCAGTAGTTACAGGATAGGACGGTGACATCTGTGTTGGGTGAGGTGGGTCTCAGTGTTGGACCGGGCCAGTGTCCTATTGCTCTGGTCTCGGGGATTGGTGAGCTTTGTGATGGAACTCATTCTGGGATGCAGGCTCATGTTTTGCGATGGGTTGTCCTGACATTTAGAAGGGACTGTGTTGAGTGAATCTTTGATCGAGGCTGCTTAAAGGGTGGTTAGATTTCACTCTGAAGAATTCGACCCACAGGGAACAATAAAAGGAGTAAAGGAGGACGAGCAGGGAATAAGTGTTATGTTTTCATTCTAAATATCTTTGTGGCATAACAGGACTCAAACAGAGTACCATCGATTAGTCCAACAGCTGAAGAGATCTTGCAAATGTTAAAAACTCAGCTGTCAAATATAGATAGCACCCTAGCGGCTATCTGCCTAAAAAAATGTTTTTCAGGATAATTCTTGTGGATTTCTGAATTATCCACTGGAGGGATATTAGGGAATTCCACCAGAGCCCCTACTCTCATCTTTCTCCTCTAGGAAGAAGCTTTGAAGTTCCTTAGATCACACCACAGATAAGTAAGCCTGAATGCCAAGCTCTGTCCACACTTGGTGGCTTTGCTATAGGACATTATTATTTAGAGACTCTCCCTTATGCATCTCTCATTCTGGCTGGGGAAACTGAGTCAC
This sequence comes from Sorex araneus, assembly GCF_027595985.1. Taxonomy (NCBI): domain Eukaryota; kingdom Metazoa; phylum Chordata; class Mammalia; order Eulipotyphla; family Soricidae; genus Sorex; species Sorex araneus. Next base: position 201,188,409 of record NC_073303.1, read on the forward strand.
AGGGGATGATGAAGGGAAGGAGTAAGCCAATCAATGTTTCACTCAAAGCATCCTCGAGTGACACTCCATTTGAGACAAACATACTTTCATTTTCTGTAAATGCAAGAAATACATTGCAGACTTCTGTGTGCAAAGCTGTTTCCCAGTGGGCTAAGGTTAATGAACCGCCTTGCTTTTGGCAGGATGAGTAAGTGGAAAGCAAGAGAAATCTATCCGGGAGAGTCCAGTTCCAGGGCTGTAATTGCCTCTGTGACAGTTCAGAAGCAAACCCCTCTTTCCAAAGCACAGAGAGGCCATCTCTGTCCCCCAGACCTGGCAGTTATTCCTCAATTATAGAAATAAGAAGGAAATTAAAATTTGATGGACTTAATAAGGGGGTGAGTTGGTAGTTATTTTCTAACCATAAATTACCATATCTGCCATTTGAGATCATAATTATCAACACCATAGTCTATTCACTTTCATAAAGAGGTCCTTCTTTCTAATTAAAATTGAGATGCTTTACATTTCTGGTATTTTAAGAAAATTGTTTAAGTGTTTAAGCCCTGGTACGGGAAAGTGTGAATGATTGATTGGAATGAACAGAGTGGGAAAACCTGGAGAGAGACGTGTCTCTTCATTTCCCAAGAACAGACTCACACCACACGAGTGTTCAGGCCGGCTGGGTGCATTTGTTGACTTGCCAAACACGGTGTTATTAGAGGCCAGAAGGTATCCCTGAGGGGCTGTAAAGGCAGACTCCTTTCCATTCATCTCAGCAGCTCTCTCTGATCTCAAAACTCCATTGGCTCAGCCTAAACTCCCTAAAAATGTACATAAAAACTGTCAAAAATCACCTGTCAACAGCCAGGCTTGTACCTGCATCCAGTATCATACGAAACTACTTAATTGAAATAAATCATTGTAGCAATCAAAGCTGCCTAGAGAAATATAGAAATAATTAGAGATAGATAAATAGATGATGAATATGTACATATATATGTATAAATATATATATAGTTAATGTTGGATAACATTGGATTGTCCTTTCTACTCCCTCAGGGAGCTTAAGGTTTATTGAGATACTCCCACAACAGTGCCCCTGAGGCACACCCAATTTCATCAAGCACTAATAATCCTATATTGCTTTGCTTATTCCTTTATGTCATTTACATGGCTTAGCAATATTCTTTTTATATAGACGCAGGAAGACAGTTGAAGCTATGTTTTGTAACATGGGAGTTAATTGACTCCAAAATAATATTTACTCCTGGGCATCCATATTTACTTGACTTAAGACTCAGTTGCCCTTAGTTCCTAGCACTCCAAAAAGCAGGGTCCAGAAAAAGGGGCTGGATGGACCCAGGGCAAGCTGTGAGCTACTCTGGCATCGAAAGGAGACAAGCTAAGTGCCATAAGTATAAATTAAGAGCATGGTCATGGAACTAACTCTGTCATGACCCCAAAAAGAAATAACTGAGTAAGGACCATGCTGGGGTTAGGAAAGACTAACCTGGCCTGAGGACTATGATCTGGAATATATAGCAAGATGTCCCCAGGAAGAGCCAAACTTTAAGCTTAATATCTCTTACTGTGTCCATACAAAATGACTAGAAAGATAAGAAGTAAATTTGCTGTGATTGTTTAAATGTATTACTAGCTGAGGAAAGGAGAAAGCAATACACCCTGGACGGAATTCTGCCCTTGAGCGGATCTCCTAACAATATGGTGTGTTGAACCCTCAGATGAGATTTTGTCCCTGAGTTAATCTCTTGGAGCAGTTTCTTTGCCTCTATTTGTTGTTATGACAATGTTCAACCCCACCTCTGTGTATCCCCACGCTTCATGATTTCTGTAACTATGCTGGAAGGGGTAAGAGGGGACAAGGGGGATGAGAACTGAGACTTTGGGTCTGTAGGGACGAGAAGGATTAGATGATGGCGATGACTGGAAGTAGAGGGCTATGAGACTACAATAAGAGGAGGCAGAAAATGTAATGAGGTAGAGGACTTCGAGGTCTATGAGGACACTAGGATGATGGAACCATGATGACTGGGATTACGATCAAAACTCCGACTATGATTGTGCTGTAAAGGGAGAAATCAGACTATGCTGGGAAGGAGAGAAATAAACTGACTACCAACCAGCCTGGGGCACAGTTCCTGTTTCTCCTTCCCCCTGGTCCTTCAGTCCTTCGTCGTCCATCACCGTTGCCCTCAGCCGGCCTTGGGAGGCGGCTCTCAGCCACAGAATTCTTGAGTCCTGTGTGCCCATGCACCCACACACCTATTCTTGGAAACTCACAAATGAAGGTGATAAATGTTAGAAAGATTTTACACTGGTGACATTACATAGTACATATATAATAGATGATGGGTAAATAAAGGTAACAGATTTGATGATACATAGATATTAGGTGATAGATGATAGTTATTGCATAGATGGTAGATTATAGAAGGATGGGTGGAATTTGAATGGGTGAATGAATAAAGATTTTTTAATTTAAGGTGTTTATTGTTTAAAGACATTGATTTTAAGGAATTGGTTTATACACTGTGGGGACTGGCAAATTCATAGAGTATGGGTCAGCTTCACAGACTGAAACAGATATAGGAGTTAACGCTACATTCTTAAGGCATTCTTAGTACTGAATTCTTTTTTTAAAAATTTATTTATTTTTTAATTAGTGAATCACCGTGAGGGTACAGTTACAGATTTATACATTCTTGTGCTCATGTTTCCTTTATACAAAGTTCGAGAACCCATCCCTTCACCAGCGCCCATTCTCCACCACAAATAAACCCAGCATCCCTCCCACCAGTACTGAATTCTTAAGGCAGAATTCCTTCTCTGGGAACTTCAATTTTAAGTTTTAAGGCCTTCCATTTATTGGATAAAACCTATTCTGATTATAGAGCAAACAACTCTTTGAGTCCTCTATCTTGAGATGTTACCTACATATTCAATATATTGATAATCCAGAGATTTGTAAATAAATCTTGAAAGAGATCAGCAAGTTGCAGAGATGCTTCCAGGTCCTGTGCCAGGCTGAGTTGTCTGGGGCCTCTGGAGGGTGAGGGTGAGCCCAGCCCTTGCCCAAACAGAGCCCTGGTAGCTAAAAACCTCCACATTCCACAATTGCTGCCATGTTCCCTGCCAGACTCCACTGCTTGGGACGAGCCTCACCCAGAAATCAACCTGTTGAAAAACTCAGGTGTGCAGGCTTTGTGACTGGAATCTCTGGGCTCTCGCAGTCGGGATAAGCTACCTTCCCCCAACTCCCGGTACTTCCCAAATCCTCACAGTCATGCCCATGACCCACCCCTGGAACCAAGGAAACTTGTTAACTGGCCATGATAAAAAAAAACCTTAATAACAATATTTAGCCTAGTATTTAATTAAAACTGTATTACAAGCTTGCAAAATTGGCACATAAAATTAATCATAGGGCCAGAGAGATAGCACAGGTAGGAAGGTGTATGTCTCCCATGCAGAGACCTGGTTCAATCTCCAGCACTTACATCACATTTGGGTCCCACCCAGCAAGACGTAAGCCCTGAGCACTGAAAGATGTGCCCCCCCCACACACACAACCCTAAAAAAATTAACAAGTAATTCCAGATTTTAAGCTTGGATGTAGGACTGTGGATTGATGCTTGCATAATGAAATGACACTGGAGGAACTAAATCAAGAGCTAACCACTCATTTCTGATCTCAAGAGTCTGGTTTCAGACTTCTGAACAACTTTGAACTTCTCTGCTCCTTTTTTCACCTCCTGGAAGAGGAGCAAAGTGGCAAGCATAGATAGGACTAATTTCACCATTTATGAATGTCTATGTCATTTCAAATCTGTGTTCCATACTTTTTCCACTTGATTCTCATTTATATGGTTCTGTTAAAGTGGTTTAACTGTCCTTGCCATTCGGGTTATAGAATATTGGAAGGCATAGATAACATTTCTGTCTGCATTTCTGATTTACAATCCATATTCTGGCAGATGCCAGAAAAAACTCATAAATTTAGAGCAATATGAGATGGATAAACTAACAAAAATTAAATCATACATTGTAAGTTATTAACTCTTCCATTCACCTAATTTAATTCTAGCCATTCATCTAAGGACAATTATGCTCCCATCCATGCATTCATCCACCCACCTACCCATCCATTCATCCATCCATCCATCGATCTATCCATCATCGATCCATCCATCCTTCCATCCATCCATCCATCCATCCATCCATCCATCCATCCATCCATCCATCCATCCATCCATCCATCCATCCATCAATCCATCCATCCCTCCATTATTCTTTTCAGAAGTATAGGACCTAAACTTCATAGGATGTCAAATGACTTGTGTAATATTTATCTAATTAACACATCTACTGATCTCATTAGTGCCTTCATAAATTATTTTTCCTAAAATAACACAAGAGACTACATAAGGACAGGGGGTAGGGGAGAGAGGCATTAGATGGCTTCATGCAGATGGTGCCCAAAAAGTAGACTGGAACTAACCTTAGCAGAAGTCACTGCAACCTGAAGCCAAAGATCTTTCGGGGCCTCTGCATAGTCTACAAGGCAGTTGCAAAGATAAAAATAGAGCAATTAAGTTTCACTCACTTTATAGGGCTTTTTGCAAATACAGATTTTTCAGATGCCCTTGGCAAACCTTCAGAGAATCTCCTCCTACTATTAACACTTGTGGCAACTAACCAAGAAGAAATTTCTCAAAGCAAAATGTGACTATTTTTATTTCTGAAACCCAAAAGATGGGGAGATAGTATTGGTTTGCCGTCAGGACTTTGGTCTGCTGCCAACTGCCGTGCGCCTTCCTGCTGGCTAACACTGGGTAAGGCTCTAAAGTCTGAGTTCCCACAGTCACGATGGGTAATGATTATTCCTGGCAGGATGGTGGGTAGGAGAGTCAAAGAGGAGATTCTGCAGAGATAGAACACTGAGAGAGTTGGAAGTTATTATTTCCACAGAAAGATTACAGACATGTAAAAAGATGGGAGCATCATACAACCACTGCGATTGCTGTGACTCTAGTAACAACTACATCACCATGGCTTTAAAAATAATATATAAGGCCCTTCAGGTAAGGCATTAACTCAATCTCTCAACTTATCTTAAAAAGTAGATGAAGTAGGCTGATATTTAGTAAGTCTGTCTACTTCTGGTCTTAAAATAAATGGTCCAGTCAATTGGTTTTATATGGATTGCCCAGTCTATCAATATAATTTTATGGTTAATCAAACTGTCTTCTCTCTCACTACTCATTGATTATGCCTTGGCATGTTATTAAAAATCCATAAAAAATCATAAGGGTATAGGAGAGATTCTGAGGAGTTTGTCCCCAATCTTTTTGCACCCAGATTAATTTTCTTTGAAGCACTTATCTATGTCTGGAATTATATTGCACATTTTTTCTTATTTATTTCCTGCCTCCCTGACTAAAATGTAGATTTGAGACAGACAGAAACTAGATGGTATTTTCTTGTGAATCTCCTGTATACCGAGATAATATTTTAATATCTGTGGGATGACTATTGAATGAATAAAAACAGAAGGTGGGCACTAATGTCAGAAAATGTGTGTACCTGGTTTCAAATAACACCTCCTTTTACTATTTATCTTGCTGTCTATGACATTCCAGATGAAATTCTTGCTCTATTGAAATTATCTCTAAATACACTCTAATACAAATCAAAATGGAAAGTAATATTTGCTAACCTAAAGCTTGTATGATTTTGTGTGTGTGAAAGTTTTAGAAATAGAAAAATTTTAAGGAACAAATAGCTATTCTTTTACATTATATGCCATGGAAAATATAATAAGAACAATTAATGCAAGAGGACAAAAATAAAAAAGACAAAGGGCCAGGGGACTAAAAGTTATTTTTGAAAAAGATTAGTAGAATGGACAAATACCTGACTGAGATTATCCTAGATAAAAGCAGAGGATATAAAAAATATTAAGAGTATAAAGACATATGTAAGTGAAACATGTGGTAAATATTTTTAATTTCACAAAAAAACACCATTTCAACAAATTTGGATCTTAGAGTAAATGATTTTTAGTGATATACTTTGAAAAAATTGACACAAGAGTATATACAAAATATGAATTTTATATTTATATTTTAACTGCTATTAAAATATGATATACAAATTCATTCTATGCCTAGAGAAAAATTAAGACCTCAAGTTATTCTGTGAGGCCAGTATAAGCTTAATAACCATAGCACTGTAGCGCTGTAATCCCATTGCCCATCGATTTGCTTGAGCAGGCACCAGTAACATCTCCATTGTGAGACTTGTTGTTACTGTTTTTGGCATATTGAATACGCCACGGGGAGCTTGTCAGGCTCTGCCGTATGGACAGATACTCTTGGTAGCTTGCCAGGCTCTCCAAGAGGGACAGAGGAATTGAACCTGGGTCGGCCACGTGCAAGGCAAACGCCCTACTCGCTGTGCTATTGCTCCAGTCCATTTATACCACATTTATCCATTTGTAGTTGATGGATATGTGGGTTATTCCAAGTTTTGCGTAATAGTGAAGAATAATGCTCTCAACATCCATGTGCAGGTTTTCATGTGAAATTGTTTTTGCATTTTAAGCTTAATAACCATAACTTGAGAAATTCCAAAAATACATAGATTAATTTCTCTTTATAAACATTTCAAACCTTCAATAAAACACTTGTCAATATAATATCTAAGTATTAAATTTTCTATGACTAGGAACAATTTTACTGCCTCAGCATTAGAAAAATCCACTAATTAAATCCACTAAATTAGTAAAGTAGTGGAGAAGAGTCCTGTTATTGTTTCCATGTATTAAGAAAGCAAATATCTCCTATATTCATTGCTTATAAAAGCTGCAAGTTAAGTAAAAACAGAAGAAGACTTTTCATCTGGTGAAGTGCAGCCACCAAAAATTAAAATATAAGCAGAGTATAGGGAAATAGTGAAGTGACAGATCACATGTGAGACCCTGAGTTGGATCCCCAACACCGCACGCACCCTTCCCCTCGGAACTGGTTACAGGGGCTCCACAGCACTGAAGGGCTCAAATACAGAGCCCCAGGCCCACCCTGCTGTGATGATCATTTCCAGGAGTGGCCCTTGTAAAAATAATAATCATAACAAAACCAAATAAATCTGTAAAATATTGTGAAGCTCCCGGTTAGCCTGAATGTTCCAGATGAATTTAATGACATAATTAAACACCAGCTTTAAGAGAATTTGAGCTTTAACCAGAGCTCTCTCAAATCACTGAGGAGGAATCTTGTTGCAGAATACATTTTTTATAAGCTGAAATAATTATTTTAAGATGGACATGTATTAAAGATCTAACTCATTAATGGCAGAGAGAACAAAAAAAGACATTGCAATGAGTTACAGGAAGAATTAAATTCACACCGCACACACCAAACATGCACACACACACATGCACACACACACACACACACACACACACACACACACACCCTAGGAAAGTAAAGATGCTAAATGAGTTTGTGAGTTTGCAGAGAAACAAAATGGGGCAAATATTCCCAGGGCAATAAACCACTGTATCGCAGCTGGATGCCCTTGATCCAAGTTTCGGTGAAGAATAATTAATGACATTGAGTCAGTTTTCTGCAGTTTTTTTGAGCTATAAAATCTAAGACAACAAAAGGCAGAGCCATTTCAGGGACAGCACAGGACAGAATCATTCAGTTATCTCATTGCCTGCTTCGAAGTTTTTTCCAGCTTTCCTTGACTCTAAGTTGTTCTGAGTTTTTCTCCATTTTAAAAAAAATATTTCATTTTATTTGTATAAAGTTATTCACAATAATTTATTACATACATCAATACCACCACCATTACACCTTCCCACAACCATAATTTTGAATATTCCCACCACCCCATAGCCTGTCCCTAAATAATTAATTTTGTATGCTTGTTATTAATAATCTGCTGAAAATTATCCAAAAACGTTTCTAAGAGGAAAGTGTGTAAAGATTGTTGTATCTTACCCTGGAGCCATTAAGCCCTTGTACAAGAGATTACTAAAATGTTGTTACAGGTTGAGCCTATATGCAAATATATATATATTTTTTAATTGAGATCGGTTACCTTCTACTTTATACCCCATAAAATGTGGCCTGCTACTCTTGTTACATCAATGGTGTAGAGTATGAGATGTCTCCAGGAATTCTAAAATTTTAAACATGGTGATACAGCTGGAGTTAAATTTTTAACTAAATTTTTAACTGAATTTTTTAAACAATTTTTCTACTTTAGGGTGTGGAGGCATCTCTGCAGCTTGTGGCTCTCTTCTGAGATTTTTTTGTGAGACTCTGGATCATGATCGTTAATGAGCACATATGGCACCAGAGATGGTTCGCAGGCGTGACTGCCAGGCTCCCAAAAAAGCAGAGAGATGGGGGGAGGTCGACTACTCCTGACTCTGTGAGCCTGGAGATTTTGGTCACAAAACCCGCATACCTGAGTTTTTCAGCAGATTCACTCACGGCTAAGGTTCATCCCGAGCCTGTGGAGATTGCCCGTGAGCATGATAGTGATTGAGTTCTGGGGAATTTTGGCTGCTGGGGCTCCCTTTGGGGTGGGTGGTGGGACTCTCTTGCACTCCCCCACCACCTTAGAATTGCTCCGGGTGAGACTCAGCCTAGCATGGGGTCTGGAGGCATCCTGACTTTAAGTATGGAGAATTGGGGATAGCATTGATCTTTCTCTTTGCCTAGTTTACAAAGCGTTTAATTTTCTTTCCTTTTTGAGGGATGAGGGACCTCCCAACTTGGGCTCAGGAGGTCTGGGGTCCCTACCAGTGATTCTCAACCATACTTTTGATTCCGTGCAAGGACCCAAGGATGTGAGGCTGTTAGGATCCTTCATTGCAGGGGAGATCAGGTCACCCTAACGGTGCTGGGGGCCCCCATAGCTGCACATGGAGATGTTCAGAAGACCACAGGGTGTCTGAAATTGAAGTCAGATCAGGCTCATGCCCGGCAATAGGCCTTAACCACTGCACTATCTCTTGACTCCAATTTTCTTTTTTCTGTTTGTTTCTTTTTTTTAAAAAAATTGAATCACCATGAGAACAGCTACAAAGCTTTCAGGTTTAAAGTGTCAGTCATACAATAATCAAACACTCATCCCTTCACCAGTGCACTGAGAGTATCGAGCCCACACGGCAGAGCCTGGCAAGCTACCCGTGTGTATTGGATATGCCAAAAAACAGTAACAATGAGTCTCTCAATGAGACAAGTTACTGGTGCCCGCTCCAACAAATCGATGAACAACAGGATGACAGTGACAGTGATTCCCCCAACAATCAGACCTGCCTAAAAGGCATCATGATGTTGCACGGCCGCGACAGCGGCTGCATGGTTTTTGAATTCTGGCATTTTAGTAATTAAGTCCAGAGGTATTTCTATCAGCAGCCGCTGCATTCTGAGATTGGTTTGTGTGCCTCTGGGATCATGGCCATTCAGGAGCAGAGGAGCCATTCATGGGCAGCTGCTCGGGGGCCGTTTGGGCGGGGGGACAGGGCTGGTTCCACCACCCCCCACCCCCGGCCCGCGAGACTTCCCACACGCCCCATCACTGCAAGTTCATACCTCTCTGTCCAATTGGCTCTGAAAGGTGGTGGTCGCCATACTGCCGCAAAGGGGAAAAGGCCGAGGGACAAAAACCCTTCCCCTCCCGGGCCGTAGCTTAGTTCACAGTCCAGGAGCATTTCTGCCAGCAGCCGCTGGGTTCCGAGATTGGTTTGTGTGCCTCTGGGGTCATGGCCGTTCAGGGGCGAAGAAGCCATTCCTGAGCGTTTTTTTTGTTTTTTTTTTTTTTGTATATCAGGAAATGTTACGTGCTGGTTTGGAGAAAGAGTCCTCATCCCCACATACCGGAGCCATGTTAGTAGAAGCTCAGTGTAGCTGGGATTCCATCTGGAGAAGGCGGGGAGACTGCACCTTATCCATCTGGGGAACCCCGGTGTTATTGGCCCGGTCTGGGGTGTGGAGCATTCTCTGGTGCGGTGTGCAGTGCCCGCCAGCCTAAATTCTTCACTGCTGAGTGCGGCAAGATGGCACCGGGGGCGGGTTGAGTGCATGACTTCTGGGGTCTGGGGTGGGCTGAAAGCTGGAATGGAACTTCCGAGTTCCAATGCCCCCATGTGGTTTGGAGAAATAGTCCCAGTCCCCACGTACCGGAGCCACGTTAGTAGAAGCTCAGTGTCGTCGGGATTTCATCTGTAGAAGGCGGGGACTCTGCACCTCCTCCACCTGGGGCACCCCGGTGTTATCAGCCCAGTCTGGGGTCTGGAGCATTCTCCGGTGTGTGGTGCCCGCTGGCCTGGATTCTTGACTCAATTTTCTTATTTTGATGTCAAATAACAAGTCCATGAATCAAGTCCTGATGTGTCTGAACAGCCAGTTTCACCCTGGTGAGTACCACCTGTTTGCCTCAACTGCTAACAAAAAAACTTGTGAAGACTTGTAAAGACAATCTCCACTTTTTTTCTGACAACCTAATTTTTCAAAGCACCATCTAAACAAAATATAACATTGGTTCAAGTATCTCTCCCTACCCTATCTCCTAACTGCCTAATTCTCCATTCTTGTCCTTGTTACTTGAAATACTCCTCCAGTGTCTACAGGCAGGTGCTTTGCCTCTGGATTAGGGACATCGACAAGAGTTTCTTTCTTTACAAGTACAAATACTCCTTCATTTCCCTGCAGCAGCATCCACTGTGCTGTTTGCACAAGGACCACAGGCTAAGGGCAAATCCATGAGGTTACAGAGCTCAGGGTTCGATGAGCAGGAGATTGGAAAGGCAAGTAGGGCCCCACACAGAAGAACATCTCTCAGAGGAGTAGGCTTATCCAATAAAATGGTGGAGGACAGGGGGGAGACACAACAAAAAATAGGGACCCTGAAAAGAAATGGGGCAGTACAAAAAGCACAGTTTCTCTCTGCTTTTGTTCCTAGTCTGAATCATTATTCTTGTGCTAACAATGAGGAGGAAAGGTTGGGTCAGAGTTTAAAACCAAATTCCATGGTTTTAAAGATTACCAACCTTATTTTGCTCCCTTCACGGGAAAAAAAAACACCCAGTGACCCTAGGCACATATTTTCTATAAGTGAGTGAACATAAAGTGTCCCTTACCACAGCTCTCCCAGCAGCCCTAGAAGTAGTCTCACTCACTCTGGCAAAGAAAAATGACCTTGCATAGAAAGGTTGGCATTTATTGCACCCCACACTCTCAACCCCAGTTCAGTTACAGATTCTTCTAAGGGATTGTGGTGTCAAAGAATTCATGCCTTGTCATGACATTGTGTTATGTTATCACTTAAATTTCTCATAGACTTCTTAGAGGGATTACTGTTACAGCCAATAAAGACCAGTTTTGGGTTCTTGTGGACAGAGTGTAAGACTAGCACACCAACAAGAGGTCTTCTGTGCTTCCAGAGCGCTTTTATTTAATGCGCTTAATCTCATGTTAAGTAAAAGTATAACTGGTCAAAGAAACTACAGTATGTCTACACAATGGAGTACTATGCAGCAGTTAGGAACAAATGAAGTTATGAAATTTGCTTTTAAATGGATGGGGACATGGAGAGTATCGTGCTGAGTGAACTTAGTCAGAAGAAGAATGACAGATATAGAATGACTGCAATCATTTGTGCAATATAAAAAAAACATAACATGAAACTAATACCCAAGGACAGTAGAAACAAAGGCAAGGAGGATTAGTCTACAGTTGGAAGCCTGCCTCAAGTTCTGGGGGAGAAGATAAATGGGATAGAGAAGGGACCATTATGACAAAGGTAGCTGGAAATGATCATGCTGGATAGGAACTGTGTGCTGAAAGTAGGTGAAGGGAAAAACATGATAACCTCTCAGTATTTGTGTTGCACACCATACCATCGTGCCCAGAAGGAAAGGGAGTGAGAGAGAGATTGAGAGAGGGAGGGTGATGCAGGGACAGGGAGGGAGATGGAGGAAGAGGGAGAGGAGGAAAAGGAGGGAAATTGGGGTCATTAATTTTGGGAAATGGACAGTGGTGAAGGGATGGGTGTTGGATTATTGTATGACTGAAACCTGATCATGAAAAGCTTTGTAACTTTGTATCTCATGGTGACTCAATTAAAATATAAATAAATAAATAAATAAATAAATAAATAAATAAATAAATAAATAAATAAAGGTATATCTCTGTAAGGCTGCAGCAACCTCAGAATTAGGAACATCCATAGCCTGGACAACAACTCTGATTATTGTTCCTCTTCTCCTCCTCACCACTCTCGTCTCCATTCTCCACTTGCCTCTCACTAATTCTGTCTTTTTGTTCCACACCACATCACTCCATTCCTTCTTTTTTATCTCCCCAGAGCCCCACTGTATAGTGATCTGGGTTTTGATACATTACATATCCCTGACCCTTATTTGTTTCTTCTATTTGATTGGTTGGACTGGAGCAATAGCACAGCGGGCAGGGCATTTGCCTTGCACACGGCCAATCCAGGTTTGATTCTTTTGTCCCTCTTGGAGAGCCCGGCAAGCTACTGAGAGTATCCTGCCCACGCAGCGCAGCAGAGCCTGGCAAGCTACCCACGGCGTATTCTATATGCCCAAAACAGTAACAACAAGTCTCACAATGGAGATGTTACTAGTGCCTGCTCGAGCAAATCGATGAACAATGGGACAACAGTGCTACAGTGCATTTGATTGGTTATAGACTACAGGTTGTCCAGTTGGAACAAATAATCAGATTAAACATACAAACGAGGGTGTGAGGTGATTGTGAGATGATCAGTAAGATCACACTTGTCCTTATAAGGATTTGCAAGCTGATCTCTTTGGACCTTATACAAATAAGGCTTGTAAAAATGACCAACAAGATCACATGTGCAAATTAGGGTACGTAAGATGAACCATCGGGGGTCTGGCACCCTCCCTTCTCTTCTTGTCCTTCCTTCCTCATTTCCTTTGTAACATCGCTATCCAGAATAATCTACCAAATAAAGGACACATGCCAAAATAAACAAGAGAGAACAGCCAGCTGGTGGGTTTGGAGGGAAAAATGCAAGCCTCTCATTTTCCTTTTGTTCTGGTATTTTCAATTTGATTAGGATGTCTCATCTTTTCTAAGCTAATATGTGCTAAAATGGTAGTGATTTAAATTTTCTCATTATGTTTCTATCAAGGGGTAGTTCTCTGAACAGCCCGTTTCTCCTCAGGGCACTCTGGGGGCATTCCGCAATCCACATTCATCCGCCTGAGGCAGCTCCAGCCTAAGCAGGCCCTTTGTTCCTTGCTCAGAAACCTGGACCTTTCCAACATCGAACCCATAGTTTGGAGTCAAAGCGAAATGAAAATGTTGCCTCCTGACTAGAGGGAACAGAATGTCAAGACAGCAACACAGGAAATTATACCAAGTATGGGTCTTTTGGGCCATTCCAGATAGTTTTTTTTGACTGTTTACTTGGGGAGGAGTCACACCTGATGATGCTCAGGGGTTACTTATAGCTCTGCACTCAGGAATTACTTCTGGTGGTGCTCATGGGACCATTTGGGATGCCAGGGATCAAATCCGGGTTGGCTGCATGCAAGGCAAATGCCCTACCCATTGTACTATTGCTCCGGCCTCAAGGTTTGCAAAACAATTCTTCAGAAATTTGACTTTAATACAAGCTGGACATCAAGGAGGAATTCCTTTGCAGGTAGAAGACTTGGAACCCCATCCAGGTAGTTCAATCTTCCGTGTAACCGCTTTTGCTGGGCGTCCTTGAGGCTCTCTCTTTGAGATTCTTCTCTTGCAATTTCATTGGGAGTCTAAGGATCTTTCTACATTTGTGCTTATATTGTAGATGATTTGATAGCAACCCCATTATTTTTAGTGAGATATAACAATGTTAAATAAATAATTCAGGGCCTGCTATAGGGGCAGGGTTGAGGGGTGGCTGAGAAACATGGAAATAGTGGTGATGGGAAGGTACACTGGTGATGGGGTTGGTGTTGGAATATTAGACATAATAAACCATGAACTACTTTATAAAAACAGACAAATAATTTTCTAACTTTGTGTTCCTATTATGGCTGATTTGGTAACAGCCCCATGCGTTCCTAGGCTATTTTGGTGGTCCCTTTTGTGTTAGGTTCTATGATTCTGTGAACATTGACAGTGCCTCACTTCTAGTGCACGGTTTCTGGAACAGGGAGTTCTGTAGAAATATTCTTGGTATCCTGAACTTTTAGATGAGAGGAACGTAGCTTGAGAGCCTACATGATTTCTGACCCAAAGGAATTAATGAATTATGGAAATGTTTGGGCCCTTTCTAACGACTAAAGGAAATAAACATATTTTTAAAAGAGCAAAAGAAAAGTGATACCAACAATTTTCATTCATATTAAACTGGTCTACTGGCTTAAAAAGTAATCCAGTTTGGGCCAGAGTGAGAGCACAGGGATTAACTCACTTTCCATGCATGCAGCTGATTCCGGTCTACTGTTTGGCCTTTGATCCTCTGAGCACCTTCAGTGTTGCATGATCCCTCAACACTGCCAGTGTGGCTCATTCCCTTCTCCCCACCCCCCACCACACACACACAAAATCCAGGCAGCCAAAGAGTGGGGAAGAATAATGTTACCTACTGCAAAATAGTTCCTAGTGCCCCTTGTCCATCTCAGATTGGCTGGCCACATATTTAAATATTGACAGTAGTCCTACTTTAACTTCTACATTTCATATGAGAAAACTGAGGGCAGAGAGATTGAAAATCACCCACCTATCTCCAAGCAAGAGGAGGTATGAGTCCCCTTCCTATCCCACTCCTATCCATATAATCCGATTCTGAAGCCAGGGTCATCCTCCATGCTATCACTCATAAGAAAATATTTAAAACGCAGGAAGGCTTGTGTTAACTTTATCTTCCTTAATCTTCTCCTAGAGCATGGGTATGGGGCTGTGACTTTCACAGTGTAGGTTCTGTTGTTATTCAGAAGTGTTCAACCTGACCAGCCAAGGAAATGACAAACGTTGACAGAAGTAATTTGCTACTCATGGTTACCAGGAGAAGGGGCTGTATCAGAACCTTCAGGAAGCACCAGTGCCATTGAAGAAGTAGAAAGACTGAGAGAGACACAAACACATGTAGAGAGAGAGAGAGAGAAAGAGATAGATAGATAGATAGATAGATAGATAGATAGATAGATAGATAGATAGATAGATAGAATAGTTGAGGTGGGGTAAGCAGGATTGGATAGTTTGAGTATGATCCCTGGTTAAAGGTTGTCTTTAATTGTCTTTCCATCTGGCTCAGGGCTTAGGGCAGGGGAGAGAAAGCTACAGAGGGAAAACCTTATAAAGGAGGTTCTTGGGGTCTTGACTCTGGTCTCCATAAGCGTGCTTGTAGGTGATCATTTACTATCTCTAGACTTGACTCATTTCAGATCAGCGAGTAGACAGTGTCAACATCAGAATGCAAGGTTGTGCTAGTCGAGGGGCCTGGGTCCTGCAGGCTCCCAAGAGACCCAGGAGGCACTGCCTCACCTGTGGATCTTTCTTAGAAGCAGCGTCTTCTCCTTCATGCAGAGAAGACGGTATATTACTCTTTAGAACGACAATCAAGACATGTGCCCTGACCCTGAGGATCGAGCCCGCAGCTCAGCCGTAGCTGCTCTCAGGGATGAAGGCTCGTGACCGACACTGCAGGCAGCTAGCCAATGTGCCAGCCATGGTAGGTCCTCATGATGAGGCTTCTGGGTAATTAGGCAGAGATGATAAGCAATTAAAAATAGTTTCAGATGCATATTACTCTAGATTTTTCTATTCTCACTTGGTTAGATTCCTAATGTCAATGAACAGAGTTAGTGTCTATGAGATTGCCTGATGTCAGCCCTTCCCGCTACAACAGCAGAGAGGAGCATGCCTGGAAAATCTCTCCGTGGATGGACTGGACACAGACCTGATTTCCCACTCGACCGTGTCCCTCTCCCATCCATCTGCTCTTGGGGGTGGGTGGCAGGTATGGTGGACAGACCCGCTCAGCTCTTCAGCTGCAGGAAGTGCCGAGAGTGAGGGTCAACCTTTGTAAACAGACGCTCGTGTGGAATCTTCTTCCGTCCTGTGTGAGGGTCTCTGTTCCGTCATAGGCAGAATAATATCAGAGTGGTGGAGCTGGGGTGAATGAAATTTGGCCCCTGGGACATGTCAGGTCTCAGGAAATGAAGCTTCCAGATTCAGGCTTTCTTTCTGTGCCCACATAACTCAGAGCAGGCTTCCAAGAGCTTAAATGCAAACTCCTTTTCTTTTTTTAAATTTTTCTTTTCCAACTGATAAAGCATTTGCCCTCCGCAGGAGAGACCTCACCACAAACTCCCACAATAGCTTTTCTTATGGTTCTTTCCTCTGCAAATTATTATTTGTGTATCTGAGTGAGGTTTATACTCATGAGCTCAGGCTGGGCAGGTACTTATTTTGGTCCTTTTCTGAAAAGTTGAGCTTCTTCTAGGGTGAGTGATGGCACCACTCTTAGCTAAGCACCACTCACAGATATCATGATTCAGCCTTAGCTCTTAGGACAAGCGAGTAATAGTTCTCTCCAGTCCGATTCTAAGAATGCAAGTTCTACTGTTGTCATTCAAAGACTCTCAAATCCAAACAGAGTCCTTTCCTCAGGAAGTAGAGCTGCATCCTGCTTACCCACAGGTGCTATGAGAGAGAGAGAGAGACAGAGAGAGAGAGAGAGAGAGTGAGAGACAGAGACAGAGAGACAGAGACAGAGAAAGACAGAGACAGAGAGACAGAGAGAGACAGAGAGAGAGACAGAGACAGAGAGACAGAGACAGAGAAAGACAGAGACAGAGAGACAGAGAGAGACAGAGAGAGAGACAGAGACAGAGAGACAGAGAGAGACAGAGACAGAGAAAGACAGAGACAGAGAGACAGAGAGAGACAGAGAGAGACAGAGACAGAGAGACAGAAACAGAAACAGAGATGGAAACAGAGATACAGAGACAGACAGAGAGAAAGAAAGAGACAGAGAGAAAGGCAGGAATAGAGAAAGCAAACAGGAGGTTTCTTAAAGAGGAGCATTGGTCTCTTCTCACAACTAGCTTTCTCCATGCTGCACTCATGTCCCTCTTTCCACCACTCCCAGCACAAATGCCCCCACATAGAAATTTAGACGTCAAAGACCATGTGACTTTATTCTGCTTTCACACCCGAGTTGGCTTATCCGTGTTCTCTCACACTTAAGCTCCTGAATAGGAGATGCGTTCTTTCTTCCTCCATCTTGGTGATTATCACTTCAAAATAGACTCATTTTTGATTCTTGAATTTGTTTTGAAATTCTCTGTCTGTAGCCAACCTGTGATGGTCTTGATCAAGGGATGGTTTACTCTGACTGGGTGATTGTTGTCATTGACTTATGAGTAAGGCCAGGTGGTTTTCTTGGAACACAGTATGATTATTTTAAAAGACATGTGGCTTCTTCCTTGCTACACTGGCGGAGTTGATTAGTGAGTGGAGAAGTCATTGCCTACAAGCCTAGGAGTATTTACTATCTATCTATTTTCAGAAAACAAGTGAACCCTGGTCCAGAGATGTGAAATTCATTTGGGGGCTTCAATCCTTCCTAGTGGAGTGATGGGAAATAGTAGCTTAACTTTTGTTCTCAGTGATCACATCTGCAAACTGGGTATAACCATAGTCACTCTAGAGATGTACCAGAAAATACAGTAGGTGGAATGTGTTCAGTTAGGAAACGCTCAGTTGACATCTATTGACTTCCAAGTAATTGCGTGATGGGGCTATTAAGGGAGAAAGCAATTGACTTTGGATTAATCTCTCCAAGTACTCAGTTCTCACAGATGGCCGGGTTATATCATCTTGGCACGGGGAGTGCTCTGATGTGTTTGTGGATCAACTCACATATCTACGTGGATCTTACATGTATGAACTGTGGAAATACCGTAAACATTCAGCAAGATGATGTATTTCTGGGTAGCTGAGCTGATTGTCAATAAAACACCGAGAAGTTTGGCCCCGGCTTTGGCCAATGACATCTTCAAGCATCGCATGTCAGGGAACAAGGAAAGTCATTCATAAAAAAGATCCAGTACTTCCCAAAATAAAACAAGCAATTAAGAAATGAGTTAAAATTGCATTTAAGTGGGCCCGTCTTTTATTCCTCAGGGAGGTCTAAATAAGCAATTACAATGCTATTTTAAGTTCCATTCTAGTGGATCCTGTCTCCCATCCCCTGGAGTGGTCTGGATCTGTCTTTCTTAATTGAGCGGGGGTCAAACTGGAATGCTCATAAACAAAAGTACCATAGTCTGCAAAAACCACATGCCTTACTCAACGTCGAACCCCGTTTTGTGTTTCTTGATCTGCCATCTTTCCAAACAGTAAATAACAGAGATTTGCTATTTATAAAACCCTTTATCTGAGGCACCAACCTACAAAAGAACTGACAAAATGGAATTCTATGCGGGTGCCAGTTGGCAGCATTGTTAAGACACACAGAGTGTCTTTGTTCTCTCCTTGTCCTGCCTTTGGGGGTGGCAGATGCCACGCACAGCTTCGTGGGGAAGTCGAGTGGTATTCAGGCTGTGTGCCTGGAGACCAGTCTCTGAACTCTGGTGTGGTCTTTGCCATGTGACCCTCAGCGATCACATCAGCCTCTCCGAGACACTTTTGTAGGCTCATGCTATTTTCACTGGGGGACATGGGGATGTAGGATGGATATTGTCATTGATGGACTTTGGATGTAGCAGATGTCCTCCATAAGGTGGATGGATTTCATCCAACCATCCAATCCATTGAAGGCATAGAAAGTAAAAATCAGCCTCACCGAGCAAGAAGGAATTCTCCAGAAGCCCTCAAACTTTATCCGCACTGTAGGTTTTTTGGTCTCCACGCTGTAGCTTGGCCTTGATGGTTTCCATAATTGCATAAGGCATTTTTTCTCTCTGTCTCTCTCCAATCCTGATTCTTGAGAGAGCTCTAATTTACAACGCCACTCTTAAACTAGGATTTTCACAAAGTCTTTCTGTCCACATGAAACTGGACTTAGGTCCTTAGTGTCGTATGTAAAATTAGCATATGAAACTCACTAAGTTTACAATATTAAAGTTTCTTTGTTGTACAGTTGAAGTAGGTAGTTCTAGATCCTCCTCGACCCCTCCCAGGGGCCAGAACTCTCTCACTTTGCTTCCAATGCATGAGGCCACCTGTCCTGTTCCTTGGCTGACCTTTCTGGTGTCACTGGTCCTGTCCTCTGTTGTGCTCCTGGCCTGAGGTCTGCTGATCTGCTGTCTGTCACTAGGGCTCTGTGACCTGCCTGGCAAGACTCTTTGTCCCCTTGACTTTCCTCTGTTCTCTGACTATATGGATTGTGTGAGATGTCATCTCTTTTCCTGCCATCTCCTTGGACACGAGTGAGGGGTCAAAGAGGAAGTTCCCCTCTTTTATGTTATTCCCTCGATCCCTAAATCATGTCCACTACTTGTATGCTTCTCATATAGGCTAGATGGAAAATGACCAGTTGAAAATGATCAACTGGATTTAACTAGATTAGCTAACCCCTCCCTGCTCTGCTTCTTCCCTTCTGCCATGATACCTGTAACTCTGAAATAAAGACCTGCGATGCACCTACAGGTTAAATCAGTGACCATATGTGTAAGAATATGACTTGTTCCAAAGAGATGACTTTATTTTGTTTCCTTGCCAATGGTCCTCTTGTCTTCAGAATGACTGAGAGTATTGGTGCTGAAGTCAAATGCCATTGGTTCAAAGCGGGACTCTCCTGCTTGCAGGAGGCTTTGGGAAAACGCCATCATTTCTCTAGACCTCAGTTTGCTCCTCTGTAGAAAGAAGAGCATAATTATACCTATATTGTGGGATGACTGTGAGAACTGATGAGTTCAGATGTTCAGATGGGCTCAGTGTTTGACAGTTTCTGGCACGCAGGAAGTGCTTGTCTTGGTTAGAGCAGATCTGGTTGTCTGATTGCTACCTCTTGCTGACTGAAATCACTTAAGTAGTTGAATGGGGTCTTCAGTGAGACAAGAAGCATCATCAACTTGGTTCCTCGAAGGAAATAAAAAAATTTCCATTATTATTGCTATTATTAATATTTTATATTATGTGTCCAATTTTGCTTTGCTTCCTTGCTCAGGGCAAAGGACACTAAAATGGATGCTTTATGCAATAATATTCTTCTTCCTCTTGCCTAGAAGCAATAACCCACTTCTATCTTTCAATTGTCGCAGCCATAACCTGTGAGATCATTTGTATCCAAGCTGACAGGTGCAGTTTAGCATCTTGTTGGCAAGGAGCTTTTATATAAAAGCAATCACATTCTGGGTGGTGGTGGGAGATTGTTAAACGCAAATCTCTCATTATTTACCAACTCTTGGAGGTCATGCCTCATACATTGCATTCTGGACTTCTTGCTCAATGCCTTTTAAATCTCCTCTGCTAATTTCAGCTTCTCAGAAATAATTCAACCAAGTCAGAAAAATTGGCAGTCAAATAAGTTTTGTTGGCCTTTACATCATTTTAATTCTTAACTTGTAATTTTCCTTTGCTCTCTGTTCCCCATTGACTGTCCATTGACCATAATGTTATACATGCAGTACATAGCACTGATCATGACACATAATATATGCCCACTTCTCGAGGGTTGATCTATGAGGTGGAGTCCTCCCAGAAAAGTGGAGAGTATGTCCATCAATCTAATAATGTTATACATGGGCATACAATGAGTGTTGTAAATTACTTTCTAAAAACCAAGCACAAAGAAAATGCTTCATAGGAATATTTAAGATGTTTTCTTATTTCCTTGTGAATCTCTTTTCAGAATCTAGGGAGATTTGGGTAAGTAGTATGTACCCCCTATAACCTTGTAATTTTGGAATATTCTTTTAGACTTTACCAGGGTATGATGGTTGTGGCTGGCTAGTGAGAGCCAGAAAATCAGCGATGTGCCTTGGGAAGTTAATGCTTCTGAACAGAATAGTGAGGCAATCCATTCCACACAGCCATGTTTGGAAAAAAAAAGTCTATTGTGTATTAAGTGCCATTCCAAGCAATAATTTATAGTGGGGAACCAGCTAACCCAGCCTCTCATTGTGATGAACATAGAGTATGAAGGAAAAAAATAGGGTAAAGGGACAAAGGAATATTGCAGGAGTTATCTTATTTGATTTATTTTTAGTTTGGGGACGACCCTGGCTGCGCTCAGTGTTTATTCTTGGCACTGCACTTCAGGATCACTCCTGGAAGTGCTCAGGAGACCCTAAAATGTGCCAGGGATTGAACCTTGGTTGACTGCATGCAAAGCAAATACCTTATCTGCTGTATATATCTCCAGTCCCAGTCCCTGTAGGACCTATTTTAGATGGCACAGTCTACCTGCATAGCTTTAGCATAGAGGATGATTTTGGCACAGATATTTGAATAAAATGCAAAAATAGATCATAGGAAGTTATAGAGAAGAAGCAATCAGACTAAAAAATGTTTGAGGAAGGTAGCTAAGGGTTATTTTGGCACATTCTTGTAAAGCAACATGACCGATACAACAAGAGTGAGAGCTTTTGAGTAGTTTGTTGAACCGAGTATTGGTTAGTTTTTGGATCTTGTGGACTAACAGGGTTTGAATCTTATTGTTGAGTCTGAATATTTTGCTATATTGGATGTAGGATACAAGGAGAGGAAGCAAGAAACAAGGTGACTGAATTTTTATTCTGGGAAATGAATTTTCAGGATGCCGGAGAACATCCCTCACCATTCCAGTTCTTCTTGAGCTGGATAAGTCATCAAAACAGCACCATGCAGTTTTATCAAAGGAAAAGACAATTTAATGATGTGCATTTGGAGAATGTACATTGCTTTAAATCCTAAGAAAACGTAGTACAGAACTGGGATGTGATTCTGTATCAAAGGCTCTCAGACATCCAGGAGAGAAGGAGAAACTATTTTACAAGAGGGAAGGGCCCCACCTTAACTCTGAGAGTCCAAAGATGAATTTCTCAGATGGGGAGATTGTGCTCACGGATAAACCTGTGCCCACATGAGACACCCAAGTGATATTCTTCTATATCGCAAAATAGGGAGCAGCAGTGACTTCTTCCACTGAGATTTAGGCTCAGGACTAAGACCTGGACAAGTGCTTCTTCTAGGTCTCTAGGGTTTTTTTCTATCCTGAACTTCAAACATTGCCTTCTTAGATTATCCCTCAAGGCCGCAGGGACTTGAGTGACCCTTAGCACCCAGGTCATTGGAATAGAAAAAGAAAAATCTCTCTAATCCTTTTGGGTAAATGCATCAACATGGATGAACATTGGTGCTATCTGAGGAGATGTGGGACCTTATTGATGAGAGTTTCTGCAGGAAAAGAGAAGCCCTGAATGGTCTTAGCAGAAATATATCTAATAAAGGGAGCTGGAGATTGGTAGAAACATTGGCAGAACTGAGGAAACACAAGTCGGGGAGATGTTCTCCTTCCTAGATGTCCAGTTTGGACACTTATGGTTGGTCCAGTGAATTTAGGACATGTGGCATCT
Source organism: Sorex araneus (assembly GCF_027595985.1). NCBI lineage: Eukaryota > Metazoa > Chordata > Mammalia > Eulipotyphla > Soricidae > Sorex > Sorex araneus. Next base: position 201,210,979 of record NC_073303.1, read on the forward strand.
TTCTAGAGATAGAACCCACAGGAATCTTGGTGTTAAGGACCACAGAATTCCCCAGAACTGAAGGAGTTACTACAAATGGAGGGTTGGCTTCTACTTTCTTTCTACTTTCAAATCACTCCCGTCCACTTTTTTTTTCTTTTTGGGTCACACCTAGCGGTGCTCAGTGGTTACTCCTGGCTTTGCACTCAGGAATTACTCCTGGCAGTTTTTGGAGGACCATATGGGGTGCCAGGGATAGAACTCAGGTCTGCCACATACAAGGCAAGTGCCCTCCCCACTGTACTACCACTCTGGTCCCTCCAGTACACTTCCTGTTGGGGGGCTCCAAAATCAAGCAGCCAGTATATGGGGGGGGGGGCTTGAGGACTCTGTGGTGTTGGAGGTGACCAGGATCACGCAAGCAGTGCTTTGGGGACCTGTGGTTCAGCAACTGATGGTACTTGGGGGACGACATGAAGATCTTAATGACCTGTACCCTGAGTCCTGAAGAATACCTATGGCCCCTCTACTGTACTTCTTTAAAAGAACACAGCTGCAACTAGGGACTGAAAGGATTTCTACTGATTATCCCAAAGAAGCAGATTTCACATGAAAAGAGGAGAGAGAGGTAACATGTTGAGGGGGAGAGGATTCTTTCCATTGATTTCCCGGAAGGAAGAATATCACTCAGGTAAGGAAGAGAGAGAGATGAATACACAGAAGAGGGATTCTGACATTGCATGTTTGACGTTGGATGCAGAAATATCCACACTGAAATTGTCAAGTTGGTGGTGGAATACATAAGTGGTTGAATACATAAGTCTAAAACTCATAAAAAGATGAAGATGAAAATATAAATTTGGAACATTAACTAAAGATGAACTAAAGATGATAATTCAAAGGCTGGAGTGATAGCATAGCAGATAGGGCATTTGTCTTGCACCCAGCCGACCTGGGTTCGATTCCTCCATCCCTCTTGGAGAGCCCAGCAAGCTACCGAGAGTGTCCCGCCTGCACGGCAGAGTCTGGCAAGCTTCCCGTGGCATATTCGATATGCCAGAAGCAGTAACAACAAGTCTCACAATAGAGATGTTACTGGTGCTCGCTTGAGCAAATCAATGAACAACGGGACAACAGTGTTACAGTGATAATTCAATGTATGCAACTGGAATATTACCTAGACAATAAGTGTAGGTTAAGAAGAGAATGGGTACAAAGAAAGAGAGAGTCCTGAATATTTTTAATAAAAGCAGGATATGAAATCAACTGATAAGTGTTTCTCGGATTAAAGAGGTTGACATTGAGACTGGAAGTAAGATCAAAGGAAGGGTGTAAGTGTTGTAGTCCAAACTAAAGCACAGTGCAGGATACAGTGGCGACACCAGTCACTAAACCACGAGTATGGGAGTGTCATCCTCTGAGACCCTATCAAAAGAGAGAGGGAGAGTTGTCTGCATCCAATATGGGTCGGGTTTTATAAGACGGTGTATGGACAGTCAACATTGAGTGTGGTCATGTGGAAGCTGTGGGTAGTCTCCACCAGAGCAGTTTACAGAATGATAGATGCAGTTTGTAGCAGGAGAACATAGTATGAAAGTTGACTGAATTCACAGAACTCTTGGGAGCAGTTGGGATATAAAGAGGGCAGAGAAATGGAGTAGACATTAGAGATGATCTTGCATGTAAAAGATTTTCTGAGACACCCAAAGAATCTTGGAGCTGAGCAGCTTGCACAGAGATGGCTCCGGACTTGGTGGCAGGCCAGTTTCACTGGGGTGCCTCAGACAGGAGCAGGCATCGTCCCTCCACCTGCCCCCTAGGAATCCTGGCAGCCACTGACTCCCAGGACCCAATCAGAAGCTCAGGTACCCAGGATTAATGATTGAGGCAAACTCTAGGCCTCAAGGGATAGAGGATGGGCCGGTTCTGTTCCTTCCCATCTCCCCTCCCCATGGGACCCTGGATGTCACACCCATGAGCTGCCTCCGGCTGCTGTTTAAGTTCATTAATGGCCATGATCCAGAGACACATAAAAAAAATCTCGAATGAAGCAGCTCACTGCAGAAATTTCTCCAGACCCCAATTATCTAAAATTTTAGAGTCCTAGGAGCTATTCATAACAAGCAGTACAAAATAAATCACCTAGCCTCTGCCTGTTTGGCAGGTTGGAGTGGTGGAGGGAAAATTGAAAATAATGGTGGTGGGAAGGTGTAATGTTGGTGGGACTGGTGCCAAATATTGAATGTAATCCTTGATTGTGAAGAATTTTATGAAAATGGAATTTAAAAAAAAGATTTTCTGAATAAAGACAAGATCAAAGCATGTTTCTGTATGTTGATGAGAAAGTTGCAGGATCAGAAACCTGCTTGATAACGAAGCCATCAAGACTCTAACATGATAGGATTCCAATTCTAGATTAAATGACACAGTCATATAATTTTTTAAATATTTATTTTTTTTCAGTACCCAAAGGTCTATTATTAGTTCTGTGCTTAGGAGTGATCCATGGCTTTGTAAGGGATTTATACCAGGGCTAACTGCATGCAAAATAAGTACATTACCTCCAGTACTATCTCTCTAGCCCTCTGAGGTGATCTTTTGCTTACTTTTGTTTTGGGGCTACACCTGAAAGTTCTTTAGGTTTACTTTTGGTTCCATGCTGAGGGATTACTCCTGGTGGAGGTTGGGAAAGGAACAGATAGTCAAAAATTGAACCCAGGTCAGCCAATGTTCAAGGCAAGCACCTTACCTGCTGTACTATCTCTAGGGTCCTACGGATACTTTTAAAAGTTACACATATACTTTGCTTCCAAGGGAATTATGAAATAATTAGAATATATACATTTGCAAAAATGAAGGAACAATTTTCAATCAAATGTAAACAATGTCAATATCTTATAAATTATTACTGCAAGTCCTTGAGGTAGTTAATAAAGAATGAATCTGAAAACTATGACGGAGAAGGAAGAACACTTTCTGAAATGTATTTCTAAAGAGATCTTTAATTTGGGGCTGGAGCGATAGCGCAGTGGGTAAGGAGTTCACCTTGCACACAGCTGACCCGGGTTTGACTCCTCTGTCCCTCTCGGAGAGCCCGACAAGCTACTGAGAATATCTCGCCCACACTGCAGAGCCTGGCAAGCTACCCATAGCGAATTCAATATGCCAAAAACAGTAACAGTAAGTCTCACAATGGAGACATTACTGGTGCCCACTCGAGCAAATCGATGAGCAATGGGATGACAGTGACAGTGATCTCTAATTTGACCATATCTGGTAGTTATTCCCAGATCAGTGCTCAGGTGACAGAAGATCAAATTCAGGGTTCTCACATGCAAAACATGTGCTGCAACCTACGTCATCTCCCTAGTATTTTTCTGAGATATCCTAAGGAGAGGTAAGGACAGGAATTTTTCAAAGAAGTGGCAGATGTGTATTCCCCAGCAGAGGAAATCAAGATGCAGCACAAAGAACAGGCAAAGCAGCTTGTACACATAAAATGAATTGGGATAAGAAGAACAGATGGTGAGAGCTCGGGGCCATGATGAAGATCTTGGATCTCACCTCGTAGACAATAGGAACTCACCTAAAGAATATATCATGTTACATAGCTAAATGGTGATAAATTGACTTATTCTGTCTTATTTCTTAGGCAAACTTTGGAAAGCAGTGCACGCCCTCATAATAATGAAGCTCTTTCAGTCAAGATCCAAAGACCATTCCCAGATGAGTTTATTCAGTTTGTAAAATAGTAAGTGCCTTGGGACCCTTTCATCCTTAGCTCTCATTTGTTCCAATATTGACTAAACAAACATTTAATTACAAAGCTGCCATCAATAAAAATTCTTATGCCTCATTGCACAAATATCTTCTATGTGTGCTGGACAGTTTCACAAGTTTAACAACACTGCATCTGCTTTGCATCATCTTATTTTGATGAAGACAGTTATTGGCCATGCTGCCCACCCAAACAGGCTTTAATCAATTACCATAATTTTTAAACCAATATAGCAACAAGTCATCTCTTGTAGATTTCCAGAAACAGTTCTGTAATCTGCACTTTTAGAAAACTGGGTCATTGGGGTGGAAATAGGATGGTTGGCCAATACTTCTAGGATTACGAGGGCATGAAATGGAAACTGGAGCTTGGTTTGAAGGAATGACTTAAGTATTCCATTACATTTTCAGAGTCTTACAATGACCATCTTCTCTAGGATATCTTCATGGGCATAGTACAGTCATGGGATTCCATTTCCTATCATCTGGGGACCCTCCCCAAGAGGGGCATGCTCAGCAGCCCACCCCACTATGTGGGAAAATACAGTTGTGGGCAAGGAGCGGCCAAGTGGAACCAACAGCGCCAGCACCATCACGCAGCTCTTTGCTGAGTTCAACAAGAAGGTAGTGGGGGCTGGAGTGATAGCACAGCATATAGGGCGTTTGCCTTGCACACCGCGGGCCCAGGTTCAATTCCCAGCATCCCCTATGGTCCCCTGAGCACCGCCAGGAATAATTCCTGAGTGCAGAGCCAGGAGTAACCCCTGTGCATCACCAGGTGTGAGCCAAAAAGCAAAAAAAAACAAAAAACAAAAAAACTAAAACAACAACAACAAAAAACCAAGAAGGTAATGGGTTCTCATCCTCTTCTTGTTTTCAGTGCAAAAAAAGAAACAGAGAGTAGCTGCTCTTCCTTGTGGCATTTTGCCTACCAAAACAAACTGATCTCTTTCTGCTTCTTGCAGGACAGAGTTTTCTGGAAGTGGAGAAGAGGAGTGGTGGGCAATTGGTAATCTGGGCCCAGGAACAGGTGGAAAGTTCAGGGGACAGTGAACACACACACACACACACACACACGTTTGCAAGCATTAGGCAAATGAAAGTTCCCTATTCCTAGCAGAGCACCCACTTATAGGAAAAGAGCTCTTTATGCTATACACAGTTTGTTTCAAATTAAATTAAATTAATTCATTTATTTTGGGGTCACACCCAGCTGTGTTCAGGGCTCACTCCTGGCTCTGTGCTTAGAAATCACCCCTAGGAGGGCTTTCGGAGACCCTCTGTGGCATTGAGGATTGAACCCAGGCGGGCAGTGTGCACGGGAACCGCCTTACATGCGGTGCTCTCTCTCCAGTTCCACAAGTTAGAGTTCAGTGGCTGCTCATCTGTGCTCAGACTACGAGCAGTTCCAAGGAACTCACAGTGCCGCCCCAGTCCAACCCAGGAACATTCTTCTCCTTCCATTCTATTTTGTAACCAGTGATTTAGAAAACAAAGTTTTGAGTTTAGTTTCTATTGAATGAAGCCACTTGTGGTGGGACGGGGCTTGTTGCTATATCATTGTTGATGCTGATTTCTCACTGCCCGTGCGGTTTCTGGTTGTGGTTGAGTACCCAACAGAGCACTTGTTTGGGCACTGATCACTCAGGAAGATGCCCACTTGTCTGGGGGTTCTCAGCCCAGCTGGCATTGCCTCACTTCTTTCTTCTTGGTGCACATGCTTTGCCTCCTTACAATGCCCAATAGCCAGTATGTGCTCCCAGCAAATACGACTGACAGAAAGACAAATAGGCTGTGTTCAGGTTTCCGTGCTCTTAAGGACATGGTAGAAAGTACTTCTCCTTGTCTCCATTGGACGGATATCCACGGTTGCTGCAGCCTCCTGGGAAGCCCAGGTGTGGTGTGAGTCAGTCTAGGAGAGCACAGGCCAGTGTCCTGCAGAAACTTCCAGGATGTGTGGTTCACGGGCAGCTTCGAGACGAGATCTGCAGCATCACTTGGCAGAGCCTGCACGGTGCAGCAGGTACCTGGGTGGAAAGCCCCAGGTGTGCCCCTTCTCGAACTCTTCCCGGCACTCCCCAGCAGAGATGAAGCCCAGGCATGGAAGCAGACTTGTGATAAGTCTAGGGCAGTGCCCAGGGCTGGGCACCAACACTGGGGGCTGGGATTAGTTCTCACTGTGTGAGCCCTTCCAGCGTCTGTGCTGTTGAAGGGACAGTCCTTCCTTGTCCCTTCTATCAAGGGGGGACGCTGAGTGAAGCAGTGTGCTCTGGTCAGCAGTCTCTCAAGCTCAATGGTGCATGACCCTGCCATTTGGAGAGTGTATTTGATGTGTGTTTCAGTGTAAAAATCACTTTCCTCATAGACAAAGACCACTAGAGGATCTTCTACTTCTGCTTCCTAGACAACATGCATTAAAGGATTTCCTCTACTGGGGAATACTCATCTGCCACTTCCCTAAAAACTTTATGTCCTTATTTCTCCTTAAGATGTCGCAGAAAAATATTAGGGAAATGACTCATAGCTTGGAGCACATGCTTTGCATGTGGGAACCCTGGACTTGATCTTCTGTACCGAATTGTCACCTGAGCACTGATATGGGAATAGCTACAGGATATGGTCAAGTTAAAGATCCCTCTGGAAATACATTTCAGAGAGTGTTCTTCCTTCCCCATCATAATTTTCAGATTCATTCTTTATTAACTACCTCAAGAACTTGCAGAAATAATTTATAAGATGAATTATAAATTATTGACATTGTTTACATGTGTTAAAAATTGTTGGGTCCCTGAAGATCCAAGGGATCACTCACTGTATGTGATCGAGAAAAGAAAGAAGGAGAATAATTTGTTTTGGTAGGTGCGTTGTTTTTTTACCTCGAAGGAGGAGAATGTTGAACACGCAGGTGCTGCACACAAAATGCTGCCTGATGACCTTATTCTCAGGGAAACTAGTCAAGGGCATTCCCACACAGGTGCTGCATGCTGGGTCGTGCACAGCTCATTCTAGGAAGACGGAAAAGCACCTGGCATCTCCGGCTGAGCTGCCAGAGCGACGCCTACAAGGTGTTCTCTGGAACACCTGCCCCCCCTGCCTGCCTCAGAACCCAGCTCTCCCTTGCTCCCGGAGCACAGGAAAGAGAAGTGTGCTTTGAAGTCAAGCTAGACTTGCTCTGGTGCTGGCTTTGCACATCCCTAGGAGAGTGCCTTGAAGAAAGATAAACATATTTCCTTTCACCACTCAATTGTCAACTGGCTTTACAAACGTGGCATTGATTTCTGAATATTTAATATCCATCCCATGGGAATTGCTTAGCACTTAGTATTTCACGTGCCATAAAGTTTCTTACACTTTGAATTTTATTCCTCAAACCCCAGTGAACTTACCAGCCACTAGGTACAACTCAAAACCCAAAATTCCAGGGACTGTCTGCTTCTGAGACCCGTCAGTTCCTAGGGGAGGTAAGGCCTTCTTAGCCACTAGGGGGCACCAGTAACATGGAAAATAAGGGTTGAATTTAGAAGGCTCTGCTTGAACCTAGGACAATATCTTTAATTAGCGTCTTTTCTTCTTCTTTATTTTAATGTAGAAATACTGCTATTTATTCAACCATTCATTAATCTGATTGAATTGGGCATGAACTCCACATCACTTTTTTTTAATTGAATCACCGTGAGATACAGTTACAAAACTTTCATGTTCAAGATTCAGCCTTATAATGATCGAACGCCCATCCCTCCACCAGTGCACACTTTCTACCACCAGTGCCACCAGTGTATCCTCCCCCCATCCCAGTCCTCACCTTGCCTCCATGGCAGGCAATTTCCCCTAATATTGTCTCTCTACTTTTGGGCATTATGTTTTGCTCAAATTTTCCCACCATTAGTGTCTTTTCTTAGCTTGAAGTTTGAAAAGGAGATAAAGAAATGGGACGACCAATTCTACTGGGGAAGGTGGTTGTCTACGAGCCTTTTGAAGACCATTATTTTGCTTCTATTCCCCGCCCACCCAGTGACTCTTGTTGTAGATGTGCCCTTTTCTTTTTAAGGCAGACTCTTACGTTCAGTCTTTTCCACTCTATATTTATACTCTAGTAGAAACAGACAGCGTTGTTAGTGAGTGGAAGAGATATGTGGATGAAAGAAGGGTCCTTACTTTAGTGGTTCAGATTTTTGGAGGCAAGAGTTTCTGATTTGTTCATCTGAATCGTGTTTCTCTTCCCCCTGAAGCCTGGCTCAAGTATGACATTCACCTGCCTCAGGTGGGTAGGACTGGGATCCTCAGGAAGGTTCACCTGCCTTGCCCAGGACACAGGGTTCCCACCAAATCTTTGAGGTTCGTTTTGTGGAGGAGAACATGGATGCTTTCTGTAGTCTGCAGGAAGGAATGGGAGTCTGCAAGCTTTGTGGGCGTTAATGAAATTCTTGGATTCTGATTCAGAATTCACTTGACTGTCGAGGGTGAACTCAGAGCTTCTGAATCAGACTCTGGATGGGCAGCACACAAATAGGCAGGGATGTCACAAGTAGTTTGCCGTTCCTGGTCCTGCAAACCCACTACTCAGGAGGATGGTCATTCTACCTCCCCTGCCACTGGGGTGTCTCCCTGGGATCTTTGGCATAGCAGAAACCTCCTTCTGGAAGAATCCTAGAAAGGTCTGGTAGCTGTGGAAATTCCACGTAGCAAGAAAACTCCAAGTGGCCAGAACTCTGCACCCCCCAACACATCATGTCCCAGAAGCCTTCACTGCACCCAGAACCCTGCCCTCCTGCACCCCTTTGCTCGGAGAGGCGCAGCCAGTGTGCTGGAGACGTCGGTGCTGCAACGTGGGAACTGGGGTTCTGGCAGTTACAGAAGGCGCCGGTTCCAGAAGCTAGAGGGTGCAGAGAGAGAGAGAGAGGCCGCATCCAAGGAACCTCGCTCTAGCACGGAGAGACAAAAATGCCGGGGCACGGGGGAAGGGTCCCTGCACTTCTGCCACTATTTCTTCCTGGGCTTCTCCCCAGAAAGTCTCCTCTGAAAGGTAGGGGAGCCACAGAGGAAAGCCGAGATGCTCCAGTGTGATCTCAGCACAAAGCAAAAAATGGGTCACTACTCCAGAAACGGGCTCTGCAACGCCCCACATCTGATGCTGGACTCTGCTAGGCTAGCCTTCCTTGGACTCGGTTCATCTTCCCGTTAGCCCGTGCTCTGGTGTCCAAGAAGACCCCACCAGTGCTAAGTGCACGCAGTATGGAGGCATTGCAGGCCTGATGCTGGCGATGGGAGAAGATGTGAGAAAATTTGACAGCCTCTGTGCTCGTGAGTCCCTGCTGCAGTGCCGGGGGAAACATACGCAGAACTGCAGGTGAAGCCAGGTTGGCGGCAAGACCCGACTGCTGCTCTATCCTCCAGCCCGGCTCCCGGCCTCTGCCTTCTTCCATCGCCTCCTCCCTGACCTGCTCCTGCTCCTCCTTCTCAACCTTGCCTTTAACTGTTTCAGAATCTGCTCTTTTCAAATGCTATCACTGTCTCATGCGCTTTCATAATTCACCATTATAAAATAAATCACTGTCACCATCATCCCTTTGCTCATCGATTTGCTCGACGGGCACCAGTAAGGTCTCCATGGTGAGACTTGTTGTTACTGTTTTTGGCATATCGAATACGCCACGAGGAGCTTGCCAGGCTCTGCCATGCAGGCGAGATACTGTCGGTAGCTTGCTGGGCTATCCAAGAGGGGCAGAGGAATCAACCCCAGGTCGGCCGCGTGCAAGACAAACACCCTGCCCACCGTGCTATCGCTACAGCCCATAAAATAATACAAACCCTAAAGCAGAAAGCATTGCTCTTGCAAAATTTTTCAGAGTTAAACATTTTTTGAATTAAATTTTATTTTTTTGAGTTTAAATACTTTTTCATGGGAACCTCTGCGCCTAAAGACTTTGATTCCAGAGACCTAACACATTCGGGCATCCAGCACAGCATCTAATAGCAATGCACTGGGACTGCAAACTGGGCTACAACTCTGTGCTGCCCGGGGGTGGATTTTTTCCTCCCCACCCTGTCTTCCTGCACGGAAAATGGCGGCTTGGCGGCACCCACATGGCAGGCGTCATCTTCTAAGAATCCTAACCCAGAGGTATTCGATTTTTACACTTGGGGCTCCCAGGGACCCACGGGAAGGGGGTGTAACCGGCACGCCCTCGGCCCAGATAAATTCGGAGCTGCTGAGAGTGAAGTGGAACCTCTGCGCCTAAAGACTTTGATTCCAGAGACTTCTTACAGCAATGCACTGGGACTGTGAGCTGGGCTATGCAATTTCTGGCAGAATTTTCCCTGGACTTTATACAGAAATCCAAAACTTAACGTCTATAATTGTCAGCAATGTGAAACGGTTCCTTTTGAACAGGTCTGACTTGGGGGGGAAACTCCAAATAATAACAGTAAGTTTTTGTTGAAATATTGAAGGTTATTAATGTAGCAGCCACCTCTCTGGACTGTGAACTAAGCAAAAGCCCCACGCTGGCCGACGCGGCGTGGCGTACACCATACTATGAGGAGCTGGAAGGGGGATGAGGGGGAAAAAAAAGGGGGAAAGGAAAAAGGAAAAAAAAAGAGTTATGTACTTGTAGCAGTGGGGCTACATATCTCTTCATTCCCAGCAATGGAAAACTAATTATCAAATGCTTCCTTGGTAGTAGGTCTGTCTCTCTTGGGTGGAAACTCCAACAACTATAGTGAGTTTTGTGTTGAAATATGGAATGTAATCAAGGTAAAGTGAAAATGAAGCGAAATTCATTAGTTATACAGTAGGGGGCAGGGGGCGGGGGCAGGGGGTATACTGGGGTTTTTGGTGGTGGAATATGGGCACTGGTGAAGGGATGGGTGTTTGAATATTGTATAATTGAGACATAAACCTGAGAACTTTGTAACTTTCCACATGGTGATTTAATAAAAAGTTAAAAAAAACAAATAAATATTTTTTCATTTAAGTTCATTCCATTTCTTTTCTTTTTCTTGTGGGGGGCAGGGGTGGGTCACACCTGGCAATGCTCAGAACTTAGTCCTGATTGTGCACTCAAGGATCACTCCGGACAGACTTAGAGGCGCTTATGGGATGCCCAATATTACCCCAAATCAGCCATGTGCAAGGAAAGCACTGTACTTGCTATAACATCGCTCTGGCCCCAGTTCATTCCATCCTAATGACATGACCTCCCCAGGTTTCCATTATCATTCAGAACATGGCAACAGCGACCAACCAACTGTATATGGCATGGACTTGACATGGCATGCTCACGGCTATTACTGTGAACCCCAGTGTGGTCACACGGAATGCCTGTATACCCATGGGCTCTCGTGGCAGAGCTGCCCCTCTCACCCCAATATTACCACGTGGCAGAAAGGGGGACTTCAGTTACTTTGAGGAAACTAATTCAGTAAAGACCCCATTAGAGAGGGATGGAACATAGCTTATGTTTAAACACAGGCATTCTGAGACTGAAGCTGCTCCCTGCGAGAGAGAGAGAGAGAGAGAGAGAGAGAGAGAGAGAGAGAGAGAGAGAGAGAGAGAGAGAGAGAGGAGAGAGAGAGAGAGAGAGAGAGAGAGAGAGAGAGAGAGAGAGAAGACTAGAATACCTCTCTTTGTCTGGGACCCCATTCTGCCATCTTTTTATCTAAGATCTGTCCCAACTTTCCTGTTTTGGGTGTCCCCTCTCCCAGCCCGACCTTGACTGGGGTTCTCTCTTTGCTGAGCACCTGTGCTTCTGGAGCTAGAAGCCTGCCTGTATCTCTTGCTCCTCCGAGGCAGAAGCACAAGGGATGCTGGAAAAATACGCACCAGATGGGGAAACCAGGACACAGGGCAGAGTGGGGAGGAAGCCTCTGGCTGTGCGTTTCAGAAAGGTTCTTCTGGGAACCATGGGGCCATGTCATCTGCTCAGAGCCAAGGTTTCCGTCTGGGATCAGGAGGGAAGCATGTCCTAGAGACTCAGCTGAGAACTCCCCCACCCCTGAGGGGAGCCATGTCCTGGTGTCACGGGACTGTCTGGACCACCCGCCCTCTTTGTGTGTAGAAATCTGTTTCTCTTCCAGGTTAGGTTATGAACCTCAAAAGCGTGTAGTGCTCCTTTGATTTTTCTTTCCTGGAACCCCGAGCCCTTTCCCACTTATCATGGAGGAAGGGCCTGGGGAAGGAGAAAACCCTAATTTTTTTCCTGCTTTTTGGGTGACTTGGCGATGCACAGGGGTTATTCCTGGCTCTGCACTCAGGAATTACTCCTGGCGGTGCTCGGGGGACCATATGGGATGCTGAGAATCGAACCTGGGTCTGCCACATGCAAGGCAAATGCCCTATCCGCTGTGCTATCGCTCCAGCCCAAAAACCCTAATTTTTTTAAAAAAACCTTTTTATTGAATCACTGTGAGATAGACTCTTACAAAGCCGTTCATGATTAAATTTCAGTTCAGTATCCCAACACCCGTCCCTCCACCAGGGCACGTTTCCCAGCACCAGTGTCCCCAGGTTCCCTCCCATCACCCCCACACCCCACCCCTGCCTGCCTCTATGGTAGATGAAAAGCCAAATTTTTTTTTTTTTACCTCGAGCAAATCGCAGTAAATTCACGAGGAAGACAAGGCAAGGACTTGCCGTCCTGGCTGGTATAAAGACTTGGGAGAGATACTAGAGTCACTTGTATGTACCTGGATTTGCCTGAGCCAGGCTGGGCCAGGCTACCTGCGGGGGGGGGGGGGGTCCTTCCCCGTCAATCATCTGTGTTGTCCGAGATGAAGACGAGGGTGCCGTTTTCTTTGTACCAGGAGCAGGGACAGGGTTGGATGGGCTCCTTGGGGACTGGCCTTGTGGTGAGTCAGGATCCTTGCTTTCTGCTTCCCTGGCCAGCTGTTCCTTGCCTGATCCACAGCCTGGTTTCCATGTGGTCATTTTTCCAAAAACAGGGGAAGTAGAATATGACAAACGGTGATAAATGGAAAGAAAGGAGTCACAGAGGTTTCAAAGCTGATCATCCACAGATTTACCAGCAGTTACAAATTTGGCTCCTTTCAGTTCTTTCCCATCTGCCAAAAGCCATGGGTTGTGTTAGAACCAGCGTCCTTGGTCGACTTCCCCTGCCAAGTCAGTCGGAGCCCAGATGGTGACACTGACCTTCCATGAGCTGCTCGCTCTTCCAGAGAATATTAGATTCAAGGGAAATGTAGGCCTGCTACCACTTCATGGGGAACTCTGGTGGGTTTCATTTCATTTTTTCTTTTTTCCCCTTCCCTTTTACTGAGGTGCTATGATTTACAATACTGTTAATGGTAGGTTCATGTATATGTTATCCTAACACCACACCTGCCTCCAGAGTTACCTACTCATCTATCCTACTCACCTACCATCCACCCACCTACCCATCCATCCATCCATCCATCCATCCATCCAACCACTGTTCATCTATGTATCCGTCTACCACCAATCACCCACCCACCAATCAACAAACCACCCACCATCTATTCACCCACCACCCACCCACCATCTATCAATCCACCTACCATCCATCCATCTACTCACCATCTACCCATGCATCATCTATCCATCCACCCATCCCTCATTCATCCATCCACCAACCCACCATTTATCCAGCTACCCACCAACACATCATCCATCCACCCATTTATCATCCATCTGTCATCCATTCACACATCATTTTCACTCATGTAGTCATCATCCATCTATATCCTGTCTTAGAAAAGGGGTGGAAGTTGTAGTCTTTTGAACAGATCTTTGAAGTATTTTTCAAAGCCTTAAGAATAATTTTATCAAAGAGGTAGAGGGAAAATTTCTACAAATCACTGTTCAAATAGAGTGGTGGATGTGGGTGCTGGCTCCCATTTCAGTCATTCTTGTGGACTTTCCCCCCTTGGCTGTGGAAAGTTTTTATTTCACTCTGAGACCTTGATCCTGTGGCTCTGTCCCCACTCACTCAGGCTTTAAGAAAAGAACTGGGCCAGGACAGGTCACTGGAGCATGAACCGTTGCCCACACAGTCATTTAAATCTAAACCACCGCCAATTTATATTCCATATCCCAATCACGATGCATTCTATTTTACACCCACACACACTAGGATGCATCTTTAACCTCTTATTTTTACATATTTCATTCACATATTCCATAGTCTATTCATAGACACAGACAAATACCACCTACATGCATCACACATGACCTAGAAGCACTCTCTTCTTCTTAAATAAGGCTTGGGGGAACGCTGACAGGCTCCTATCGAGGAAGGAGAGATTTCTGCAGATAAATCTCCAAACAGGTGAGATCGTGCAAGGTCTACTTGGGTGGGCTCACCGGAATTGGGGCATCCTTGGAGTCAGAAACAGAAGGCATGCTCCCGCAGTGCTGCAACAGCCACCAGCCACGGGGAGTACCTGTTCAGGAGTTCAGGACCTGAGAGTTACATGCTGAAGTCGACCACAGCCCCAAGCCAAGAGCCCTTAGGAGAATCGACATCAGTCCCGCCACCACGAGGACCCCAGACCTACCAATAGCTAGTGACTCGGTAAGGAGATCCCAAACCTCAGTTGGGAAGCGCAGCCCTGATGACGAGCTGTTCTGAGTCTCTTGTGAGTCCCCAAGCCCACGACCACAGTCCTCGGTGCCCTGACTCTCATCCATGGCCACTTGGGTGTGCCCACCGGGGCCTGCTCTTTAGCTGTGCCCACAGTCATTTGCTGTAGAGCAACACAACAGAAAGCTCAGCCGGGAGCAGCTGTCCAGATTTTTAGGAACCCCGTATACACAACAAGGCTAGAACTTCCATGAAACGTTCTGATTCTTTGTTTCATTTCTCCTGCAAGTTTGTCATGTTGCCTCTGAAGCTCATGATAAAATTTTATATTAGAAAAGATCAGAACTAGACAATCCAGGCCAAAGATCTCAAAAAATCAGTCTCTTTCAAGAGGATAAGGATTTTGTCACACTGATCATTTTACCAAATGGCAATACTAATAAAATTAATTTGTCACTCATTTCTAGGTATATGTGTATTCCTATAAACTGGTATAAATAAATATATATCCACAAATTTATATATATGAATATATATCTATAAATGTATAACTAGAAATTAGATATATATCCATTGGTATCACTATATCACTGTATCACTCTCATCCCACTGTTCATCGATTTGCTCAAGCGGTGCCAGTAATGTCTCCACTCGTCCTAGCCCTGAGATTTTAGCAGCCTCTCTTTACTTGTCCTTCCCAATGGTGCCACATTGGAGGCTTTTTCAGGGTCGGGGAGTGAGACCCATCATTGTTACTGGTTTGGGCATGTCCAATACACCATGGGGAAGTTGCCAGGCTCTGCCTTGCGGGCAGGATACTCTCCGTAGCTTGCCGGGTTCTCTGAGAGGGAGAACTAGACAATAAGAGGTCGCCATCAATTGGTATATATAAATATATATATGTCATATATATATACTAATACTCAAAACTTGATATTCACCTGCAAGATTTGATTTTTTTTTCTGTTTTGGAAGGCTAAACCCTTCCAGTGCTACTTGGCGCTTACTCTTGGGTCTGTGCTCAGGGGTCACTCCCTCCCGGTGGTGGGCAGAGGACCTTTTGCAGTGCTTGGGATTGAACCAGCTTTAGCTGTTTGCAAGGCAAGTACTTGGACCCCTGTACTATCTCTCTAGCCCCGAGACGCTATTACAATATTTTAAGTGGAGTCTTCAAAATCTATGAGGTCTTGTTAAATTGCCTTCATTTTCTTTCTTCCCCCAAGTCAGTTTTTATTGAGGCATCAGTCTCTAACATCTCCATCTCCCTACATTGCTGCCTCATGTTCTTACAAGGAAAACTCATTAGATGTTGCAGCTCCCTGAAGAAAAGACAGAAGTGACTATACACTGGTTTAGAGGGGCTATAAAAACAGTGTAAATAAGTAGCAAAATTCTGTCTCCTTTGGAATCCATAGGCATGATTAGCTACTTTATGTACTCTACAAGACACTATAAATTGCTTAGGAAATTTGAGATTAAAATATGGTAGATTCATCATAAAAATAATTAACTCCAGAGTATTGAGTAAATATTTACACAGAGCATTTCTTTACAGAAGGCAAAGTGAAAAATAATCTGCCGAGATTGCTATCTGAACAGTTTTTAAATATGAATTACCTTTTCTCTATAATATAGTGTAATATTAAAATACTGTTATATATTCTAGATACCAAGGCACAGATACCAGTACACTCCCCAAAATAAAGCTTGTTGGACAACAGTGGATATTACTAAGTTAATAATACAATGTTGAATTTTTTTTTAATTTTTTGCTTTTTGGGTCACACCCAGCAATGCACAGGGGTTATTTATGGCTCTGCACTCAGGAATTACTCCTGGTGATGCTCAGGGGACCATATGGGATGCTGGGAATTGAACCCCGGTCGGCCATGTATGTGCAAGGCAAACGCCCTACCTGCTGTGCTATCACTCCAGCCCCGACAATATTGAATTTTTTTAAAGGGAAAAAAAAGCATTAAAATTTACCTTTACTTTCTTGCTAAAAGTGAACATTACCCTAGTTCTTTGTTTTTTATATTTTTGTTGCATCTGAGGCTTGTTGTTTAGAGAGAGCCAGCCTCCCAGGGAGAGCTGATTTTTAATAACAAACAAGTTTCCTGGAAATATGTGTTCCATATGCAAATGAGCCACGCAGAGCTCACTCACCAAACACCCCCAGGCTCTGGTTCTTACACTCCAGGAAGCAATGCTCCCCGGTCTCAAGCATCCCAGGGTGCAAACAAACCAGAGACATCTCATCTACCCCAGAACTCAACAGAACTATTCACAATGGGGCTGGGCAGAGCGTAGAAGCGTTAAGGGGCTTGCCTTGCACATGGCCAGCACCAATCCCGATATATATCTGGGCACCCCATAGGGCCCCCAGGCATGATCAGGGTGAACCCTGAACACAGCTGGGAGTAAGCACTGCAGGGTTCTAAGTCTGGTCTCTTAGCCTCATTCACTCCTCCCTCTCTAAAACCACAATAAGAGGCCAACTTCCTTCTTTCTTCACTTTTATCCATCCTGAATTCCCCACATGGCCCTTTGTGACCGTCTCCCTTAAACTGAATAACTGTCTTTGCAAGACACTCCTTTCCTAATCCATTGGCTTCACCATACATGGATAATAATTTTGAAATATTCCAGTGAAAACTTATTTCCACATAAAAAAAAAACAACAACTGCACTTGGGTAGGCATTTATTGCAGATTTATTTATCATTGACAAAACTTGGGTGTTACCAAGCTACCCTCCAGCAGTAAATGAACTTTGGTTTGTTCAGATCATCTATTTCTCACCCCTAGGAAGAAAGGAGCTACTAAGGCTTGCAGCGGCATGGGAGGAATTTAAATGCCTGGTAGTAAGTGAGAGACGCCTTCTGAAAAGACCACGTGCTGTATGATTCCAATTAAGTGACGAGCTGGAAAAGGGCAAAGCTATGGAGACAGTGAAAACAGCGTGTCTCACAGGGAGGGGAGGAGGAGTTGGGATAAAGCAATAAGAGCAATGTCACAGCAGTAATCAAACAAGCTGATAAGGTCTCTCTGTATGTGCACGGTTCCTCTACTCATGCCTCACTCTGATCCCCCCACACCTCCGACATGTACATGCTGTGTCTAACTCATTAAATCCTAGCTTCAATTAAATTCCATTGGAAATATCTTTGAAAAAAATCTTGGGCACTATCTAAAAAAATCCCTCAGAAAGGGCATCTTGCTTTTCCCAGCACATACTGGCTTTTCCCTCTTATAGAATTTCAGCAGAAACTAAAAGGGTAATAGAAGAATGGGAAATATTTTGCTAGCCAGGAGCAAAAACCAGGGCTCCATGCAAAATGCCTGGCTGTAGCAGACAGCCAATGTCACCATACAGAGCTGTGCCTACTACAATGTGTTGGCCAATGACTGTGATGGCTTTGTCCTAGAACAGATATAAGAGCTCGACTGGCTAATTTCTAGACCGATTGCTCTAAGACTAACCCTTCTTGACCTCCCTAACCCTTAAGAGCTTATGATTTCTCCCCTATTAAAAAGCCAACTCCTTTTCATGTGAATATGTTTAGCCTCTCTTCTCAGGAAATAAATATTTAAGCAAGTAATCCAGATTTATACTAGCTTCCCCCCATAATATAAAAGAACTATTACCGGAAAGTCAAGTTAGAGGGTTTTAAATACACTATTACTGCTAACTGGCTCTTCCTTTACAAGCCCATCTTGTCATTAGTAGCTCCGGCCGTGTTGACATTTTCCAGCATTAGCTATGCATGTTATTTTCACTAAGAGGCAGCATTTAAAGGTTGGGCAAACATTTGGTTATGTTCAAGGCGAAAATTTTTAAAGTTGGCAAATAATGCTATCATAAAACCAAGCAT
Source organism: Sorex araneus (assembly GCF_027595985.1). NCBI lineage: Eukaryota > Metazoa > Chordata > Mammalia > Eulipotyphla > Soricidae > Sorex > Sorex araneus. Next base: position 201,229,168 of record NC_073303.1, read on the forward strand.
CTGGAGATAAATACTTTAGATTCAAGTAAACACTCCCTCCCCCATGTACATGCACATGCCCGTGTGAGCACACACACACACACACACACACACATGCACACACATATCTCCATATATGTACTTCATATGTATGGTGTGGGGAGAGGAGGAGAGAACCCTGAATTGATTAGGTGGGAGGTAGTTTGTGGAAAAACACACTTGAGAATTAGGCATGCCTATTAAGGGTGCCACACTCTAGTGTACTTATTTTATTATGGTGACTGGATATTTTAACACATTTGAGTGTCTGTTCCCATCCACCATGGAAATAAATGTGCCTGCACCACAGAGTTACTTAAAGAATGAAGAGATGCTCTCCCTGACCGTCCACAGTAGTTTCCATGAAGAAATTCCTCTTCCCCTGAACCCCCGCAGTGGGTTCATCCTCTTCTCCAAAGTCACTGCTTTAGAAGCCAAGACCCAATTCATGAGCATAAAATCTCAACCAGGTAACTCTCTTCTATGGAGCCTTAATGCTTGCTGCCATCTGTTCTTGCATGTGAGTCTGAGTAGACACGTGACCAACTCCTCCATCAGAGAAGAAATATCACACTAGCACGCAGCTTAGCCGTGGTGCCCATCACTGAGATACCCAGGGCCTGTGAGCTGCATCGTATCCAGCAATCACTCAATGTGTATCTGTTAAAAAGAAGGAAGGGAAAGAAGGAAGGGAGGAGAGGGGGGTTGAGGGCAAAGGGATGGGACAAGGGAGACAGGAAGGAACCTTAGTTGGTATATCACACAAGGACCAACACATCACACAGATACTAAATACAGTTCAACTTTTGCCTGGACTTTTGGGCAAGATGTTTTTAAAAAGATTTTAGTCCTCACTTTTCTAATCTATGAAACATTAACAATTGTGCCTACTGCCCATGTGAGAGAGTTTCTCTAAAGACTAAAGGGAAAATGGAAAGCAAAGCCAAATATAGAGCACTACCAAATCATGATATACACTCATTAACTATCAATATTCTTGCTTCTGCTCTCATCTGCCATCCTCTGGCTTGCGTTCTGTGCTTTTTCCCACCTGGAACGTAGCGGTTATTGACAGGAGCTCACTCAAACACTTTTCTTGCTCTCACAGGCACCGTTTGTGAGATCATTAACAAACAGACCTGCAAACAACCATCAGTGTTATTGTTACTAAGTTAGTATGACCAAAGTTAAACTTCAATCCAAGAAAGCCATGGTCCTTCATAATTAAAAATTATAATTATCTTTAACTGTTGAACTTCCGAATCAAACCAGCCATCATTAAGTGATTAGAAAACAGCACTTCGGCTGTTTTGGATCCATCCTTATATTCTTGAACATGAGGACACCTGGAGATGTGGCCTTAAAGTTTAAGTCAGGACAGATTTTCTGTCCCTAAACAGCAATAAAGTCACAAGACCAAGTGTCTCTAGAAAATGAAAACCTGAGCTTTGGTTTTGGTTTCCTTTGCCTGCAGGCCTACAAGGGCCCTCTCCCTCTGTAGCAGAGTTTAATCTTGCCCCGTCCCCCACCACCCCGGGCAATGGAAGAAAGCTCAGTGAACTAGATGAAAATTTTGAATAACAACAAGGGCCGGGCACTCAGCTCCTTGATGCCTTTTAAGGAACTCACCTGGTGCAGGGTGGAGGGGCGGGCGGCCAGTGGAGCAGCTCCTGCCCAATATCTTACTTTCCAAGATCAGAGTGTGCCGCCACTGAGAGACTGGCCCGGCGGGCCCTGCTGAAGTGGCACCGCCAACAAACCCCAGCCCCCCAGCCGAGGCTGCTGCAGCCCGGCCCCGGAGCTGGCGTGGACAAGGCTGCTTGGGAGCTCTCTGGGGACAGATTGACTTTTAATTTGAAATTTTACTTACACACCGTGATTTACCAAGTTGTTCAGAATATAGTGGTTCCAGTTATTTAATATTCCAACGCCAGTTCCACCACCGGGGTGCTGTTCCCTCCACCGTGTCCCCAGTTTCCCGCCCACCCCCTAAGCCTGAGCTGGCACAAAATAATTGACTTTATGCTGCTTGTTACCATATCGATCTTGCACGGGCGCTGCTGAAGCCATGGCCAGGGGGGTCACTGAGCTATTAGGTGCGAGCGAGCGAGGCGCTCTGGGTTATGGTCTTCACTCGTTGGGCTTAGTGGACTTTGACTCAATTTCTCCGTCTAATTTTTTGTGCTTCCAGTGGGCTGTCGGCTCTGTGAAGTCTGGAGGCATTGCAGGGCCGTGTGCTTCTGGAGTGTTGGAACAGGGGTGAGTGGCTGGATGCAGCACTAGGCTTCTGGTGAGGTGGGGACTCGCTCTGGGGACACACTTGGAGAGCCCCGTGTTTCACTGTCACAGCTCAGTGTCTGCTTCTACCGCTTCAGGAGGCTGCCAGTGCCTCCGCTGCCCAGGCCCCGGGGGCTCCTCCTGCGGGGGTCTTCACTGGGACTCCCCGCAGCAGCGCCTTGCACAGCAGCGAAGGTGAGGAATAAGCCCACGCGCCCCAGACAGACCCTGGAAGCTCTCTCTTCATCCCAGAACTGGAACCGGGAGTGTCACTCAGGCAGGATTGATTTCATTGCTGCTTCCATGAACACGGCTACACGGGGGCTGGAGAGACAGTGCAGGGGGCACGGAGCTTGCCGTGCATGCAGCTGACTGGGGTTCAGGCCCCTGAGCACCGCCAGGAGTGA